>NW_006399833.1:1844301-1854364 GCF_000299155.1 Elephantulus edwardii | reverse complement strand
CCAGCTCCACCCTTCACCAGGATAACCCTTCACATCTGCCAAGTCCCTTCAGAAAATATCTTCCATTGTCCAACCCATGATCTGAGAGCTTGTATCTTAAGCTTTCTTGGCTTCTGTGATTTCAAACACATCAACTGCTGACATTTTTTTTTAGCAGGCATCCAAATTTGCAAAGAATAAACTATATACACATGATATGATTGAGTATAAGACTCAACAAAAACCCATTAGACCTAGTAACCCAATTCAGCAGCATGGCAAGACCAACAAACAAAAATTAGTTGGTGAAAAAAAAAGTATCATACAAAGGCTTTTAACAAAATTATCAGAATCTTATTCATCATCATCACACATTTTGGTCTCAGGCCAAAAAGGAGGTTCTCAACTCTTCTTTCCAACAATAACAGTAAAAGTAACCTTTAATATTTTCTCCTCCACTTCAGAGAAATAAATAGTAACCATTTTAACTGTCCCAAGTCACACATTCACAAAACCGAACTGTGGGTCTGAGTCTCAAACAGTCAATCTCACTCCTTCTGACAACAGGTAACTAGTTTCAGCTTATGTCTGCCTTGCTTCCATATCCCTGTCTCCACGACTTTCATGGACCCCATTGAGCACCTCAGAAGAGTGTACCAAAATGTCCACCTGCTTATTCCAATCACCTTTTGATCCTCGTAAGGGGTTATTTTGATGGGTATTGACATGTCCAACTCTAATGTGTCTCCAAAATTCCCAGAGTGCTTTCCATATGTCCAAGCTTCATATTGGTTTCCTTTCAATAGTCCCATTTTCCATGACTTATTTGTCTGACCATATGGCTAAGCTATTAGCTACTGCCCATGAGTAAGCAAAAATCCAAACATATGAACTCTTACCAATCTCAATTCCTCAGTCACTGCTAGGAAGACAGTTCACTGTTCAGTTCATTGTGCTGATCTGCTCTTGCTTTCCTCAATCAACAATATAAATATATTCACATAGTCTTGAGTGAAAAAAGCAAACAAGCTAAAAGAGACCTAATGAATGGAAAAATATTCCCTGTTCATTGAAAGGAAGACTGAATATCATGAAAATGGCAATCTTACCAAAAGCAAGTGTGGCATCCACTTCCTAAACAACATTCCTCCAGAAACTCTTGAATTTTTATAAATGTCAATAGTTGTAGAGGGGCTTCAGGCCTTTTGCTCATGGGGTCGCTATGAGTCATGCTCGACTCAAAGGCAATCAACAACAACCACCACCACCAAAAGCATTGTTGATGTTGTTGGATGGATCTTGGCCGAAAGCAGGGAATGCCAGAAGAATGTCTATTTGTGCCTTGTTGACTGTACAAAGGAATTTGACTATGTGGATCACAACAAGCTATGGTTTACGCTAAGAAGAATCAGAATCCTAGAATATCTAGTTGTGCTTTTGCAAAACACATGTCTAGTCCAAGAAGTTGTCATCTGAACAGAGCAAAATATATGGTTTAAAATAAAGAAAATTGTACGTAAAGGTTGTATCCTTTCTCTGTACTTATTGAGCTCTGTATACTGAGCAAATAATTTGAAAAGCTCAACTTTGTGAAGAAGAATATGGCATCAGGATAGGAAGAAGACTCATCAACTATCTGCATTATGCAGATGACATAACATTGCTTGCTTTCAGGGAGAAGGATCTGAAGCACTTACTGCAGGAGGTCAAAGATCACAGCCTTCAGTATGTATTATATCTCAATATAAAAAAGACAGAAATCCTTACTACTGGACCAAAAAATAACATCATGATAGATAGTGGAAAGACTGAAATTCTCAAGGACTTCATCTTATTATATCCACAATCAACACCTTTGGTGCCAGCAGTCAGAAGATCAGGAGATTAAAGGCTCGAAGAGCAATTACATCAGTTTAAAGGCCAATGTTCTCCTAAATCAAGTCATGGTCTTTCCAATCACATTCTGGACAAAGAGTAAGGAAGAGAGAAGAATAGATGTCTTTGAGTTTTGATCTTGGAGAAGAGAACAGAATATCTCATGGACAGCCTAAAGAACAAACAAATATATCTTGGAGAAAGTCAGAGTGGTCCATAGACTCAAGGTCAGTGACGCTTCATCTCACATACTTTGAGTATGCTATTAGGAGGAGCTATTCCTTGAGAAAGGACTTGGAAAGGTAAAAAAAAAAGACAGAATGACTCTCAATAAGATGAATTGACAGTGACTGTGGCAATACGTTCAAGTGTATCAGAGGTGATAAGGATAGTATAGGATAGGACAGTGTTCAGATCTGTTTTTCATAAGATTGCTGTGAGTCATACATGACTAGACAACACCTGATAACAACAACAACCACCACCAAAAGCAATCTACAGGTTCAATGCAATTCCAATACAGATAGCAACTTCACTCTTCATTGGGACAGAAAAGGCAATTTCTAGTTTCATGTGGAAAGGAAAAATGCACTAAATAAGCAAAGTTCTTCTGAAAAATAAAAACTAAGTAGGAAACATCACACTCCCTGATCTCATACCTACTACACAGTCATAGTATTAAAAATGATACAGTATTGGTACAATGACAGGCACACAGATCAGTGAAACAGAATAAAGAACACCGAAAGAAACCATTGATATTCAACAAGGAAATGAAACATTAAATATGGAAAGGACACTCTCTTTAACAAATTATGCTGCCCAATCTAGACATCTTGTTGTTGTTGTTATGTGCTGTCGAGTCGCCTGCGACTCATAGCGACCCTGTGTACAACAGCCCTAAACTCCGCTCTGTCCTGTGCCAATCACACTGTCTCTGACACTTCCATCCCAATTATCCCAGTCACTGAATCAATCCACCTCATAGAGGGCCTTCCCCTCCTGCGCCATCCTTCCACCCTCCCGAGCATGACGTTCTTCTAAAAGGACCGGTCTCTCCTCACAACATGTCCAAAGTATGTTAGACGGAGCCTCAGAATCCGTGCTTCCAAGGAGCCACCTGGTTTAACCCTTTCCAGGACAAATCTGTTTGTTTTCCTAGCAGTCCATGGTATTCTCAATACTCTTCTCCAGCACCACAGCTCAAAGGCATCAATTCTCCTTCTATCCTCCTTGGTCATTGTCCAACTCTCTGATGCATAACAGGTGATTGCGAAGACCATGGCCTGTATCAGACACACCTTAGTCTCCAGAGAGACACCACTGCTCTTCAGCACTTTGGAGAGGTCCCTAACAGCAGACTTTCCCATGGCAATGCGCCTTTTAATTTCCTGGCTGCTGGTGTCAAGACTGTTGACTATGGAGCCAAGCAAACTAAAGCTGTTTACAATCTCAATCTCTTCACCATCCATCCTGATGCTGCCAATTGGTCCAGTGGTGAGAATCTTTGTCTTCTTGACATTGAGCCTCAATCCATATTGTAGGCTGCAGTCCTTGACACTCTGCAGCAGGCGCTTCAGGTTCTCTTCAGTTTCAGCAAGCAGGGTTGTATCATCCGCATAACGCAGATTGTTGATAATTCGTCCACCAATCTTGACCCCACATTTCTCCTCATAGAGCCCAGCCTCCCGGATAATCTGTTCTGCATAGACATCTAGCTGCAGAAAACCAAAACAGGATCCACATCTCACCCCATACACAAAAACCAACTCAAAATGGATCAAAATGGATCAGGGTAAAGCCAAAAACTATAAATATTATCAGAGAGAAAAAAAATAGGAGCACTTTTAGAAGCTCTAGTCTATGTCATGAACACACTTGCAGTCACCGTGTCAATCCACCTGGTTGAGGCTCCTCCTCTCCTTCACCGACCCTCCACCCTTCTCAACACCATGTCCCTCTCCAAGGAATAGCTCCTCCTAGGAATATGTCCAAAGTATGTGAGGAGAAGCCTCATCATTCTTGCCTCCAAAGAGCACTCCGGCTGCACCCTCTCCAAGGCATATCTATTAGTTCTTTTGGCCATTCATAGGCTGTTCAGTGCTTTTCTCCAGCATCACAGCTCAAAGGTATCAATTATTTTTCTGTCCTCCTTATTCACTGTGCAGGACTCAGGTGCATATCTAGTAACCAAAAGTCTATGACCTGAATCAGATGCACCTTAGTCCTCAAACTCAACAATTTGGAAAGGTCCCCAACTGCAGATTTTCCCAGTGCAATGTGTCTCCTTATTTCCTGACTGCTGCTACCAAGACTGTTAATTTTGGATTCAAGCATGATGAAGCTGTTGACAGTTTCAATCTCCTTTCCACAATCATAACACTGTCTATTGGTCCAGTGGTAAGAATCTTCTTTCTTGGTATTGAGATGCAATCCATACTGAAGGCTGCATTTATCTTTTAATATACTTTTAAAAATTAACTTTTAAAAATTAATTTTAATGAGAGTTTACAGAGTATTAGGATTTCCAGTCATTAATTGTTGCACTTTTCTCCCTGCCCTACCCCTCCTCCCAATTCACTCTTCTTGAAAAGTAAAAGAAAAACTCTTTCACTATTATTCAATCCTTTCCCCCAAGTCTACTCCACTGTGCAGCCTTCATTCTGGACTCCTGTCATGACAATAATACCCAATCATATATTCCTTTTCAACAGTTCTCTCCCTCATTTGTTTCAATGCAATATGCATCATTCCTCCCCTCCTTCTCTGACTTCTCTCAACCTCGATGTCAGTCCCATTTTACAACAGTGGCCCTATGAAATATTTGTCCTTTTGTGATTGAGATATTTCCCTCAGCATAATGTCCTCCAGGGTCATCCATTTTGCATATTTCATGAGTTCCTTGTTTTTCAATATTGCATAGTATTCGAATGTGTGAATATACCACAGCTTCTCTATCCATTCGTTTGTTGATGGGCACTTGAGTTGTTTTCTGCTCTTTGCTATTTCGAAGAAAGCCACAATAAACATGGGTGTGCATATATCTCCTTGGATGTCGGTTATGGTTTCTTTAGAGTATATTACCAATAGTGGAATTGCTGGATCAAATGGTATTTATTTCTATTTGCAACTTTTTGAGAAAGCGCCATACAGCCTTCCATAGTGGTTGCACCATTTTACACTCCCACCAAAAATGAATAAGGGTTCCAGTTTCTCCGCAACCTCGCCAGCTTTTCACGTTCACTGTTCTGTTAAATTTTGCTATTCTTAATGGGGTGAGATGATATCTCATAGTTGTTTTGGGGGAGGTTGCATTTCTTACTCTGCAACAGGTGCTTCACATATTCTTCGCTTGCAGCAAGTAAGGTTGTGTTATTTGCATAATGCAGGTTATTGATGAGTTTCTCTCCAATCCTGATGCCACATTCCTCTTTATAGAGTCCAGCTTTTTGGATAATTTGCTCAGCATATAGATTTAAAAGGTATGGAAATAGAATACATCTCTGACACATTCTCTTCCCAATACTCAACAATGGAGTGCTCCCCAGCTCCACTCACACAACAGCCTCCTGATCCAGGTATAGTATATGTTCCTCATGAGCACAATCAAGTGCTCTGGGATTTCCATTCTTCTCAATGTCAGCCACAACTTGTCATGATCCACATAGTCAAACGCTTTTACATAATAGATAAAACACAAATAGACATTGTTCTTGTATTCCTTACTTTCTGCCAGGATCCATCTGACATCAGCAATGATATCACTAGTGCCACGACCTCTTTTGAAGTTTGGACTTCTGGCAATTCCCTATGTACTGTTTCAGCTATTTTTGAATGATCTTCAGCAGTGTGTTTGCTTACATATGATATCAATGATATTGTTCAATAATTTTCATATTAAGTTCCAATTTAAAAAATGGTCAAGTTCCAACTAGGAATAAAACTTAAGAAAATCAAAGCTGATATATGAATGGATATATGTGCACCTATGCTTATCTCAGCATTTTTCACAGTAGCAAGGAATTTGAGGCAGCCCAAGTGCCCATCAAAACATGAATGGACAGAGAAATTGTAGTTCATTTACTCAATGGAATATAATAAATTTGGCCATTTTGCAATTGTGTTATCATCAATCTTTTTCTTGTGGAGGTCCTATAGGATTCTGTAAACTTTGGATATGAGACCCTTGTTTGAAAATGTATTGCCAAATTTTTTTTTCCCCAGTCAGTAGGTTTTATTTTCACTCTGTTGGAAAAAGTTTTTGATGATCACAGGGATTTAATCTTTAGAAGATCCCATTCATCAATTATATCCTCTACAGGTTGTGCGTTTCTGGCCTTATTCGGCAGTCTCTTTATACTATAGAGTAGGTTGTCCAAACTTGATCCCAGTTTGTCTCCGATGAGTTTTACAGTTTTGGGCTCTATGCCCAAGTCTCTGATCCACCTTGAGTTGATTTTTGTATGTGGTGTGAGGTGAATCCTGTTTTAGCGTTTTGCATGTGGCAGTCTAGTTTTGCCAGCACTATTTATTGAAGAGGTTATCATTTCCCCATCTGATAGGTTTTATTTTCTTGTCGAATATCAATTGATCGTAGGTAGCTGGGTCTATTTCTGGGTTCTCCATTCTGTTCCCCTGGTATTGTACCAGCACCATGCTGTTTTCGTGACTATCGCTTTGTAGTAGGTTTTGAGGTCAGGGAGTGCTATGCCTCTCACTACATTTTTGTTTTTCAGAAGTGCTTGCTTATTTGAGGTCTCTTTCTTCTCCAAATAAACATGAAAATTTCCCTTTCAATCCTTGAAAATTGAATTTGGTATCTGTATTGGGATTGCCTTGAACATGTAGATTGCTTTGGTAGGACTGTCTTTTTCACAATACCTAGCCTTCCTATCCATGAACAGGGAACATTTGGCTCTTTTATTGTGTCTTGAAGAAATGTTCTCTAGTTTTCTATGCATAGGTCTTTTATATCTCTAGTTACGTTTGAGGAACAGTGCAGGAGAGGAAGACCCAAGATGAGATGGATTGATACAGTAACTGGGGCAATGCGGGTTGGTGTGCCAGAATTAGTGAGACTGGCTCAGGAGAGGGCAGGATTCAGAGCTGCTGTACACAGAGTCACTATGGGTTGCAGGCAACTCGATGGCATATAACAAGAACACAACAAGTTAGGTTCACTTCCAAGTATCTCAATTTGTGGTTGACTATTGTAAATGTTATTGCTTTCTTGGTTTCCTTCTCTGAGTTTTCTTTATTACTATAAAGGAATTATACTGATTTTTTGATATTGCTCTTATATTCTGCCACCTTACTAAATTGGTCTACTAGCTCTAATAGATTTTATTGAGTCCTTGGGGTTTTCTGTATACACTATCATGAAAGAATTTTCACAGACGATATTCGGGTGGCCAATAGACACATAAAGAAATGTTCAAAATCACTGGTAATAAGAGATGCAAATAAAAACCACAATGAGATAACATCTCACAACAGTAGCAGTGGCAAAGTTTAACAAGATAGCAAGTAATAAACGTTGGAGATGATGAAGAGAGATAGGAACTGTTATACACTGTTGGTGGGATCGTGAAATGGTAGAACTACTCTGGAAGACAATTTGGCACTTCCTCAAAAAGCTGAACATAGAAATTCCATAGGACCCGGCTATTCCACTGCTTTGGATATGTAGTTGTTGTTGTTATGTGCTACTGAGTCTCCTGTGACTCGTAGTGACCCTGTGTATAATAGCCCTAAACTCTGCTTTATCCTGTGCCTATCTTAATGTCTCTGACTCAGCTATCCCCATTGCCCCAGTCATTGTATCAACCTACCTCAATGATGACCTTCCTCTCTTGGGCTGTCCCTCCACCCTCCCAAGAATGATGTCCCTCTCAAAGGACTGATCCCGCCTTACAACATGTCCAAAGTATGTCAGACAAAGCTTCAGAATCCTTGCCTACAAGGAGCAGCCTGATCCCATCCTCTCTAGGACAAACCTATTTGTTCTGACAGTCTATGATATATTCAATACTCTTCTCCAGCACCACAACTCAAAATCAATTCTCTTTCTGTCATCCCAAGAAGTTGTTCAGCTTTCTGATACATAGCACATAACGGTGAAGACCATGGTCTGGATCAGGCACATATTAGTTTCCCGACTGACATCGTTACTCTACAGTATTTTGAGAGGTCTCAGACAGCAGATTTTCCCAATGCAATTAATCTTTTAATTTCCTGGTTGCTAGTGCCAAGAGTGTTGATGGTGGAGCCAAGCAAATTAAAGCTATTAACAATCTTAATCTCTTCGTCATCTATCATGATGCTGCCAGTTGGCCCATTGGTGAAAATCTTTGTTTTCTTGATGTTGATCTTCAATCCATATTGAAGGCTGCAGTCCTTGACTTTCTGCAGCAAGCGCTTCAGGTTCTTCTCAGTTTCAGAAAGCAGGGCTGTGTAATTTTCATAATGCAGATAGTTGATGAGTCTTCCCCAATCCTGATGCCACATTTCTCCTTACAATCAGTTCGTTCATAGACATTTTGGCTGTTTCCATATTCTTGCTATGGTGAATAATACTGCTCTGAACATAGGTGTACATATCCCTGTTTTTGTATCAGTTCTAAATTCCTTGGGGCATATTCTTAGCAGTGTAATAGCTAGGTCATATGGGGTATCTATATTCAGTTTTGCTTTTTGTTTTTGGAAATGGTAAATTACTTTCCAGAATGGTTGTACTATTTCACAGTTCCATCAGCGGCACATGAAAGATTCAATCTCTCCATATCCTCTCCAAAATTTATTGTTTGCTATCCCATGGCCATTCTGGGGATGGATGTCCTGTGCCAAGCCAAGTCTGGATGGGCAAGACAGCTGTATTTATTCTGGCCACCCTGCAGCAGATTGAGCAATTGACGGGTATGGACAACTTCCCCTCTTTCTGGACCCAAACCTCAGGGACAGGCAGCAGAGAGCTCTACCAATCCCGAGCACCCTTCCCCAAGAACTGCATTGCTTCCTGTTCGTCTAAAACCTGTTTAAAATTCTATTTTGCTTATATTTATGGTATTTAAAAAGTACATAAGATATTTTTATATTCGTGAAATGGTTCTAATTACTAAATTGGAAAAACCCCTGCAATTACATTTTGTGTCTATATTTGTACATTGAAGTTCTTGTAAGAATTGCTGAAAAAAAATTCTATAAACTTTGAGTTAAAATTTACAGAGCAGGTTTTCCATTACCCAGATCCATCTTACCTTCTGAGCTTTATCTGTGAGCAGGCACGGCTTTCTTGACCTTTTTTTCCCTTTTTTTAAAAAAATTAATGATTTTTTTATGCAACATATATATTCTCTTCATTTTTCCCCCATTCATTAATTTTTGCACATTTCCCTCCCTGCCCATGCCTCCTCCAGTTCATTTTTCTCTTTGAAAATAAAAAATCTTTCATTGTTTTATAATCTCCCCCAAGTCCACAGTCCACTTTACTACACATTTCTTTTTTTGTAATCTTGTCATGAAAATAATACCTAACCCTATATTCCTTCAAAATAGTTCTCCCTCTCATCTATTTCAATGCAGTGTACATTATTTATCCCCTCTTTTCTTAGGTTCCCCCCAACCCCGATGCCAGTCCTGTTTTACAACAGTGGCACTACACAGTATTTGTCCTTTTGTGACTGAAATATTTCCCTCAGCATAATGTCCTCCAGGGTCACCTATTTTGTATAATATTTCACGAGTCCCTTGTTTTTCAACACAGCATAGTATTCCATTGTGTGAATATACCACAGCTTCTCTATCCATTTGTTTGTTGGTGGGCACTTGGGTTGTTTTCAACTCCTTGCTATTTTGAACAAAGCCACAATAAACATGGGTGTGCATATATCTGCTTGAGTGGCAGTTATGGTTTCTTTAGGGTATATTCCCAGTAGTGGAACTGCTGGGTCAGATGGTATTTCTATTTCCAACTTTTTGAGAAAGCATCAAACTGCCTTCCATAGTGATTGCAAACAGTGAATAAGCGTTCCAGTTTCTCCACAACTTCACCGGTATTTGTTGCTTGCTGCTCTGTTGAATTTTGCTATTCTTACTGGGATAAGATGATATCTCACCATTGTTTTGATTTGCATCTCTCTTAGAGCCAGAGATTTTGAAGACTTCTTCATGTGTTTGTTAGCCATCTGAATGTCTTCTTTGGTGAAGCATC
>NW_006399833.1:1841143-1843649 GCF_000299155.1 Elephantulus edwardii | reverse complement strand
CAAAACCAACTCAAAGTGGATCAAGGTCATAGGTCTAAAACCAAAGACTTCATTAGAGAAAAGCTTGGAAGAACTCTAGAAGCCCTAATCCACAATATAGTCTTCCAAGCATCCTGAAAAACCTACAACTAGGAAAGGATAAAATAGATGAATGGGACCTTCTAAGAATCAAATCCCTAAGCACATCCAAAAACTTCTCAAGCAGGGTAACAATTTTTGGTAAACAATGTTTGGCAATGACGTGTCTGATAAGGGACTTATATCTAGAATTTATAGAATACTCAAGCGCCACAACAAGATAAAGGTAAACAACCATATTGAAAAATAGGCTTTCTTGATCTTTTTTGATTGATTGTTTGAAGTACTGAGAACCTCCCTCGTGTTAACTGTTCATCTTACAGGCTGGTCTCTTGTTAGCCATGGTGGGTGGTTTCCAAATTCAAAGGGTGACTAAGGGCCTTAGTCTTAGGGGGGGCCAGCGTCAGTACTTGTTGAGGGTCGACTAACAGTGGACTTGAGCATATCAGAGATGGTGAGGATGATGCAGGGTAGGGCAGAGTTTAGATCTGTTGTTTGTAGGGTTGCTGTGATTTGTAATCAGCCTAGTGGCACATAACCACAACATGAGATCAACAAGCCTGGACATTTCTTAGACTTGGAGTTTTGTTCTACATTTTTCTCTCACTCTGTCCAGGCCCTTGCACTGGGATACCTTTAAAAAGAGTCCACGTGGTGGCTGGGCATCCTCTAGTTCGTCTGGTCTCAGGTCATGAAAGTTGAGGTTCTGGTCTCTTGAACAAAAGCTTTTTCTTTTCTTTCTTTCTTTCTTTCTTTCTTTCTTTCTTTCTTTCTTTCTTTCTTTCTTTCTTTCTTTCTTTTTAAACAAAGATTTCTTTTTGGAAGCAGGTGTGGCATCCACTTTCTAAAAAATATGCTTCTGGAAACTATGAAATTTTTGATAAATGTCCAAAGTTATAGTAAGGCTTCAAGCCTTTTGTTCATAGGGTTACACTAAGTCATGATTGATGGCAGTCAACAACAACAACAACTGCTAATGGAATATTCCAATACTCCAATTTTGGAGGCTGGGCTATATGAGGAGGAATGTGGCATCAGAATTGGAGGAAGATTTATAAACAGCCTGTAATATGCAGATGACCCAACCTTGCTTACTGAAACTGAGGAGGACCTGAAGTGCTTCCTGAAGAAGGCCCAGGACTGCAGCCTTAAATATGGGTTGAAGCTCAACAAGAAGAAAACAAAGATTCTTACCATTGGACTGATTGGTAGCACAGTGTAAAGATTGAGATTGTTAACAGCTTTCGTTTGCTTGGCTCAATAAACAAAACTCATGGTACCATCAGTCAGGAAATCAAAAGATAAATAGCATCGGGAAAATCTGCAGTCAAGGACCTTTCCAGAGCACTGAGAGGCAACAATGTCAGTCTATAGACTAAGACGAGCCTGTTCCATGCCATGATCTTCACAATTACTTGCTATGCATCAGAGAGCTGGACAATATCTAAGGATAATAAAAGAATAATTGATGCCTTTGAGTTGTAGTGCTGGAGAAGAGTACTGAACATACTGACAAGAAAACAAATAGGTCTGTCTTGGAGAGGATGAAACCAAGTTTCTCCTTGGAGGTAGGGTTTTGAAGCTCTGTCTTACATACTTTGGGCACACGGCCAAGAAGGACCAGTCCTTGGAGAAGGGCATCATGCTCAGAAGGGTAAGAGTGGAGGGACAACACAGGACAGGAAAACCTTGGATAAGATGTGTATTGACACAGTACCTGGGGTAATGGGAGTAGGTGTGTCGGAATCAGCGAGACTGGTTCAGGACAGGGCAGGGTTCAGGGCAGTATCACTTTGAGCCACAGGCAACTTGAGGACACATAAAAACAATAATCGCTATTGGAGTGAGATGATATTTCATTGAGGTTTTGGCTTGCATCTTTCTGATTGCCAGTGATTTGGAGCATTTCTTAGTCTGTTAGCTTTCTGAACATCTTCTTTTACCTCTTTTATTATTGGGTTATCAATCTTTTCCTTGTGGATATCTTGTAGTAATCAGTAAACTTTCATTATTAAGCCCCTGTCTGAGCTCTCATTGCCAAATATTTTTTCCCAGGCCATTTCTTTGCTCCATATTGGAAAAAGTTTTTTGTGCACACAGAGACTTTGGTTTTAGGGGGTCCCATTCACCAATTTTGCCCTCTTCTGGTCATGCACTTCTGGTTATATTTGAGAGTGCACTTATACATAGTCCAAGGCCTCTAACTTTGGTCCCATTTTGTCTTTTACGGTTTGGGGCTTTCTCCACTATGTCTCTGATCCACACTGAGTTGATTTTGGGAGAGCCTAGAAAGAATTATGTTCAGAGAACTAACTCAAACTCACAAAGGCAAATATTGCATAGGACCAATGTTATGAAAATAGAAGGATAGGGAGGATTGAAGATGGTGGAGGTGGAGAGCACAGTGTGAAGAGCCAGAGGGATAGCA
>NW_006399833.1:1828968-1834369 GCF_000299155.1 Elephantulus edwardii | reverse complement strand
GGGGGGTGGGGGGAAGGGACGTGGGAATTGTATACTAATGAAGGAATTTTTTTCTTTTTTTTTTTCTCTCTTCGGACGGGGAAGCGAGCTGGTGGGGAGGGGTGGGAAGGGAGAAAATTGCAGCAATGAATGAATGGAAATCCAAAACCTCTGTAAAAAATATTTTTAAAAGTACATAAAAAAATAGAAGGATAACTAGTAAGATGTATATAATGTCCAGAAGAGGAAGGGGAAAGGGGACGGGAAAAAGGGTGGAGTTCACTAATATAGTAGAATTTAGTAGGAAGACTGGAAGGAGAGGGGAGGTGCAGGAATGGGAAAGATTTGGAACTTAAAGAATTAGTGTAATAATAGACAGATCAATGGTGGTTGACTGTGTAGAACACAGTATATAGAAATGGTTCTATGAAGCACAGTGTGGATGAAGCATTGTGTAGAACACAATGTGCACGAATGAAATACAAGTTAAACAAACTATTGCATGAAAACAGAAAAAGGAAGGGGAAGGGAAGAGCAGAAAAGGAGGAAGGAGAGATCATCACTGGGATAGTGGAGGCTGAAGGAGGGAGATGGAGATCAGTGGGGTTTTGAGGTGTGATAAAAGACATGAATAGGTGGTAGTTAATTATATGAAGTACAGTGTGTATGAGGGATTGTGTAAGGCATAATGTACATGGGTAAAGTGTAGTATCACATAAGAGTATTTGCAAATGAATTTTTTTGTTGTATCATTATTTTCTTTTTATTAATTTTAATGAAGGTTTACAGAGACTTTGTATTTCCATTTATTCATTGTTGCACTTTTCTCCCTGTCCACCTCTCACCCACCCTGTTCACTCTTCTCTTTGAAAAGTAAAAGAAAAATTCTTTCATTGTTATACAATCCCTCCCCTCAAGTCCACTTCACTATGCAGCCTTCATTCTGGACTCCTGTCATGACAATAATACCCAATCATATATACCTTTTAAACAGTTCTCTCCCTCATCTTCCACAACGCAGTATACATAATTTATTCCATCTTTCTCAGTCTCCCCCCAACCCCGATATCAGTCTCGTTTTACGACAGTGGCACTATGCAGTATTTGTCCTTTTGTGACTGAGATATTTCACTCAGCATAATGCCCTCCAGGGTCACCCATTTTGAATAATATTGCATGAGCTCCTTGTTTTTCAATGCAGCCTAGTGAATATACCACAGCTTCTCTATTTATTCATTTGTTGACAGGCACTTAAAGTTGTTTCCAACTCTTTGCTATTGAGAACAAAGCCTCAATAAACATGTATGTGCATGCGAGTGAATTTTTTAAAAACTGGAGGGTGAGTTTGGTGGGTGGAGGTAGGGACCAGACAAGGAAATGTGCATGAATTAAGCATAATGATTTTTTAGATAAAACTTTTATTTTACATTGGTTTACTTACAAAGTTCATACACACTCTTTTTCACACCGGGTCTTTTCCATTTCCTTGACTCACTTTCCCTCTACCCATCAATCCAGGAAGTCATGAATCCAGGAATATCTATCATTGCTGATGTCAGATGGATCCTGGCTGAAAGTAAGGAATACCATAAGAATGTCTATTTGTGCTTTATTGACTATGCAAAGACATTTGACTGTGTGAATCATAACAAGTGGTGGCTGACATTGAGAAGAATGGGTATCCCAGAGCACTTGCGCTCATGAAAAACCTGTATACCCAGACCAGGAGGCTGCTGTGTGACCTCAACAAGGGAACACTGTATGATTTAAAATTGAGAAAGGATAGTGTCAGGATTGTATTCTAGCTCCACACCTACTAAATCTATATGTTGAGCAAATTATCCAGGAAACTGGACTCTAATGAAGAGGAGCATGGCATCAGGATTAGGGGGAGAGACTCATCAATAACTTGTGTTATGCAGACGATACAACCTTGCTTGCTGAAAGGTGAGGAGGATTTGAATCACTTGTTGCAGATGATCAAGGAATTCAGTGTTCGGTATGGACTGCATGTCAATGGCAGTGTTTGGTATGGACTGCATCTCAATGTCAAGAAAACAAAGATTCTTACCAGATAGGCAGTGTCATGAGGGGACTGAAACTGTTAACAGCTTCATCTTGCTTGGATCCACAATTAACATGTTTTGTATCAGCAGTCTGGAAATACTGTGATGCATTACACTGGAAAAGTCTACAGTGAGTGACCTCTCCAAATTATTGAAATGTTATGATGTCAGTTTGAGAACTAAAGCACATCTGATTCAGGCCAGAGTTTTTTCAATCACTTGCTATGCATCTGAGAGCTGGACAATGAATAAGGATGACAGGAAAAGAATTGATGCCTTTGAGCTGTGGAGGTGTACAAGAGCACTGAACATATCATGGACAGCCAAAAGAACAAACAGATATGTCTTGGAGAGAGTGCAGACAGAAAGCTCTTTGGAGGCAAGAATGATGGCCTCACATACTTTGGGCATGTTACTAGGAGGGGCTGTTTCTTGTAGAAGCACTAGATGCTGGGAAGGGTGGAGGGTTGGTGAATGAGAGGAATACTCTCAATCAGGTGGTGTGACATGGTGACTGCTGCATTGAGCTCTTGTGTGTCAGGAAGTGTGAGGATGGTACAGGATAGAACAGGGTTCAGGTCTTTTGTTCATAAGGCCGCTATGAGTCTTACTCAACTTGGCGGCACCTAGCAACAACAATAACAACAACAATTACCTTCCCCCACCCCCGCCCATCCTCATCCCTCTGTTCCTACCCTTCCCCGCCTTGGATCCTCATACATGGTTTACTAGTTATCTTTCTATTTCTACAATAATGGTCTTATACTGTATTTGTCCTTATGGAACTGATTAGTTCACTTAGGATAACGATCTCCAGGCCCTCCTAAGTTAGGTAGTAATTATCAAAAGCATTGCTCTTGCAAACCGTGTAGTATTCCATCATGTGAATGTACCATAAATTCTCAATCCATTCTATTGTCTTTGAACATTTGGACTGTTTCCATGTTCTTGCGATGGTGAATAATGCTGCTATGAACATTGGTGTACAAATCTCCATTTGTGCCTCAGTTCTCATTTTCTTGGGGTATATTCCAAGTAGTGGAATAGCTAGGTCATATAAAATTTCTATGTTCAACTTTTATTTTTGTTTATTTTGAAAATAATGGAATCTTCATTTTAAATCTTGCTGAAGATTATTAAAAAAAATGGCTGGACCAGAACATCAAAAGATAACTACCAGGAATTCATTCTGAATCCAGGAGTGGCAGTGGAAGTAGATATATCCTTTCTTTTTTAAAAAATAATTATACTAATTTATTTACAAAATATGAATACACTGTTTTCAAGAACAGAGTCTTTAAATTTCCCTCAACCCTCACCCATCAAATTGTACAATCCCATGTTTAAACTTCACCTCCCCCTGCACATGCTTGTCCCTAGACTTCTACCCTCTCTAACTCCTTTTGGATCCTTATACGCATTCTACAATATTGGTTTTATACAATATTTATCCTTGTTTTCTTGTGATGGTAAATAATGCTGCTATGAACATTGGTGTACAAATCTCCATTTATGCCTCAGTTCTCATTTTCTCAGTGTATATTTCAAGTAGTGGAATAGCTGGGTCATATGGAATTTCTATGTGCAGCTTTTTGAGGAAGCACCAAACCGCCTTCCAGAGTGGTTGTACCATTTCACAATCACATCAACAGTGTATAAGAGTTTCCATCTCTCTTCATCCGCTCCAATATTTATTACTTACTGTCTTGTTAAACTTTGCCAATGCTACTGGAGTGAGATGATATCTCATTGTAATTTTATCCTTGATACCAAAGCCAGATAAAGGCACCACCAAAATAGAAAACTATAGCCCAATGCCTCTCATGAACATAGATGTAAAACTCCTGAATAAAATCCTGGCCAATAGAATCCAACAATACATAAAAAAAAATATTCATCATGACAAGGTGGGATTCATAACAGTTATGCAAGGATGGTTCAACATAAGAAAAACAATCAATGTAATCCATCACATTAACAAAGCAAAGAACAAGAAACACATGATTCTACCAATTGATGTAGAAAAGGCCTTTGGCAAAATCCAACACTCTTTCCTGATTAAAACACTCAACGAAATAGGAATAGAGGAGAAATTCCTCAACATAGTAAAAAGTATATATATGCAAACCCAAGCACCAACATTGTTCTCAATGGAGAGAGGTTAAAGGCATTCCTTTTGAGAACAGGAACTAGGCAAGAATGCCCACTGTCACCTCTCATATTCAACATTGTATTGGAAGTCAGTGATAGCAATAAGGCAAGAGAAGGAAATAAGAGGTATCTAAATTGGTAAAGAGGAGGTAAAATTATTTCTATATGCAAATGACATGATAGTATACTTAGAAAAACCTAAAGACTCAGCAAGAATAATACTGAACATGGCCGACCAATTCAGCAAATTGGCAGGATACAAAAACTTAATTGGATTTCTCTACAGTGACAAAGAGAATACAGAACTGGAGCTAAGAAAAACAATACCCATCACAATAGCTAATCACCAGATTAAATATTTTGAAGTAAATCTAACTAGAAACACAAAGGACCTATTCAAAGAAAATCACAAAACATTACTACAGGAAACAAAAAGAGACCTGGAGAAATGGAAGAATACAACTTGTTCATGGATAGGAAAATTGAATAATGTGAAAATGGCAATACTACCAAAGGCAATGTACACGTTCAATGCAATCCCAATACAAATACCAATTCCATTCTTTGATGAGATGGAAAGGGCAATTTCCAATTTCAATTGGAATGGAAAGAGACCCTAAGTAAGCAAAACACTCCTTAAAAAGAGAAACAAGGTAGGAGACATCTCACTCACTGATTTCAAATCCTACTACACTGTTGTGGTGGTCAAGAAAGCATGGTACTGGTACAATGACAGACACATAGATCAATGGAATAGAACTGAGAACCCAGAAACCAGACTATCTACCTATGGTCAACTGATTTTTGACAAGGTAAAATCAGTTAAGTGAGGAAATGACAGCCTTTTAAACAAATGGTGTTGGCAAAATTGGAAAATTATCTGCAGAAAACTCAAGAAAGACCCACACCTCAAACCTTACAACCCAACTCAAAGTGGATAGAAAACCTAGGACTAAAAGCAGGGACTATAAACTTCATCAGAGAAAAGCTTGGAAGAACTCTAGAAGCCTTAATCCACACAATGAATAGTCTTTCAAGCATCCTGAAAAGCCTACAACCAGGAGAGGATAAAATAGATGAATGAAACCTTCTAAGACTCAAATCCTTATGCACATCAAAAAACTTCTCCAATAGGGTAAAAATGAAAGCCACAGACTGAGAAAAAAATATTTGGTAATGACCTGTCTGATAAGACATATATAATA
>NW_006399833.1:1823064-1828742 GCF_000299155.1 Elephantulus edwardii | reverse complement strand
GAATAATTGAGCTCCACAACAAGATAAAGGTAAACAACCCAACTGAAAAATGCGCACAGGATATGAACAGACACGTCACCAAAGAAGACATTTAGATGGCGAACAAGCACATGAAGAAATGTTAAAAATCCCTAACTCTAAGAGAGATGCAAATCAAATCAACTATGAGCCTGGGAAGATGAGTGGAATGGCCAGATTCTGCATAGGTGTGTTCTCTGGTTTGGGTAGGGACTAGGGATGGCTCTTGCTCACAATAGGCTGGAGGGGTTTTTTTGATCACCCAAATAAGTCAGGCTTGGAAGCGGGCATGCCATCCACTTTCAAAAACCCTTACCTCCGGAAACTTTATGAATTTGGCGAAAAGATGAAAGTTTTGCGTTAAAGACTTTAGTTCATAGGGTCACTATGGGTCATCTACAACTCAACAGCACTTAACAACAACAAAAAGAGAGATACAAATCAAAACAACTGTGAGATATCCTCTCACGCCAGTAAGAATAGCAAAATTCAACAAAGCAGCGAGCAACAAATGCTGGCGAGAGGAGAAACTTGAACGCTTATTCGCTGTTGGTGGGAGTGTAAAATGGTACAATCACTACGGAAGGCTGTATGGCGCTTTCTCAAAATGTTGAAAATAGAAATACCATTTTACCCAGCAATTCCACTACTGGGAAGATAACCTAAAGAAACTAGAACTGCCACCCAAGCAGATATATGCACATCCATTTTTATTGCTGAATTGTTCACAATAGCAAAGGGTTGGAAACAGCTCAAGTGCCCATCAACAAATGAATGGGTAGAGAAGCTGTGGTATATTCACACAATGGAATGTTATGCAGCACTCAAAAACAAGGACCTGATGAAATAGCATACAAAATGGGAGAGCATGGAAGACATTATGGTAAGTGAAATATCTCAGTCACAAAAGGACAAATACTGCATAATGCTACTGTTATAAAACAGGACTGACATGAGGGTTGTGGAGGAACTAAGAAAAGAGGGGATAAATAATGTACAGTGAATTGGAAAAGATGGAGAAAAGAAATGTATAAAAAGAATATATGATTAGGTATTATTTCTATGACAACAGTACAGAAAAAGAGCTGTATAGTAAAGTGAATTAGAGTGGGGGTGGGGAACTGTACAACAATGAAAGAATTTTTTCTTCAAAGTGAAAAGCGAACTGGGTTTGATGGGCAGGGAGGAAAATGTGCAACAATGAATGAATGGAAATCCAAGTCCTCTAAACTTTCATTAAAAATATCTATAAAAATAATAAATACAGATAAGTCTTTTTTTAAAAAACAAACAAACACAAAAAAGCAAAACCCTTTACCAATAGGGTGAAAAGAAAACCTACTGTCTGGGGGGAAAAAAGAAATTTGGTAATGCCATCTCAGACAAGAGTGTCAAAGTGAAATTTACAGAAACTACAGGGCCTTCACAAGAAAGAGACTGATAACCTAATTTAAAAATGGGCAAATGATATGACATTAGTTTTTGTTGCAGATTTTGTGTATGGGGACTATCCTTTGTGGAGTTAATGGAGGTGAGATTGAACTCCTCCGACATTGGCTGCACTCTTTTTATAGCATATATCAGTAATTTATATACTTGATGTAGAATGAATGGATATAACACATCCAATGAATGGATATAACACATTTTAACAATTCACTAGTTGTACATTAGAGTTGTTCCCAATTTTGGGGTATTTGGAACGGTAAATTTACCAACATGTATATACAAGTTTTTGTTTGAACCTTTTCAATTCTTTTGGCTATATGGCTAGGGGTAGAATAATAGGACAATATCATAATTCTGTGTTTTACATATTGAGAGGCTATAAAATTCTTTTCACAGAAAGTGCACCATTTTACATTCCCATCAGGAATTTATGAGGGTTCTAATTTATCCCCATCATCACAACACTTGTTATTTTCTGTGGTGTTGATTTGTAGTCCCTAATGAGTGATATTCTGCTCAAAGAATCCTTAAGTATTGCAACTTGAGGTTTGAATTTGTTCTTCAGTTCCTTCAGCTTAAGAAATGCTGAGCAAATTTGACCCTTTTGATTTTCTGACTTCAGCTCCTTGCACATTTCAGTGTAATACTTTTTCTTCCCGGGCTACCCTCTGGAATCTTCTGATCAGATCCTTAATATCTTCATTTCTTCCGTTTGCTTTGGATTCTCGCTGCTCCAGTGCAATATACAGAGTTTCTTCTGGCATCTATCTTTGTCATTTCTTCCTCCTCTGTCTTTGTAATGACCTTTTGAATTCTTCCTGGATGATATTCTTGATATCCTCCCACAGCTCAACTGGTCATCACTTATTAATGTCCAAGGCCTCAAACCTGTTCTTGAGATAGTTTTTAAATTCAGGTGGGATAGACTCAAGGTCAAATTTTGGTTCTTGTGGACTTGATTTAATTTTCCTCAGCTTCAACTTGAACTTGCATATGAGTAATTAGTAGTCTGTTTCACAATCAGCACCTCGCATAGTTTTCGCAGTTGATACTGAGCTTTACCAGTGATTCTTTCCACAGACCTATTAGATCTGATTCCTACGGCATTCCTATGGCATTCATAGGAAAATGTATGAGCAAGAGCCTGTGGTGATAAATGAAGAAGTTCAAGCTGCTCAGAAAGAATTGGCAAAAAACAAGGCCTCAGGAATTGATGGCATACTGATTGATAAATTTCAACAAACAGCTGCTGCCCTGGATGTGTTCACAAAGTTGTGGCAAGAAATCTGGAGGACAACCACCTGGCCGACTGACTGGAAGAGATCTAATTTGTTCCCATTCCAAAGAAAAGTGATCCGACATAGTGTGGAAATTGTTGACTACTATCATTGATATCACATGCAAGCAAGATTCTGCTGAAGAGTATCCAGAAAAACTGGAATATCATATCAACAAAGAACTGCATGAAGTACAGGCTGGATTTAGAAAAGGCCATAGCACTAGGGATATTATAGCTAATGTCAGATGAGTCTTGGCTGAAAGCAGAGTACGAGAAAAATGTCTGTGTTTCACTGACTCTGCAAAGGCATTCGGCTATGTGGATCACAACAAACTGTGGCTGACTCTGAGAAGAATGGGAATCCCAGAACACTTGATTGTGCTTATGCGAAACCTATACTTGGACCAGCAGGCAGTCGTCAAAACAGAGCAAGGGAGCACTGCATAGTTCGAATTTGGGAAAGGTGTGCATCAAGGATGTATCTTATCTCCATATCTTTTCAATCTATATGCAGAACAGATTATCTGGGAGGCTGGGTTCTATGAGAAGAAGTGTGGCATCAGGATTGGAGGTAGACTCATCAACAATCTGCGTTACGCAGATAACACAGCTCTGCTTGGTGAAACTGAAGAGGACCTGAAGCTCTTGCTGCAGAAGGTCAAGGACTGCAGCTGCAGCCTTCAATATGGACTGAAGCTCAACATCAAGAAAACAAAGATTCTCACTACTGTGCTGATTGGCAGCATCATGATAGATGATGAAGAGATTGAGATTGTTGACAGATTCAGTTTGCGTGGCTCCACAATCAGCACTCTTGGAACCAGCATCCAGGAAATTAAAAGACGAATTGCATTGGGGAAGTCTGCTGTCAGAGACCTCTCCAAAGTACTGAAGAGCAACGATGTCAGTCTGGAGACTAAGATGCGCCTGATACAGGCCATGGTCTTTGCAATTACTTGCTATGCATCAGAGAGGTAGAAAATGACTAGGGATGATAGAAGGAGAGTTGATGCCTTTGAGCTGTGGTGCTGGAGAAGAGTATTGAAGAATGAGGCACAGACTGCTAGGAAAACGAACAAGTTTGTCCTGGAGAGGGTGAAGCCAGTCTGCGCGTTGGAGGTAAGGATTCTGAAGCTTCATATGGCATGCTCTGGACATGTTGCAAGGTGGGATCAGTCCTTGGAGAGGGACGTCATGCTTGGGAGGGTGGAGGGACAGCACAGGAGAGGAAGACCCTCGATGAGATGGATTGATCCAGTCAGTCACTGGGGTAATGGGGATAGGTGTGTCAGAGAAAGTAAGATTGGTAAGAGATAACAACAACAACATCAATGAGTGATAAGTTTCTATGTGCTTGTTTGGCATTTGTACATAGTCTTTGGTGAAATAGACAATTCTATTTTACGGAATTCAAGTTCTATTATTCTACTCTTATTCTACTATTTAAGTTATCTTTTAAAATTTTCCTTTTTTGATATTTTTAGTGATATTTTTATCATTCGTGTACATTGTGTTTCAAGCATGTACACTGGGCTCCAAACAGTCCTTCATTTACATTATATTTCATTCATTTATATTGTACTTTTTTTCCTCCCTTACATTCATCCTGCCAACAACTACTTTCATGAAAGCATGCAAGCCAGTTACTTCACATTTCATGCCCTAATAGCTCCCCTTTAGATACCTAATTGCTGATTTATCATCCCTATCAAACCTATACTCTGAGAAAACAGGCACATCCTTTTGGTGAAGGATCCTCTATTCAACTTGGAAACTTTAAAGATCAGCATCTATAAACAGCATTCAGTACATTAGATTGCAGCTATCAACCATAGTTCACAGCATGGAGCATCTTCTCTTCATCTGGTTGGATTACGGTCAACTCATTCTCAGCCATCTGTTGTTATTGTTGTTAGGTGCCATTGAGTCTAGTATGACTCATAGTGACCCTATGAACAGCTGACCTGAACCCTGCCAATCTCATCATCTCTGATACACCCATTGCTGAAGTCATCATGTAAATCTATAACTTTGAAGATTTTCCTCTCCTTTGCTGAACTTCCACCTTAACAAGTATAATGTCTCTTTCCAAGGAAAAGTCTGTTTAAAGTTTGTCTTATTTTGTATTCCATGATCTTTATGGCTATTGGTTTCACGCTTAGGTCTATAATCCACCTTGAATTGATTTTTGTGTGGGATGAAATGTGGATCCTACTTTAGCTTTCTGCAAAATCTAAGTCCACTTCTGCCAGCACCATTTGTTAAAGAGGTTTTCATTCTGCATTTTCCCATGCTTTGTTTCCTCGTGGAATACCAGCTAACTATACTTAGATGGGTTAATTTCTGGATTTTCCATTCTGTTTCATTGGTCCATGTTGTTTTGGTTATTACAGCTGTGTAGTATGTTCTGAGATCAGGCAGTGCTATCCCTCCAACATTTTTGTATTTCAGAAGTGCTTTATTTACTCAACAATGGACAGGTCAAATTAAAAAAACTCAACAAAGACGTAGAAAAACTAAACCATACAATTAGCCAACTCTAACTCATATATGTATTCAGAGTACATCACTCAATTAAAACTCAATTTTCTTTCTTTTCAAGCACACGTAATACATTCTCCAAAATTTACCACATATTAGGACACAAAGAGAGCTTTAACAAATTAAAAATTTGAAAAAGGCAAAGTATCCTCTCAGACCATAATGTCATAAAACTAGAAATTGATAACAAGTTGTTGTTGTTGTTATGTGCCATCGAGTCGCTTACGACTCATAGCGACCCTATGTACAACAGCCCTAAACTCCGCTTTGTCCTGTGCCAATCGCACTGTCTCTGACATTCCCATCCCGATTATCCCAGTCACTGAATCAATCCACCTCATAGAGGGCCTTCCCCTCCTGCGCTGTCCGTCCACCCTCCCAAGCATGGTGT
>NW_006399833.1:1810592-1822219 GCF_000299155.1 Elephantulus edwardii | reverse complement strand
GCTGTCCCTCCACCCTCCCAAGCATGATGTCCCACTCTAAGGACCGGTCCCTCCTTGCAACATGTCCAAAGTATGTCAGACGAAGCCTCAGAATCCTTGCCTCCAAGGAGCAGCCTGGTTTCACCCTTTCCAAGACGAACTTGTTTGTTCTCTTAGCAGTCCATGGTATATTCAATACTCTTCTCCTGTACCACAGCTTAAAGACATCAATTCTCCTTCTATCCTCCCTAGTCATTGTCTAACTCTTTGATGCATAGCAAGTGATTGCAGAGACCATGGCTTGTATCAGACGCACCTTAGTCTCCAGAGTGATACCATTGCTCTTCAGTTCTTTGGAGAGGGCCCTAAGAGCAGACTTTCCCATCACAATGTATCTTTTAATTTCCTGGATGCTGGTGCCAAGAGCGTTGAAATTAATGTAATATAAAACAGAAAAACAATTAGAACCAGTGACAAGATCAGGTGCTGGTTTTTAGAAAGGGTAAAAAAAAAATAGGAAACCATGGGCAAAATTAACAGAAAAGAAGGGAAAGACACAAATAACTTGAATATGAAAGAACTGACATGACTACATAACCAGCTGAAATGAAATAGATAATAATGGAATGTTATAAAAAACTATACTCTGACAGATTTGAAAACCTAAAGGAAATAGAAAAATTCTTAGAAACCCACACCTAACACAAATTGAAACAGATAACTCTATCACAAAGAAATACATTGAGCAGGCCATTAAAAGATTCCTCCAATCCCCAAAAGAGAAGATTGAATCAGATAGCTCCATGGGTGAAGTCTACCTAACATTCGTAGATGAATTATCACCAGTTCTAGTTTAATGATTTGGAAAAATACATAAAGAAGAAACACTCCCAGAGTCATTTTATGAAGCAAGAATAACCCTAATACCAAAACCAGGCAACAATATCACCAAAAAGATTACTACAGATCAGTATCTCCCATGATCATATATGTTTAACAAAAACTTGGCCAATTGAATCCAACAATATATAAAAGAAATAATTTATAATGTTGTTGTTGTTGTTATGTGCCGTCTAGTTGCTTGCGATTCGTAGCAACCCTATGTACAACAGCCCTAAACCCTGCTCTATCCTGTGCCAATCGCACTGCCTCTGACACACCCATCCCGATTACCCCAGTCAGTGAATCAATCCACCTCATAGAGGGTCTTCCCCTTCTGCGCCGTCCCTCCACCCTCCCAAGCATGATGTCCCTCTCCAAGGACCTCTCCCTCCTTACAACATGTCCAAAGTATGTCAGACGAAGCCTCAGAATCCTTGCCTCCAAGGAGCAGCCTGGTTTCACCCTCTCAAGGATGAATCTGTTTTCTTGGCAGTCCAGGGTACATTCAATACTCTTCACCAACACCACAGCTCAAAGGCATCAATTCTACTTCTATCCTCCTTAGTCATTGTCCAACTGTCTGATGCATAACAAGTGATTGCAAAGACCATGGCCTTTATCAGACGCACCTTAGTCTCCAGAGTGACACCATTGCTCTTCAGTACCCTGGAGAGGTCCGTAACAGCAGACTTTTCCATCGCATTACATTTTTTATTTCCTGGCTACTGGTGCCCAAGTTTAATTTACAAAAGGAAGTCAACGACGGTTCATCATAAGAAAAACAAATAAAGGATGTACATATACATAATAAATATCACAGTAAGAACAAAGAACAAGAATCACATGATCCTATCAATTAATGCAGAAAAAGCCTTTGACAAATCCAACAAACTGTCCTGATTAAAGCACTAACAAAATGGAATAGAGGGGAGAATAAAGGCATTTCCTTTGCAAACAGGGACCATGCAAGGATGCCCATTGTCACCACCCATATTTCAAACTGTCACATATAGAATGATAATTTCATCTCACATACTCTGGGTTTGTTGCTATGAGAAGATCATGCTTGGAAAGGTGGAAGGCCAGCAAAAGAGATGAAGACCATCAATGAGGTGCATTGACATGGTGACTGCAGCAATGGGTTCAAGTGTGTCAGAGGTCAAAAGGACAGCACAGGATAGGACAGGATTTGTGGGGTTGCTATAAATCATACTTGACTTGATGGCACCTAACAATAACAATATTGTATTGGAAATTACAGCACTGTCGATAAGTCAAGAGAAGGAAATAAGAGGCATCCAAATTGACAAAAAGATGATGAAATTGTTGCTATATACAGACAATGTGATAGTGTACATATAAACCCTCAACTCAGCAAAAAAATCCTGCTTGACCTAATAGACCAATTTAATAAATGGCATAATATAAGACCAACGTACAAAAGTCAGTTTTCTACAGCAACAATGAAAATGAAACTAGAAAGGTAAATACCATTTACAATAGTCAACCACAGGATTAAATTCTTGTAATAAACCTAACTAGAGACACACAAGATTTTTAAAGGAAAACTATCCATATTTGTTGTCATTCCAAAGAACGATGACCCAAGAAAGTGCAGAAATTATAGAAAATATCAGTAACACTACATGCAGGCATGAGTCTGCTGAAGATTATCTAAAAATGACTGGAACAGTACATTAACAGAGAACTGTCAGATGTGCAGGCTAAGTTTAAAAGAGGTTGCGGTACTAGGGATACTATAGCTAATGTTAGGTGGATCTTAGCTTAAAGCAGAGAGTACCAGAGGTATGTCTATCTGTGCTTCATTGACTCTGCAAAGGCATTCGGCTATGTGGATCACAACAAACTGTGGCTGACTCTGAGAAGAATGGGAATCCCAGAACACTTGATTGTGCTTATGCGAAACCTATACTTGGACCAGCAGGCAGTCATCAAAACAGAGCAAGGGAACACTGCATGGTTCGAATTTGGGAAAGGTGTGCATCAAGGATGTGTCTTATCTCCATATCTTTTCAATCTATATGCAGAACAGATTATCTGGGAGGCTGGGTTCTATGAGAAGAAGTGTGGCATCAGGATTGGAGGTAGACTCATCAACAACCTGCGTTACGCAGATAACACAGCTCTGCTTGCTGAAACTGAAGAGGACCTGAAGCTCTTGCTGCAGAAGGTCAAGGACTGCAGCCTTCAATATGGACTGAAGCTCAACATCAAGAAAACAAAGATTCTCACTACTGTGCTGATTGGCAGCATCGTGATAGATGATGAAGAGATTGAGATTGCTGACAGCTTCAGTTTGCTTGGCTCTACAATCACCACTCTTGGTACCAGCATCCAGGAAATCAAAAGACGAATTGCATTGAGGAAGTCTGCTGTCAGGGACCTCACCAGAGTACTGAAGAGCAACACTGTCAGTCTGGGGATTCAGGTGTGCCTGATTCAGGCCATATTCTTCGCAATTACATGCTATGTATCATAAAGCTGGACAATGACTAGGAATGACAGAAAGGTAACTGATGCCTTTGAGCTGTGGTGCTGGAGAAGAGTACTGAATATACCATAGACTGCTAGGAGAACAAACAGGTTCATTCTGAAGCGGGTAAAACCAGGCTATTCCTTGGAGGCAAGGATTCTTGAATCTTCATCTGATATACTCTGGGCATATTGCAAGAAGGAGCCAATCCTTGGAAAGGGACATCATACTTGAAAGGGTGGAGGGACAGCACAAGAGAGGAAAACCCTCAATGAGATGGATTGACCCCGTGACTGAGTAGTGAGGGGGTCAGTGTGTCAGAGACAATAAGATTGACACAAAATAGGACAGGGCTTAGGGCTGTTGTACATAGGGTCGCTATGAGTCTCAAACAACTTGATGGAACATAACAACAACAAGAAGACTACTACAAGGAAGACTGGGGACTAACTAAATAGAAAACTATTTTTTCTGTCCATGGATAGGAAGACTCAAAATTGTGAAAATGACAATCCTACCAAAAGCAATCTACATGTTCAATGCAATCCCAATAGAGATACCAAATAAATTCTTTGAGCATATAGAAAAAAAGCAATTCCAAGTTTCATTTGAAAAGGAAAGAGATCCAGAATAAACAAAGCTCTTCTGAAAAACAAAAATAAAATAGGAGGCATCTCACTCCCTGATCTCAAAACATATTACATAGCCATAGTAACCAAAACAGCATGGTTTTGGTGCAGAGATAGACACATAAATTAATGAACAGAATCGAGAACCCAGATATATCAACCTATCTACCTATGGTAAACTGATTTAACACAAGGAAACAAAAACCATCAAAAGGGAACTCCCAGTCTTTTTAGAAAACGATGCTCGCAAAACTGGATATTTACTTGAAGAAAATTGAAACAGGATCCACATCCCACACCATACACAAAAACCAATCCAAAGTGTATGAGAGACCTTGGGGAAGTCCAAATTAATAAAAATCATAAGAGATAAAATGGGAACAAATGTAGACACCTTAGCCTACTTCATAAATAGGCTTGAAAACATAGTAAAAAATGCACAATTAGAAGAGGATAAAATTGATGAATTTGACCTTACTAAAATCAAATCCCTATGTGCATGTAAAATCTTTTAACAGTAGATGGAAAGAAAGCCCAAAGAATGGGAAAAATATTTGGTAATGATATTTCAGACAAGATCTCATAATTAAAGTACAGAATAATGTAGGGTCACTACAGAAATAAGACCGATAATCCAATCACAAAATGGGCAAAAGTCATTAAAAGACTCTTCACAAAGGATCACATTTAGTTGGCTACCTAATACAAGAAGAAATGTTAAAAATCATTAGCAATCAGAGAGATGCAAATGAAAACAACAATAACACAACATCTTACACCAGCAGCAATAGTGAAATTTACTAACACAGCAAACAGTATTGGAAAGGATGTGGAGAGATTGGAAATTTGATGCATTGCTAGTAAAATTGAATATCCACTATGAAGACAGTTTGGCATTTCTTCAAAAAGCTGAACATAAAAGTCTCATATAACCCAGCTCTTCTACTATTCCACCTGTATCTCTATTCAGCTCTATTTCACGTAAATTTAAAAATCATTGCAAGAATAGAGTTATACAGCAGTGGTAACCAAAACAGCTTGGTACTGGTACAATGACAGGCACACCGATCAATGGAACAGAAATGAGAATCCAGAAATAGACCCAGCTATCTATGCTCAACTAATATTCTATAAAGAAATCAAAACAATCAAATGGGGAAATGACAACCTCTTCAACAAGTGGTGCTGGCAAAACTGGACTTCCACCTGCAGAAAGCTGAAACAGGATTCACATCTCACACCATACATAAAAATCAACTCAAGGTGGACCAGAAACCTCGGAGTAAAGCCCCAAACCATAACATTCTTAAGAGACAAACTAGGATCAAGCTTAGAAGCGCTAGTCCAAGGTATAAAGAGACTGTCAAATACAACCAGCAATGCACAATCTTAAAAGGATAAAATTGAAGCATGGGACCTTCTGAAGATTAAATCTCTATGCACATCAAAGACTTTTCCCAATGGGGTGAAAAGAAAACCTACAGACTGGGAACAAGCATTTGGTAATAATACCACCTCAGACAAAAGTCTTATAAGAAAAGTTTACAAAATACTCCTGGGCCTCCACAAGAAAAAGACTGACAACCCAATTACAAAATGGGCAAAAGACATGGAAAGAATTTTCACAGAGGAAAATATTCAAATGGCAAACAGACACATGAAGAATTGCTCCAAATCACTGGCAATAAGAGAGATGCAAATCAAAACCTCAATGAGGTACCATCTCACTCCAGTAAGAGTGGCAAAGTTTATGTTGGAAAGGATGTGGTGAGAAAGGAACTCTTATACATTGTTGGTGGGATTGTAAAATGGTGGAACCATTCTGGAAGGCAGTTTGGCACTTCTTCAAAAAGCTGAACATAGAAATTTCACATGACCCAGCTATTCCACTGCTTGGAATATACCCTGAGAATATGAGAACTGAGGCCCAAACTGAGATTTGTACACCAATGTTCATAGCAGCATTATTCACCATTGCAAGAGCATGGAAATAGCCCAAATGTCCAACCACAAACAAAAGGATTGAGAAAGTATGGTACATTCACACAATGGAACACTATGTAGCACACAGGAGCAATAACTTTGTAAATTATTACCTAACTTGGGAGGGACTGGAGATCATTATGCTGAGTGAACTAACTCAGTCCCATAAGAAATAAAACTGTTATTATAGAATGAGTATAAGGATCCAGGAAGGATGGGAGAGGCTGGAAGCAGAGGGATGTAGATGTGCAGGCGGAAGGTGGGATTAATCATTGGGTTGTACAATTTGATGGGTGGGGGAGTGAGGGAAATTCGAAGAATTTGTTCAAATTTGTATCCAAATTTTGTAAATAAATGTTGTTGTTATTGTTATATACCATCGAGTCGTTTGCGACTCATAGCGACCCTATGTGCAACAGCCCTAAACCCTGCTCTATCCTGTGCCAATCGCATTGCCTCTGACACACTCATCCCGATTACCCCAGCCACTGAATTAATCCACCTCATAGAGGGTCTTCCCCTCCTGTGCTGTCCCTCTACTCTATCCAGCATGATGTCCCTCTCTAAAGACATGTATCTCCTTACAACATGTCCAAAGTATGTCAGACGAAGCCCCAGAATCCGAGTAGGGGAAAATGTATATGAATGAAACATACTGTAAAAGTATTACTATATGAAAATCAATAAAAAAGATTTTTTAGAAAAGAATATATTTGAAGCACTGAACATCAGTGATAGAAGTCCAGAGATGTTGTGGGATGACACCAACCATATCATCCATGAAGAATGCAAAAGGTCACTACAAAGAAAGAGGAGGAAGAAAAGTTATAATAATGGATGGCATAAGAGACTCTGAAAATTGCACTAGAGCATCGAGAAGCCAAAATAAAGGGAAGAGATGCTGAATAAAGACCTGAATAGAAGGTTTCAAAGGGCATTTCAAGAAGACAGAACAAAATGTTATAACAGAACGTACAGAGAAGTAGAATTGGAGAATATAAAAGGAAGAACTCACTCAGCATTTCTTAAACAAATAACTGAAGAAACAAATTCAAGCTTCAAGTTGCAATACTTAGGAAAGCTATGGGAAAATCCTGAGTGACCCAGAATGCATACCCCAAAGGATAGAATGACACTGAAATATTTCAGAAAGTACCATATGATCAAGAGCTGGTGGCAATCAAGTTGAAGCTGCACTTACAGCACTGGCAAAATATTAAGCCCTAAGAATCGATGGAATACCAATTGATATGTTTCAGTTAACAGATGCAGCCCTAGACATGCTCACCAATCTATGCCACGAAATTTGAAGACAGCTGCTTGGCTGACTGATTGGAGATTTCCGTATTTGTTCCCATTCCCAAGAAAGGTGATCCAAATTAATGTGGAAATTATCAAGCAATATTACTCAGTAATATGCAAGCAAAAACCTGCTGAAGTTGATCCAGAAATGACTGGAACAGTAGTACACTGACAGAGAACTATCAGAAATACAACTGGATTTAGAAGAAGTCTTGGCATTAGAGAAATTATAGGCAATGTCAGATGGATATTGGCAGAAAGCAAAGAGTATCATAGCAATATCTATCTGTGTTTCATTGACTATGCAAAGACAATTTTTTGTGGGTCACAACAAATTTTGGTTAACCTTGAGGAGAATGGGAATCCCAGAACACATGATTGTGTTTATGCAAAACCTAGAGCAAGGAAACATTGCATGGTTCAAAATCAGAAAGGGAGTTTGTCAGGGATCCATTCTGTCTCCATATAATTTCAATCTATATGCAGAACAGATCATTTAGGAAGCTGGGCTTTATGAGGAGGAACGTGGTGTCAGGATTGGAGAAAGACTCCTCAACAGCCTACGTTATTCAAATGACACAGCCTTGCTTGCTAAAACTGAGGAGGACCTGAAGCGCTTTCTGCAGGTCAAGGACTGTAGTCTTCAATGTGGATTGAAGCTCAACATAAGGAAGACAAAGATTCTTATCACTGAGCCAACTGGCGGCACCATGATAGATGGAGAAGATATTGAGGTAGTTAACAATTTCAGCTTGCTCTGCTCCACAATCCACACTCTTGGCACCAGCAGTAAGGAAATAAAAAAGTGAATTGCATTAGTGAAATCTGCTTTCAGAGACCTCTCCAAAGTGCAATTATGTTAGTCCGGGGACTAAAGTATGCCTGAGTCAGGCCATGGTCTTGTCAATTACTTGCTATGCATCTGACAGCTGGACAGTGACTAAAGAAGATAGAAAAAGAATTGATTCCTTTGAGTTGTGGTGCTGGAGAAGAGTACTGAACATATCATGGACTGCCAGGAAAACAAACAGGTCTGTCTTGGAGAGAGTGAAACCAAGTTTCTCTTTGAAGGCAAGGAATTTGAATCTCTGTCTCACATACTTTGGGTATGTGGCCAGGATGGATCAGTCCTTGGAGAAGGTCATCATGCTTGGAAGGATGGAGGGATGGCTCAGGAGAGGAAGATTCTGGATGAGATGGATTGGCACAGTAACTGGGTTAAGGGGGTTTGTATGTTGGAGATAGTGGCACTGATTCAGGATAGGGCAGGGTTCAGAGAGATCAGACAGAGTGGTCACTATGAGTCGCAGCTGATGCAATGGCACATGACAATAACAATTACAACCACAAACTGACATACTCATGGCCACATTTACTTTAGTAAAACTTAAAATAAAGGGTACTCTGGTGCATAGTTTATAGGGAGTTGAGCTGTTAACCCAAAGGTGGCCTCTTTCTGGTGGTTTAAATTCACCAATAGGTAAAAGAAGATAGACAATTGCCTTTCTTGCAATTTACATCCTCTGAAAGGCTGACTCACTGAAAGATCAGCTATGAGGTGGTTCTGACTCAAGAGCAAAGGGTAGTTTGATTTATGATATCGAAGAGTCAGAAAAAATAATCCAGGTGTACATCAACAGATCAATGGCAAAATTAATACATTTACACACTAAAGTTTATTGCATCATTAAAAAAATGACTAAGAGTTGTGAAATACTACACCAGGGTGAACATAGAAAAAAGTATGCATAGAGACAATAGTTAGTCACAAAAAGACAATTCTGGTATAAGACTTGTACACAGAATCTATTTTGGAGGGTTAACAGAGATGAGAAGTGAGGGAGAGAGGAGAAAAACAAATTATCATGTTGATTTTTTTTTTAAACTTTCACCCTAAGCCATTGAAGTGTTCTGTTATAGCAGTCTCCCTCCTCAGTTGCTCTAGCAGTCCACTCTTCATACCCTTTTTTTTCTTTCCAAATAAAGCTTCTTTTCTCTCCCCAAAAAAAACCCAATGCTAGTAGAAATGTATAATAGTACAACCACTCCAGAAAACTGCAGATTCATACACCAAAAAACCTAAACATACAGCTAACATTGTGACCCAATAATCCTATTTAGGCATTAAATCATATCATGAAGGTGGTGCAAGATAAGAGTTCAGATCTGTTCTTAAGGCAGCTGTAAAATTAAACTTCTATTCACATAAAAACTCATAGCTGACCTTCTAGTAGATTTTCAGAGGCTATAAACAACACAGGAGATTGTACATCTTTCTCCCGCAGTGAAGTTGGTGGATTTGAACTGTCTGCCTTTGGTTTGACAAGGCAACTCCCTACCTACTACTAGGCCACTAGAGCTCCCTCATGCAACACTACTCAGCAATAGAAAGGATTAAGCTACTAATACAAATTCTTCCAGATGTTGGGGTGGTGAGAAGCAGCTAGTTTTGTTTTTGTTTGCTTGTTTTAGCCTTTGCTCCTACTTAGAAATAATAGGACTTGTTGATGAACTGAATGTGGAGCTGAGGAAAAAGTATCTAAATTATGTTGACTTAAAAAGTGCAACAATGAATAAATGAAAATCCAAAATCTCTGTAAATGTTCATTAAAATGAATAAAAAAAAGAAAACACTTAAAAAAGGAAACTGAGGAAGAAGAAAAGAAGGGGAAGGGAGGAAAATATGCAACAATGAATGAATAAAAATCCAACTTTTCTGTAAAAAAAAAATATCCTCAAGGAGGTCCTGCCAAGATCCTCATGGCAAGAGGATTTTCCAAAGCCATAAATCCTTATGGCAGGAGACTCCCTAACTTTATCTCATGCATAGACTGGTGGATTCAAACTGTCAAACTTTCTGTATGTTATATATTGCATGGCCCCATTCATATAGCATTCTTGAAAGTGAAAAAATTACAGTAATACAGGATTTAGGAATCTGAAAGCATCACATGAAGGGGTTGTTGTTATTAGGTGATGTGAAGTCAAGTACGACTCATACCAACCCTATGAACAAAAGATTTGAACCCTGTTCTATCCTGTGCCTCTTCACACTTCCTGACACACAACCAGGGGATTTATTTGTGCTGGGACACAGTTCTGTATCCTGATTGTGCTGATAGTTACACAGATCAAAAGAATTCAGTAATGTGTAATGGTGGTTCTATGAAAACAAACTAAACAAGTCAAAGTAAAAACAAGTGAAAGCCAGCTAAGAACTGGAATTGAATAAACACAGTGGTTCTCGATAATGGGCAAGGTTAATGCAGTTGGGGTCTGAAATCATGACAGAAAACTAAAATTGTGGGTTATTTTAGCAAGGTTGTCCTGGAATCTACTAGTTAAAAGTCAGAGATCCAGAGAGCAGTATTTGAAGAAGGCAGAAAAAGGTAGGCTAGAAGGATAAGTGGACATGAGAATCACAGGGAAGAAGTTGGAAGAGTGAAATTAAGTTGTGGATACTGAAATTAATGTTAATAAAGTGACATCCACTTTCTAAATAACATGCCTCCGGAAACTCTATTAACTGATCAATGTCGATAGTTGTCGAGGGGCTTCAGGACTTTTGTTCATAGGGTCACTAGGAGTCGTGCTAGACTCAAAGGCAGTCAACAACAATAACAAAACAAAATGTGTATGAACAGCATATTAACTGGCTCTGTAAACATTCATTCACATCACATCTTTGTGTTGAATTATCTGCTTAGAATCTTCCTTATCCCTCAAGTTTACCCACTGGAAGTCTTCACATAAATGATTCATGTGCAAAGATGAACTGATTATAAAAATAGATAAAAGGGAGGAAATCCTAAATGTTTAACAATGCAGGGCGGGGTGGGGGAAGTTAAGTACATGATGCTATTTGTCTGTCATTGTTGTTATGTGCCGTCGAGTCGTTTGCGACTCATAGCAACCCTATGTACAACAGCCCTAAACCCTGCTCTATCCTGTGCCAATCACACTGCCTCTGACACATCCATCCCGATTACCCCAGTCACTGAATCAATCCACGTCATAGAGGGTCTTCCCCTCTTGTGCCATCCCTCCACCCTCCCAAGCATGAAGTCCCTCTCCAAGGACATCTCCCTCCTTACATTTCCAAAGTATGTCAGACGAAGCCCCAGAATCCTTGCCTCCAAGGAGCAGCCTGGTTTAACCCTCTCTAGGGTGAATTTGTTTGTTTTCTTGGCAGTCCACGGTACATTCAATATTCTTCTCCAGCACCACGGCTCAAAGGCATCAATTCTCCTTCTGTCTTTCCTAGTCATTGTCCAACTCTCTGATGCATAACAAGTGATTGCAAAGACCATGGCCTGTATCAGATGCACCTTAGTCTCCAGAGTGACACCATTGCTCTT
>NW_006399833.1:1802512-1810222 GCF_000299155.1 Elephantulus edwardii | reverse complement strand
ATACAGGTTGAAAAGGTATGGAGACAGGACACATTCCTGGCGTATGCCCTTCCCAATTTAATGACTCCACAGCACATAACAACAACAACAACAACAGAGTTTCCTTGCTCTGTTCTGACGACTGCCTCTTGGTCCAAGTATAGGTCTCGCATTAGCACGCTCAAGTGTTCTGGGATTCCCATTCTTTTCAGAGTAAGCCACAGTTTGTTATGATCCACACAGTCAAACGCTTTGTTTAGTAAAAGAAAATAAATGTGTGGCACCTACTCGCTCATTCACAGATTCAACAAATATGTGTTTAGGACCGAGTGAATGCCAGACTCTGGGCTTAACATGGAAATAAAATAAAGGAAATGTATAGCTGTAAATATTGTTAGATGACTGAGAGAACAGATGAATGAATAACAGATAGTTATGTGGTCATTTATTCAAAGTATATAATTTTTTCTCCTTATGCAGGAAATGCTTATGATAAAATGTTAGTCAACAAAGGTAAAATATTAGATAGTTATGAAGTATGTATTTACAAAAATAGCAGGCAAGAAATTGAAAGTTGTTATTGCCAAATACTGAATGTTTTCTTTTTTACTCCGTTGGAGATGTTTTTTGGTGTGCACAGGGATTTGATTCTTAGAAGGTCCCATTCATCTATTTTGTTCTCTCCTGGTTGTAGGTTTTTCATTATGCTTGGAAGACTGTTCATGCTATGGTTTAGGGCTTCTAGAGTTCTTTCAAGCGTTTCTCTGATGAAGTTTATAATCTTTTGTTTTACTTCTAGGTCCTTGATCCACCTTGAGTTGGTTTTGTGTATGATGTGAGAAGTGGGCCTTGCTTGAATTTTTTACATATGGTTTTCTAATTTTGCCTACACCATTTGTTTAAAAAGGTTTCCCCACTTAACTGATTTCATCTCCTTGTAAAAATGAGTTGATTTCTGGGTTCTAAATTATATTCCATTGATCTATGTGTCTGTCATTCTACCATTAATATGCTGTCTTGACCACCACAGTTATGTAGTAGGATTATATGATTAGGCATTATATGTATGACAGTATTACAGAATAAGAGGTGCATTGCAAAGTGGACTGAGTAGGGGCAGAGAGGGAGAGATGGAGGAAATTTTGCAACAATGAATGGATATTTTTTTTTATAAAAAGAAAGTGAACTGGAAGAGGGGGAAGGGAAAGGGAGGGAGGAATTGTGCAACAATGAATGAAAACCCAACTCTTCTATAAACTTACACTGAAATCACAATAAAAAATTAAAAAGTAAGTTGTCATTATCGCATGTGGATGATAAAATTTATCACTTAATCTCCGGATGACAAACAAGATGATACATATTTTTGTTGTTGTTATTGTTGTTATGTGCCTTCGAGTCGCTTGTGACTCATAGTGACAACAGCTAAACCACTATCATCAAGTCTGTTGCACCCTCCCCTGCATTTTCAAAGCTATAAATCTTGGTGGAGTTGGCCTGCTCATCTTTCTCCTGAAGAGCTGGTAGATTTGAACTTCAGAACTATTGTATCTGAGGCACGATGACACCAGAGCCCCAAATAAGATTATGGGTGACTTTTTTTTTTAGGAGTCCTAGTGGTGTGGTGACATGACTGCTGCCCAGAAAGTCTATAGGGTGAATTTATCAGTCGGTCCACAGGAAAAATATGTGGCAGGTGGCTTCAGAAATTATTTAAGGAAGACTTGGAAACCATATTGAGCACTCATACTCTGTGTTGTAGACTAAGCTGTGCCTTATCCAAGCCACAGGATTTTTAATTCCTTCTTAGGCATCTGAAAGTTGAACAATGAATAAGGCTAATCGAAGAAAAAAATTTACACCTTTGAAATGCTATAGGCAAAGAATCCTGTATACCCCATGAATTGCTGAAAGAACAAATAATTTTGTCTTGGATGACGTGCGGGTAGGGTGCTCCTTAGCAGCAAGGATGGTGAAACTTCATCTTACAGACTTTGGGTGTGTTATCAGGACAGGCCTGTCCTTGAAAACAGACATTATACTGTTGTTATGTTGTTATGTGCCGTCGAGTCGCTTGTGACTCATAGCAACCCTATGTACAACAGCCCTAAACTCTGCTCTATCCTGTGCCAATTTCACTGCCTCTGGCACACCCATCCCGATTACCCAGTCACTGAATCAATCCATCTCATAGAGGGCCTTCCCCTCCTGAGCCGTCCCTCCACCCTCCCAAGCATGATGTCCCTCTCCAAGGACCCATCCCTCCTGGCAACATGTCCAAAGTATGTCAGATGAAGCCCCAGAATCCTTGCCTCCAAGGAGCAGCCTGGTTTAACCCTCTCCAGGATGAAAACTAGGAAAGAGAAAAAGAGGAATAGTCTCAATAAGATGTACTGACACAGTGATTGTAACAATGGGCTATAGTATATCAGAGATGGTGAGGTTGGTGCAGGCTAGGACAAGGCTCCCAGATCTGCTGTTCATACTGTTCCTATGAGTCACATTGGCCTCAACAACATAGAACAATGTGAGTCGGAATTGACTCGACAGCAATGTTTTGAGTTTCTTAATTTCATTTTGTTGTTGCTGTTGTTGATTGCCTTCAAGTCAAACACGACCCATAGTGACCTTATGAACAAAAGGCCTGAAGCCTTTCTACAACTATCAACATTTATCAACGTTCATAGTTTCCAGAGATATGTTGTTTAGCAAGTGGATGTCACTCCTGCTTTATTTCACTTCTTTACAATTTCTCATTTGTTGTTGTTGTTGTTAGGTGGCATCGGCTCCAAGTTCCACCATCCTTGACTCTGAGAAGCACCCTTATTGCACTTCCTCCAAGAATGACTTTTTTGTTCTTTTGGCAGTCCATGCCATGGGATATTAAGTAGTTTTTGCAAACACCACAATTCAAAGGCAATGATTGTTCTTGACCCTTCTTCTGCCATCCTTATTCACTGTCCAACTGTCAGATGCATAGGAAAGAATTGAAAAGACCATGAATTGGATGAAGCACACCTTAGTCTTTCAAGCAGCATCCTTGACAGAGGTCCTTACCAGTGCATTTTCCCAATGCAACAGGTTTTTTGATTTCTTGGCTGCTGTTACCATGGCTGTTGTTTGTGGATTCAAATGAAATCTTACGAGTATAGCACTTGTGTGTCAGTGTACTCTATAGGATTGCAGGTTGCTGTGATGCTGGAAATTATGCCACTGGTATTTCAAATGCCATACAGGGTCACCCATGGTGGAACAGTTTTGGTGGAGCTTTCATACTAAAAGTAAGATGCAAGATTGGTTGGAAACAACCTAAGTGCCCATGAATAAAAGAATGGATACATAAACTGTGGTATATTCACAGAATGGAATACTACACTGCATTGAAAAACAGGAACTCATGCAATATTATTCAAAATGGGTGACCCTGGAGGACATTATGCTGACTGAAATATCTCAGTCACAAAGGGACAGATACTGCATAGTGCCACTGTTGTAAAATAGGACTGACCTTGGGGTTGGGGGGAGACTGAGAAAGATGGGATAAATAATGTATACTGCATTGAAACAGATGAGGGAGAAAACTGTTTAAAAGGGATATGTGATTAGGCATTATTGTCATGGCAGGAGTCCAGAACAAAGGTTGAATAGTGGAGTGGACCTGGTGGGGAGGGATTGTAAAACAATGGGGGAATTTTTCTTTTACTTTTCAAAGAGAAGAGTGTACTAGGTAGGAAGGGTTAGGCAGGGAGAAAAGTACATCAATGAATGAATGGAAATCCAAAGTCTCTCTGTAAATTTTCATTAAAACTAATTTGAAAAAAAAGATGCAAGATTGGCAATTCACTTCTAAAATAATAGGCCTTTGAAAGCTCTATGACTGACAGAGGGACACTGTTAGATATAGTACCAGAAGTAGCTTCCCGCAGATTGGAAGGCACTAAAAAATGAGGACAAATAGCTTCAAATGATCACTAATAATTGGCACATGGAATGCATAAAGTATGAATCTAGGAAAACTGGAAGTCGGCAAAAATGAAATGGAATGTATAAACATTGACATCATAGACATTAGTGAGCTAAATGGACTGATATTGCCACTTTGAATCATTCATATTATCTATCATGCTGGGAATGACAAATTGAGGAAGAATGGTGTTATGTTTATAGTCAAAAAGAGAAGGAGGTGGGAAAAGGGGGAGGGGGAATATACTAGGAGAGCAGAGATTAATGTGAAGGAACGAACAGGAAAGGTGCAATGGGGTACTTGATGAGATGAGGTGATAAAAGGCATTGATCAACATTAATTAATCATGTAAAACACAATGCAAATAATTGTGTAAAGTACAATATACATGAATTAAACATTGCATATGAATGATTATATGCAAACCAATAAAAACCATTTAAAAATGAGAACATTTCAAGATCTATCCTAAAGTACAAGTAAGTGATAGGATACTATCCATACAATTTTACCATACTTTCCACATTTACCTCAGCAATCATTCGTTACTTTTATGATTAGAAACGATAAAATTTTCACTCATACTTCAAGGATCATAAATTCTACCTCTTACATATGTTTCCAGATTTGTGAAGAGTATTCTTTGCTTCTTTGAACTTTATTTAACATGTGCTTGTTCCTCTGATGTCATTTATTGTATTCTACTTTACATTAAAGGGGTCTCTTGGGGCAAAATGTCAAGCATTCAGTTGCTAACCAAAGGCTTGACAGTTTAAATCTAACTAACAGCTATGCAGAATAAATACACAGTAATTTGTTTCTGTAAAGATGACAGGCTAGGAAAAACCCAAGGGACAGACTCTGTGACATGAAATCACTCTGCATTAAAATCAACTCAATGGCATATAACATTACAATTTTATATTGCAACCACTTGTGCATTTTCTTTCCATATTTTACTCATCTCTGTAGCCCTTGTACATAGTACATGAACACAAAGTTAGAATATATACATAAATATATTCCTTGGGTCAGGGTTGCCTGCAAGCCATGGTATTTTCAATTGCTTTGTATAAATCTGAAAGTTGTATAGTGAATAAGAAAGATCAAATAAGAATGGGTGCCTTTGATTACGGTGTTGCCAAAATAATAAACAAATCTGTCTTGGAGGAAGTACAACCAGTGTATTCCTTAGAGGCAAGGATAGTGAAACTTTCTCTCATATGTTTTGGGCATGTTGTCAATAAGGGCCACTCCTTGCAAAAATGATATCATGCTTGGAAAAGTAGAGGGTGAGCCAAAGAGAGGAAGATCTTTAGTGAAACGGATTGGCACAGTGACTGTAACAATGGACTTAAACAGCACCTAACAACAGCATTCACTGTGACTGTTATATTTTCAATTAATCCTCATGACAGCATAAAGTTGGCACTATTGTTAATTCCATTTTACAGAGCACAAGGAGAATAGCTCACCAGGCTATATAGTTAACAATTGATGAGAAAGCAGGATTCAGATTCCATCAGAGTGATTGGAGGGGAGGGCGGTTTCTAATTTCAACCCACATATATCTTGTACTTCAAACCCTTGAATTTAAAATTATGTTTATCTAGGAAAAGATTTGATAAGGTATCTGCCCTGGGTATTGAGTGCTTTAAAGAACTATCTAGATGGGGTCTAACTTACAACACCAACTCTAAAGGGCCCAATGAGTTTATGCCAAAGAGGGAGGGGCGATAATTCAGAAAAAGAGTGAGAAATGTTGTACAACTTGAAGAAAGTAATCAGTGTCACTGAATTGTACATGAAAATATTGGTGAATGATTGTGTAGTCTGCAGCAGGGACTTGGTAAGAGTGTTTAGTGAGATAACTGTGTGACAAGGAAAATGTTGCCTGGCTTACCTGGGGCTCAGGGTGTCTTTTGGCGTGAAAAATGGAGATAGTGATAAAGAAGATTATTAAGCTTAAAATAAGATTGACTATGTACAATGCCGTGCTCAGGCTGTTCGTTCATAGGGTCGCTATGAGTCGTCTAAGACTCGACGGCATTAAACAACAACAACATGTACAATGCCAAGTCTAGAGCCCACTATTAGAAGTTTGTTGTGTGCCATCCCATCACCTGTGACTCATAACAACCCTATGTACAACAGCTCTAAAACCCGCTCTATCTTGAGCCAATTTCATTGTCACCTACCCCCATTACCATAGGGGTGGAGTCAATCCATCTCATCCAGGGTCTTCCTCTCTTGCACTGTCTCTCTACCCTCCCAAGCATGATGTCCTTTTTCCAAGACTTGTCCATCCTGGCAACATGCTCGAAAAATATCAGACAGCTTCAAAACCCTTACTTCAAAGGTGTAGTCCAGTTTCACCCTCTTTAGGATGAACTTATTTGTTCTCCTAGCAGTCTATGGTATATTCAATACTCTTCCCCAGCACCACAACTCAAAGACATCAATTCTTCTTCTATCATCCTTAGTCATTGTCCAGCTCTCTGATGCAGAGCAAGTATTTACTATTTACAGACAACCTGAAACTTGACCTATCCTGTGCCATCCTCATCATCTCTGAAGTCACTGCTGAAGTCATCGTGTGAATAAATCTTACTGGGGCATTCCTCTCCTTTACTGACCCTCCACCTTTCCAAGCATGATGTCTCTTTCCAAGAAGAGCCTCATCTAGCTTTATGTCTCAAGTATGAAATTACTATTGTTAAGTATCAAGTCAGAACCAACCCATAGCTGACCCTCTGGCAGGTTTTCAGGGGCAGTTAATCTCATGGGAGGAAATTGCTCAGCCTTCTTCCAAAGAGTAGCTGGTGGATTTGAACCTCCTGCCTGCAGGTTGGCAGCACAGCTTCTTGCCACTAAGCCACTAATGCTCTCTGAAGTATGAGACAGGGGTAAGGAATTGCATTGCCAACTCAAAGGCACGTTGTTGGAATCCACCAGCTGCTTCACCAGTTGCTTCAAAGAAGAGATAGGCAATCTCCCATGCGATTTCTTGTCCCCCAAAAACCCACTAGATGCTCAGTTACGCGTTGCTTCCGACTTGATAGCAATGAGTTTTATTAATAACAAGGGGAGGAAAGTGACAGTATGAGTTGCCTCCTAGCTAATAATTTTATCTTAATGGCAGACAATTTGGGTGTGAATGAAACAGAACTGGACAACCCTCTCCATTAGGTATTGTTCACAGTCCAAGGCAGGGCAGACTAACTGGGCTTCGGTGTGCTCTGACGGCTGAAGGCTGTGCACTTTCCCAAGCCCTACCTTTCAGCCTTCAAAGAAGGGAGCTCTTGGGGGTCTGGTAGGTAAAGAACTGTGCTGCCAACCCAACGGCACAGGATTCCCATCCATTAGCTCCAAAGGAGAAAGACAGTCTCCTCCTATGTGATTTATCACATCTGAAAAACCGATGAAGACAGAAAATCAGCTATGGAACATCAAGGCTACGCGAAAGAACATTTAAGAAGTCTCCAAGGGCTTTGAAAGTACATCCCAAGTGAGAATCCCAGTACATGCCCCGGACGCGTAGGCGCCCCCTGTAGGTCCTACAAATCGTACGAAAGGACGCAAGCGTGCACAACTTACACCCAAGTGGGGGGTGGGGAGGAGACGCACAGCTATATAAAGAGCGCCAACGTCCGAATCTGCACAAAAACACCGCCGCGGGGCCAGAAGCGGATCGCAACGCGTCTTCGCCCTAACTCAGCCCGGGTCTGAGGAACACTGCAGACACCGGCCAACTTGGCACAAAAGGC
>NW_006399833.1:1794480-1800350 GCF_000299155.1 Elephantulus edwardii | reverse complement strand
AAGTTGTGGTGCAGTCCCAAAGGCACTCACTTCAAGGCTACTAGCTGCTGTGTTAGAAAGGGATGGGCAGTCTCCTCCCGTGCAATTAACTGCCTCTGAAAACCCCCTGGAGGGTCATCTATGGGTTGGCTCTGACTCTACAGTACACAACAATAATAATTATGTGTCTGTTTGTTGTTGATTGTTTTTGAGTCAAGCAGGACTCATAGGGACCCCGTGAAAAGTATTGAAGCCTTTCTATAACTATTGACATTTATCAAAGCTCATAGTTTCCAGAGGCATATTGTTGTTTAGGAAGGGGGTGTGTGTGTGTGTGTGTGTGTGTGTGTGTATTCTGATGGCTTAGTAGTGAAAAGTTGTACTGCAAATCCAAAAGCATGCAGTTTGAATCCATCAGCTGCTCCACTGGACAAGAACAGGCAATATCTAGTCGGTTCTGACTAGATGCTACATAACAACAACCATATATTATCTAGAATGTATTATTGTTAAGTACTGTCAAATATGAACTCTCTCATAGCTGACCCTCCAGAGAACTTTTAAAGGCAGTACATTGCGTTGAGAGGGAGAATGATTGCTCATCTTTCTCTCACTACCACTAGGCCACCAGAACTTGTCACAGTGTGTGTATGTACATAGGGTGTGTGGCAGGGGAGAGGGGGAGGTCTACATACAATGAAACCTGTGTAAGTTACAACTTAATGGGACTGCCTTCTTTTTCCATGTCTTGAAAGTTTCCCAACATTAATGGGTTTAATCTTAACTCTTTCTCTATTGTTCTTTATTAGTGGAAAAATATTTTAGTTCCTTATCTGACAGGTTTCTGCCTTACACAGGTTTTCTGATTTTGCAGGTTTTACTATAAATTTTATGTGTCTCTGTGTGTATGTATATAATCCAATACATAAAGTTGTACTCCTAACAGAGTCATGTTGACTCTCAATCCAAGGGAAGTACTCAAATTAATATTTTTTAAGAGCTGGGTTCTATGAAGGCTCAACTATATATGTTGTTGTTAACTACTGTTGAGTCAACTGCACCCCATAGAGACACTATGAACTATAGCTCTGAACCCTGCCCTACCCTGAGCCAATATCATGTTGACACATCTATCCTTATTACCACAGTCACTGTGTCTGTCTATCTCATCCAGGATATTCCTCTCCTGCACTGACCATCCACCCTTGCAAATATGATGTCCTTCTCCAAGGACTGTCTCTCCTGGCTGCTTTCCCACAATGAATTTAAAAAATAAAAACCAAACCCAGAGGGGAAAAAACCTCAGTGGTATATAGAGTTGTGGGCTATTTGGTTTTGGTTTTGCTCTGTTATGACATAAACTGTCACAAATACTAACCCAATCCCTTTTTTTCTCTATGACTGAAGATTTGGTTTCAGAACAGAAGGGCCAAGTGGAGGAGACATCAGCAGGCACTCATGTTTCCAAATGTGCAACCCATCACCACGGGCCCTCCTATGGGAGTCTTCATGGATAGAGCCTATAATGCCTTCCATAGCCTGGACCCTTCTTGGAGATATGTTCCTGTAGTTCCCCAGCCAGTAGGGCCACATGGGCCTCCTGCTCCTCCTGGGCCTCCCATGCCACCTGGGCTGCCTGTACCACCCTTGCCTCCTGGGCTACCCATGCGTCCTGGGCTACCTAAGCCAGCCGTTCCTCAAGTGCATCCATTTGGCATGGCCCCTGTAGATAGAGCTTGGGACCATCGACAACCATTCCCCAGGTCCTGATTTCTAAGGAATGGTTCCTTAGAACAGTCCCTAAAGTGTTTTTATGTCAGACACAAATGGTACAAAAGTACAGCATCACAAGTTAATTCATCTGTTAAAATGAATAATAATTGAACACTTTAATTCTGTATATTTGTTTGTTTTCAATAAAGCTACAGGTGTTCGATGTATTTGTTCTTGTGTAGTGAATGGGCTTAGGAAGGAGTATCTGAGAATTGCTAAGGGAATGCCATCCAAATAAAATGCTAAGGAGGCTGTTTTCTATAGTAACATCCCTGAGTCAGCAATAATTCTCCACACAATCTGTATCTGTAGTCCTTAAAGTATCTGTAGTGCTTAAAAGTTTCTATGAGTCAAGAGCTGACTTGATGCCACCTGACACTAACCCAAACATTTTACCTCCCTATCCTATTTTCTACCTTGCCCCCTTGGGCCCACATACATGTGCAAGATGGGGTAGGATGAATCCCTAATGAGAGGGCAGTGTGTTAGAAAGTAGAGTCCAGCTACATTCATGATGAAGGGCTCAGACAGACACACTAGTCACTAAAGGAAACTTCTCATGAGGCTTTATGGGAAGGTGGCAGTCAAACCATCACCTAATCCAAAAATTAAGCTTCACTGATGTACACTCTGTGGAGGACTTAGAAATAGGAGCCATTCTGGTCCAGAGATTCTACTGCTTCCAGGAGGATGTTAAGCTGAGACTCCACCAAGACCAAAAAGGGGCTTTTCTCCCTTTCCTCCTCCAGCCCAAAAGAGCACATACTTGCCCCAGCTCAAGTGTATTTTGTCATCTTCAAAATCCTTGAGAGAACTCCAGTCCCTGCTGATGCAACATTGAAAGAGAACCTTGGTTTGCTGCTCCTGGAAGCTTTAGGCCCTCACCTGAGAAATGTTCCCGAATAATCACTCATTGCAAAGAGATTGCCACATTTTTTCTTTATTAATGATTGTCTTCACATCAGACTACCCAGCTAGCAAACACAAAGTTCAAAATGAGGAAGAGGAAAGACCCAGTTGTTTGAAAGTAGTAATTTCTTTTTAAAACAACTTTTGCTTTTGAACAGTGTACAGAAATTTTGTGACTAAGGTCTTATTTGGAAGATTTTTCTGTGACCTCAGATAAGGGTGTCATAGTTACACCATAATTTCCTTGAGAGGATCAATTAAGAGTTGCTTCCAACTCAATGGCGATAGGAAAAGTTGTTTTGAGTTTCTTCCTCTTCCTTCTTTCTCAATCTCACCTTCCCATCTACTGTCTTTCCTCATTGAACTTCTGCAGCCATGAGGTATGTATCACTCATGTGACAACAACCTACATATCTTACAAAATTTCACTGAGGCTTAATTGTTCATGGATGTAATTCTTACTCAGTGAGCACCTAAAGTTCTTGATTTTTTTTTTGTTTTCTCCAAAATGAGCTTAGGGATAATAAGAGTACAATTTTCTGGGATGTTAAATACCTGGCTAAGCAGTATGCACGAATTTCAATCAACACTATCTTTCAGATGAGGACACTATGACTTCTTGCTGAGTCATCTGCATTTCATAGCAACCCTATATGTACAATAGCTCTGAACCCTGCCCTGTCCTGAGCCAGTCTCACTGTTTCTGGCACACCTACCCTTACTATCTTGGTTACTGTGTCAATTAATCTCATTCTGGATCTTCCTCTCCTGCGCTGTCCCTCTACCCTTCTAAGCATGATGTCTTTCTCCAGGGACTGGTCCCTTCTGACCACATGCCCCCAAAAAATATGAAACAGAGATTCATAATCCTTGCCTCCAATGGGCAACTTGGATTCACCCACTTCAAGATATGCCTGTTTGTTCTCTTAAGCAGACCATGGTATATTCAATACTCTTCTCCAACACCACAACTCAAAGGCATCAATTCTTCTGTCATCCTTAGTCATTGTCCAGCTCTTTGATGCATAGCGAGTAATTGCAAAGAGCGTGGCCTGGATCAGGTGCACCTCACTCTCTAGACTGACATCGTTGCTCTTTAGCATTTTGGAGATGTCCCTAACAGCATATTTTCCCAATGTAATGTTTTGTTGGGTTTTTAAAAATTATTTGCTGACTGCTGGTGTCAAGGATGTGCATTGTGGAACTGAGCAAACGGAAATTGTTAACAATCTCAATCTCTTCATCTATCATGGTGTTGCCAATTGATTATCACAGAATGCAAACCAAGATCTCTATCTCTTCTATATTTATAAAATCATTAAATGCACCGTTCAATTCAGTTCACTAGACTCTTGGAGAGGAAAATGGACTAATACAAGTTTTCACATTTTTTTCACCTAAAGAAAAGATAGACAAAAAAACCCCACTGATTTTGTTTTTTTGTTTTCAGCAGAAAATTGCATGTAAAATATTAACTCTACTTCTTGAGTATTTTAATAAATTAAGGATTTACTTTAATATCATGCATTATTCCTGGATAAAAAGAAAGCTGATAAAAGCATCAGGCATCAACCAGGTAGTTTTGTTTTTTCTTCTATATGAACCATTTGAGTAGAATCTCTCTTCTCTGTTTTAAATTGTCTTTTTAAGAGATAAAATTACTTTCCTTACTCTAGGTAAGCTAGGGAGCCCTTGTGGCCTAGTGTGTAATGAATTGCTTTGCCAATCCAAAGGGATGTGGTTCAAATCTACCAGTTTCTCCAAGAGAGAAAGATGGGTAGTCTCCTTCTGTGTGACTTACAGCCTCAGATAATTCTCCAATGGATCAGCTATGAGTCAGTTATGACTTGATAGCACAACACAACATCTACGTGAATGGTAAGCCACACAATCTGTAAACACACAGTGCTGCTGACATCTGTAAGTGTCACATATTAAAAGCAAGATGTAGACATACATCAGCCCCAGCATGTCCCAGGTTAAATATAATTGTACTAGGAGCAAAAGTGAAGTTGGAGATATTGGCACCAATCCAGATCCACAAAACAAGGAGCAGGAGCAAGGGGGAGAGGATGAGGGTAGTAAAGGTGATGGATATCACTGGGGGGGGGCGGCTCTTCTCGGGCTAGAGGAACAGGTGCTAGATTTCCTATTTGGGAGTGAAAAGGTTCTTGGACAGGACAGTTGATGGAGTATCTTCTTCAGGGAACTTGATGACTACATCAGCCACATTCCACAGGATTGGATTCTTCAAAGTGGCATCACCAATGATCAAGTAGAGGGTATAGGTGCCAGAGGCAGAATCAAATTTTTATTTTCTCTCAGAGGTATCCAGTTCAAATTTTTACATGTTTTTGCTGTCTGGATCAGCAACGAACACCACTTCCTGACCAGTCTTCTGGTTATGAAGTTGGACCAAAGTCTGGTGAGGAGTGACTTCAGTGCCAGTGTTCACATCGACCAGCTGGAAGAACAAGGTGAAGTTCTGGTGGCTGTCAGCAATGGAAGTGCCCTTGGCTTTTGCTGTATAGGTCACTCACGTAGTTTTGGGTGCAATGCTCTGGCTGATGTATGTCTACTGGACGCAGCTCAACATGTTCCAGACTGAAGTACTTGGCCATCTTGGGCAGTGTGACATTTCTGGCTGGCAATCAGATGTTGGCCCAGCAGGCAATCAAGAGAACAGCACATTAGCTCCAGATAAAAGAAAGAAACTCTGAAAATGGAAATGAACTTTAAGAAAAAGAGTCAAGAGCAATTCACAATTTGAAGAAAAGGAATTTAAAAAAGCAATTTTATTTAAAAGGAAAAGTTGAAATTGTGGTTGTACTTGTTCTTCGACTTCTCCAACACAGAGCAGAAGTCTATGCACCCAGATATTCTTTTCTATGTCTCCATTTGGCATGGCCCCAGAAGGCTGTGAATATTCTTATTTTACCCAGGTGTTGCATTTTGGAATGTTGAAATCTTTAATTGTCTACTTTGGAATAAAGAGAATGAATGAATAAATATGGGGGGGGGAGGAAGCAAGACATGACTCAAGCATGAATATGGCCACTATCTCTGTTTGTGTGACTCTAATGTTTTCAAAGAGTGCCTATTTTAAGGGAGCTCTGGTGACCCCATCTGTGGAGAGATACCCTGCCAACCCAGATTGCTGATTTTAATAATTTTTAAAAGTTTACTTATATATTTTACCTGATAATAAT
>NW_006399833.1:1784138-1794380 GCF_000299155.1 Elephantulus edwardii | reverse complement strand
CCACTTTGTCCTAAAACAAATATCAGATCATTATTAGTGAATATATACACAACAAAATTTAGTAAATATTAGATCATTATCAGTGAATATCTACACAACAAAATTTTTTATCTAAATATTGTAAATTTTTTTCAAGTCAATAAACTGGAATAAAGTGATAGGGTTACAGAGAGCGACCTCACTAGTGATTGTGTCACTCTTTTGTCCTCTTTCACATAGTAAAAGTGAACCCATAGTTGTTGGATTGTACTTGAACCTGTGATCTCTTGTGCCATAAGCTGTGCTGCTTTGAGGTTTGAATTGTTCGTCAACTTTTGGAGCTACCTCTTCCAGATCCTTCTCAAATATGGAAGATAAGCTTCTCAAAACTGAAAATTAGATTTCTGCACATTTTTCCTTCTAGGGTCATGATGTGCCACTGGGTGCTCAAATGTTCCGTTTACACCATAGTTTTAGTGGCTGTTTTCTCTCTTTTATTCAGAGATGTACAGTTGTGCACACACACTCACAAGATCTTTAACTAACAACGATGCAGGAATGGCCACATCAATCCTTTCCTTCCTGCACTCAGAGCACCATAAATCTCCCCTACTGGCAGATTGTGGTTGTTGAACTACTTACAGTGGGGCCAAATAAGAAAGAATTGTCCGATGTATGGCAGCATTTTTAACCATGAAAAATTATAATTCAAGACTTCAGAAACATTTCCATCTGGTTACTCAGTCTTCATATTATCAAACATCATTATCTTCCTAGAAAAAAGTAAGAAAAAAATTTAAATAAAATTTTTATATACTGCTCCCTTCCTTAAATCCTCATACATGTTCTACAAGAATGGTCTTATAAAGTGTTTGTCCTTATGGGACTGAGTTAGTTTACTTAGTATAATGTTCTCCAGTCCCTTCCAAGTTAGGACGCAATTTACAAAATCATTACTCCTGTGAGCTACATAGAACTCCACCATGTGAATGTACCATAATTTCTCAATCAATTTGATTGTGGTTGGACATTTTTGCTATTTCCAAGTTCTTGCAATGGTGAATAATGATGCCATAAACATAAGTGTAGAAGTCTCCATTTGTGCCTCACTTCTCATATTCTCGGAGTCTATTCCAAGCAGTGGAATAGCTGAGTCATATGAAATTTCTGTGTTCAGCTTTCTGAGGAAGTACCAAACTGCCTTCCAGAGTGGTTGTACCAGTTTACAATTCCACCAAGAGTGTATAAGAGTTCCTATCTCTCCACATCCTCTTCAACATTTATTACTTGCTGTCCTGTTAAATTGCCACTGCTACTGGGATAAGATGATACCTCATTGTGAGTTTGATTTACATTTCTTATTGCCAGTGATATTAAGAATTTCTTCATGTGTCTGTTGGCCATCCAAATTATCTTCCTTTGTGAAAAGTCTTTCCATGTCTTTTTGCCCCTTTTGTAATTGTATTATCAGTCGTTTTCTCATGGAGGCCCTGTGAGATTCTGTAAACTTTTGATAGGAAACCCTTGTCTGAAATGGTATTGTCAAATGTTTTTTCCCCAGTCAGTATGTTTCCTTTTCATTCTGTTGGAAATATTTTTGATGTGTGCACAGGGATTTAATCTTTAGAAGGTCTCATTCATCATTTTTTTTCCTCTCCAGATTGTGCATTTCTGGCTGTATTTGGCAGTCTCTTTATACTATAGCTTAGGCTGTCTAAGCTTGATCACGGTTTGTCTCTGATGAGCTTTACAGTTTGGGGCTTGACTCCCAGGTCTCTGATCCACCTTGAGTTGATTTTTTGTGTATGGTGTGAGATGTGTATCCTATTTCAGCTTTCTACAGTTAGCAGTCCAACATCATTTGCTGAAGAGGTTGTCATTTCCCCATTTGATAGGTTTTATTTCCTTGTTGAATACAAATTGAACATAGATAGATGAATCCATTTCTGAGTTTTCAGTTCTGTTCCATTGGTCTATATGCCTGTCATTTGTACCAGTACTATGCTGTTTTGGTTACTACCGCTGCATAGTTGGTTTTGAGGTCAGGGAGTGCTATGGCTCCAACTTCATTTTGATTTTCAGAAGAGCTTTGCTTATTCAAACTCTCTTTCCTCTACAAATAAACTTGACAATTTCTCTTTTGATCTTCTTTAAAAATGTATTTGGTATCTGTATTCAGACAGCATTGAACGTGTAGATTGCTTTTGGTAGGACTGTCCTTTTAACAATATTGAGTCTTCCTATCCATGAACAGGGAACATTTTTCCATTTCTTTAGATCTTTTGTTGTTCACAGAAATGTTCTGTAGTTTTCTTTGTACAGAACTTTTATGTCTCTAGTTAGATGCAGAACATTTGATCTGCACTTGGACCAGGGTGCAGTCATCAAAACAGAGCAAGGAAATACTGCAAAATGGGAAGGGTATACACCAAAGCTGTGTCCTAACTCCATACCTTTTCAATCTATATGCAGAACAAATTATCCAGGAGGCTAGGCTCTATGAGGTGGAAGGTGTCATCAGAATTAGAAGACTCATCAACAACCTGTGTTATGCAGATGACACAACCCTTATTGCTGAAACTGAGGAGGACCTGAAGTGCTTGCTGCAGAAGGTCAAGTACTGCAGCCTTCAATATAGATTGAATAGCAACATCAAGAAAACAAAGATTCTCACCACTTGGCTGACTGGCAGTATTATGATAGATGGTGAAGAGACTGAGATCGTTAACAGCTTTAGTTTGCTTGGCTCCACAATCAACACTCTTGGTAATAGCAGCCAGAAAATTAAAAGATGAATTGGGAAAAATCTGCTGTCAGGACCTCTCCAGAGTCCTGAAGAGCAACAACGTCAATATAGAGACTAAGTTGCGCATGAACTAGGCCATAGTCTTTGCAATTACTTGCTATGCGTCAGAAAGCTGGACAATGACTAGGGATGATAGAAGGAGAATTGATGCCTTTGAGCTGTGATGCTGGAGAAGAATATTGAATATACCATGGACTGCCAGGAGAACAAACATGTTCGTCCTGGAGAGGGTGAAACCAGGCTGCTCCTTGGGGGCAAGGATTCTTAATCTTCATCTGACATACTTTGGGCATGTTGCAAGGAGGGACCAGTCCTTGGAGAGGGGCATCATGCTTGAAAGGGCTGAGGGACAGTGCAATAAAGGAAGACCTTCGATGAGATTGATTGATTCAGTGACTTGGTATGAGTCACAAGCCACTCAATGGTACCTAACTATAATAACAGTTAGGTTCACTCCCAAGTATCTCAATTTGTGGTTGGCTATTGTAAATAGAATTGCTTCCTTGGTTTCTTTCTCTGAGTTTTCTTTGTTACTGTAGAGGAATCACACTGATTTTAGGATGTTGATCTTATATCTTGACACTCTACTAAATTGGTCTACTAGGCTAACAGGGTTTGGGGGGGTTTTGGTTCTTTTGTTGTTGTTGAGTCCTTGTGATTTTCTGTGTACATTATCATATCATCTGCATATAGTGGTAGTTTAACCTTCTCTTTGCCTATCTGTATCCCTTTTATTTCCTTCTCTTGTCGTATTGCCCTAGCAAGAAGTTTCCAATACAATTTTGAACAGAAGTGGTGATGATGGGCATCCTTTTCAGGTCACTGTTCACTAGGAAAATGTTTTTGGTTTTTCTCCATTGAGAATGATATTCACTCTTGGTTTTGCATATATGTTGAGGAAATTCCCTTCTATTCCAATTTTGCAGAGTGTCTTTATCAGGAAGGAGTGTTGGATTTTTTCAAATGTATTTCCTGCATCAATTGCTAAGATCATATGTTTCCTATTGTTTGCTTTGTTAATATAGTGAATGACTTGGTTTTTTATCTTATGTTGAACCATCCTTATATACCTCTTATGAATACCACTTGGTCATGATGAATAATTTTTTTGTCCTTTTGGATTCTATTGGCTACAATTTTGTTAAGGATTTTTGCATCTATATTCTGAGAGATATTGGTCTGTTCTTTCATTTCTTGGTAATATTTTTGCTTGGTCTTGGTATTAAGGTTATCTTGCTTCATGGAGTAACTGGGATTTTCCCTTCTTTTTCTATTTTTTAAAATACTTTAAATAGAATTGGTGATAGATCTTCTCTGAATATTTGGTAGAATTCAGCTGCAAAGCCCTCTGGTCCAGGAGATTTCTTATGGGGGAGCCTTTTTATGACCTGTCCAATTTCTTCTTTTGTGATGGGTCTGTTCAAGTGTTCTACACTGTCCTTGAAAATTTGGATAGCGTGTGAGTTTCAAGGAATTCGTCTATTTCCTTTAGGTTTTCTCATTTATCAGAGTATAGCTTTTCATAGTATTCAAGTATTTTAGATTTAATTTCATCTGGTTCTTTTGTGATGTCACCTCTATTATTTCTTAATCATGTTATCTGCGTCTTCTTTTTCCCCCCCTTTTGTTAAGTTTGCTAGTGGTTTGTCAGTTTTATTGACCCTTTTGAAAAACCAGCTCAAGGTTCTTTTGATGATTTCAGTTGTTTTTCTGTTTTCTATCTCACTGATTTCCGTTCTTGTCCGTATAATTTCCTTTCTTCTAGAGGCTACAGGATCAGATTGATGGTGTTGTGTTAGATCATTGATTTTTTTTTTCTTTCTTCTTTTTTATGTGTGTGCCTATTGCTATGAACTGCACTGAGGACTGCCTTAGCTGCAAACCAAGGGTTTTGGTATGTTGTATTTTCATTTTAATTTGTTTCAAGAAAGTTTTTTTTGTTTCATTCTCTATTTCTTTTATAACCCAATCATGTTATGGCAGAGAGTTATTTAGTTCCTACATCAGTGGTTTCAAAAACTTTACCCTCTTGTGTTTAATGTCTATTTTTATGGTATTGTGGTCTGTGAAGATAAGTTGTATTATTTCAATGTTTTTAATTTGTTGAGGCCTGTTTTGTGTCCTAAGACACTGTCGATTTTTCAGAATCTACCATGTGCATTTGAAAAAGAAAAAAAGGATTGAGTTTTAGTTGGTTGCAGTACCCTGAATACATCCACAAGGTTGAGTTGGCTGATTGTATAGTTTAGATCTTCTGCATCTTTGTTTCTTTTGATTTGACCCATTCTTTGGTGATACTGGTATGTTGAAGTTTCCTACGACTATTGTGGTGCTTTTTTTTTTCTTCAAATCTGTTAACGATTGTTTTGTGTATTTTGCAGGTCTATTATTTGGTGAGTAATCACTGAACAAGGTATGTCTTCTTGACGTATTGTGTCTTTCATCATTATGTGAGTCTTTTCTTAATAGATGTTAGGCTGTTGTAACTATATAATGACAGAGTCTATAGCAATGTTCTGTGAAAGGACCTGTATATTGGTACTCCTCTCTTGAGAACAACAGTCCACCCAGAGCAGGATTACTGTTGCCCTCCTGAAACTGCAGTTCTACCCAGCCTCTTCTGCTTGAGCTTAATAAATCTCACACGATGTAGCTAGACAGCAGTATTTAAGGCCAAAGTACCAGTGATATTGGTGCTCCTGTCTCTGGACAACAGGAGTAGCAGCTGGGCATTATCCAGGTGGTGGGGCAGCAGGATCACCAGGTGGTAGTCCTCTGGGTGGGACTGGGGTCTAAAACTACAGTCCCTCAACCTGGTGGACAGTGGTTCTGTTGCTGGCCACGATGTGAGTGTGCCTCCTAGGTTGGGCTACAGCTTTTAGTAGACACTGGGAAATTGGTGGCTGGAAGGAGCTCCTGGCCTGCCATACCATACAGATTTTAGCATCTTGCAGAAGAGTGAAGGTAAGGTCCCCCAATGAGAGTGTCTTGCAAGAGGAGTGGGTCTTATGAGAGGAGTGGGTCTAAGTAAGAACTTGTCATCAGTGAAGAAAGCCTTGTGAGCCATTTTGTTAAAGGAACTAACAAAACTGGCATCCCAATAGAGTGTCAAGGCTCACAAATTTGTGCTAAGATATATTCAGAGGTAAAAGATTTTCAGCTGTACTCTAGAAAACTTTCTATGGAATCTTAAAACAAGGTGAGATGGAAAAGGCAATATGGTTTTCCATTAGAGTCTTTTCTTCCTCCTCTGTCTTTGTATTCTTTGTCTTTTGCATTCTTCCTGAATGACATCCTTGATATCCTCCCACAGTTTATTTGATCTTCGATCATTGGTGTTCAAGGCCTCAAACTTGTTTCTGAGATGGTTCTGAAATTCAGGTGGGAGAGACTCAAGGTCATATTTTGGTTCCCGAGGATTCTATTTAATTATCCTTAGCTTCAGCTTTAACTTGCATATGAGTACAATCAGCACCTGGCCTAGTTTTCACAGCTGATGGTGAGGTTCTCCAGCGGCTCTTTCTGCAGATGTTATCAATCTGGTGCCTACGCATACCATCAGGTGAAATCCATGTTTATAACCTGTGTTTATGTTTCTTATAAAATTTATTTGCTATGGGTAAACTGTTGATTAGGCAAAATTCAATCCTTTCATCTCCAGCTTCATTTCTTTCACCAAGTCCATGTTTTCCAACTACTGATCCTTCTTCTCTGTTCCCAACTTTTGCATTCCAGTCACCCATTCTTATTAATGCATCTTGAATGCATGTTCGATTGATCTCTGCAAAAGTTGGTATAAATCTTCTATTTCCTTTTCTTTTGTTCTGGTTGTTGGTGAATTATAGTGGTATAAATTGGACTTGCTTGTATGTGTATGGATATTATCCTGTCATTCACAATATTGTATTTCAAGATGGATCTAGAAATTCAACCCTATTCTTCCTCACCTTTTCATCTCCAACATAGTAGATCATATAATTGTCTGACTCAGAATGCCCGATATCAGTCCATCTCATCTTGTCAATACCTAGTATGTCAATATTTATGCATTCCATTTCTTCCTTAACAATATCTTATTTTCCTGCAGTGGATATATTTTTACATTAGTTTAATATTTTGTTTCTGCATAACCACTTTTGAGATACATTATGTTCCTCCAGAAACAAGGAGATTATAATGTTAATCCATAATGACAAGTATTACTAAGCTGTGAAGTGACCTCAAATAACAAAACTAAGCTTTGTATATCTAGGCTGAAATTATGGAGTGAATCTAGGTAGCAAATATTATAAATGTTAAGAAAAATTTTAGAAGGTTTATTTCCATACCATAGAGGTCATTTTAAAAGTTTGCATCTTTTTTAATTTGTAGAGCCTTTCTAATCAGCTGTTGTACATAGGGTCGCTATGTGTCACAGGTGACCTGATGGCACATATCTACAACAACAACTACATGATGAGATGTCCATATTTACTTAAGTAATCTAGAAGTGAGAGGCAGGGATTTTGGAGAATGGGTGAGAGTGTTTGAACAAAATAGACTATGAATGATAAATAATGAAACTGGATGAGAGATGCATTGCATTTCATTTCATGCTTCTATCCACTTTTATAAACGTTTTCTATTTTCCATAATTTTAAAAACCACATTCAAAATGTAATAAAAAATTGCTAAATCAAATTCCAGTGGACCCATGGAGATAACATAAAAAGATGAAGAAAGGGTAGGGACAGTTGTGAGCTAGGACAGAATATATGTCTCTTCCAAAGGGGAGAGCCAGCTATGGTCCTCACCTCAAGCTGACTGTTACTGGGTGATGATGTGGGACAACAGCTGCCCTGTTTTCTCGGTTTTCAAAAGAAGACCGTTGTTATGTGTCCTCGATTTGACAAAGATTTAGAGCAACCCTATGAACAATAGCTCTGAACCCTGCCCTACCTTAAGCCAATTTCACTGTCTCTGATGCATTTGCTCCCTTTGCCACAGTCACTGACTGTAACAATCCATATTATCCAGGGTCTTCCTCTCCTGTGCTGACTCTCCATCTTTTCAAGAATTATGTCCTTCTCCAAGGACTGGTCCCTCCTGACAACATGCCCAAAGTATGTCAGGTGGGGCTTCAAAATCCTTGCCTTCAAGGAGTAACCTGGTTTCATTCTTTCTAAGACAGACCTGACTGTTGTCTTGGCAATATATGCCGTGTTCAGTTCTCTTCTCCAGCACCACAACTCAAAGCCATCAATTCTTCCTTAGTCATTGTCCAGTTCTCAGATGTCATGGCTTGGATCAGGCACACCTTAGTCTCTAGACAGTTATTGCTCTTTAGCACTCTAGATAGGTCCCTTACAGCCAACTTTCCCAAAGCAACTCATTTTTTAAATTTTCTGACTTCTGGTGTCAAGATTGTTGATTGCAGACATGAGCAAGATGAAATTGTTAACAACTTCAATCTCATCTCCGCTTATCATGGTGCTGCCAATTTGCTCACTGGTGAGAATCTTTATTTTCTTGATGTTGAGATGCAGTCCACATTGAAGACTGCAATCATTGTCCTTCTGCAGCAAATTCTTCAAGTTCTCCTCAGTTTCAGTGAGATAGGTTGTGTCATCTGCATAATGGAAATTGTTGATGAATCTTCCTTCAATATTTATGCTGCATTCTTCTTTGTAAAGTTCAGAATCACAAATGATCTGTTCCACATATAGATTGAAAATGTATGGAGAAAGAACACATCTCCAACACACTCCTTTCTTGATTTTTAACCCTGCAGTGTTTCTTTGCTCTCTTCATATGACTGCTTCCTGGTCTAAGTATAGGTTTCACATGAGCACAATCAAGGGTTCTGAGATTCTTATTCTTCTCAATGATGTTAGCCACACTTTGTGATCCACACAGTCAAATGCCTTTGCATAGTCAATGACACACAAATAGACACTCTTCTGATGCTCTCTACTTTCAGCCAAGATCCATTTGACTTAGGCAATATCCCTAGTGCCATGGCCTCTTCTAAACACAGCTTGTATTTCTGACAGTTCTCTGTCGATGTAGTGTTCCTGTCATTTTTGGATAATCTTCAGGAATATTTTTTTGCATATGATATTAGTGAGATTGCTCAATACTTTCCACACTCTGTTTGTTCACCTTTTATGGAAATGGGAATAAATACAAATCTCTTTCAGTCAATTGGCCAATTAGCTGTACTCAAGATTTCTTGTCACAACTTGGTGAGCACATCCAGAGCTGCAACTATCTGTTGAAATATTTTGGTTAATATTCCATTTTGAAGCTCACCTGACATACTTTCGGGCCTTATTTTGTGCAAATTCCTTCAGAGCGGCTTGAATTCCCTCCTTCTTCACCACTGCTTCTTGATCATATGCTGTTTCATTAAATTCTTCTGTGTTGGCCAATTATTTTTGGTACAGTGGCTCTGTGTACTTCTTTCACCTTTTTTGATGCTTTTTGAATCATTCAATATTTTGTCCATAGCATCTTTAAGTATTACAACTCTAGACTTGAATTTGTTCTCCAGTTCCTTCACCTTAAGAAATGCTCTGTTTGGGGAGAATAGATTGTCCTGGTTGGTCTTCTAATTCCAGCTATTTGCACATTTTGTTATACTATTTTGTTTTTCCTTCCAAAGTTGTCCTTTGACATTTTCTGTTCAGCTCCTTCTTGTTGTGTTGTTATGTGCTGTCGAATCACCTGTGACTCATAGCGACCCTATGTACAACAGCCCTAAACCTGCTCTGTCCTGTGCCAGTCGCATCATCGCCGACACACCCACCCTGATTACCCTAGTCACTGTATCAATCCACCAATCCAATCAATAGAGGATATTCTTCTCCTGAACTGTCCCTCCACCCTCCCAAGCATGACGTCCTTCTCCAAGGAGTGGTCCTTCTTTGCAACATGTCCAAAGTATGTCAGATGAAGCTTCAGAATCCTTGTCTCCAAGTAGCAGCCTGATTTAACCCTCTCTAGGATGAATCTGTTAGTTTTCTTAGCAGTCCATGGTATATTCAATATTATTCTCCAGCACCACAGCTCAAAGGCATCAATTCTTCTTCTATCTCCCTAGTAATTGTCCAGCTCTCTGATGCATAGCAAGTGATTGTAAAGACCATAGTCTGTATCAGACACACCTTAGTCTCCAGAGTGACACCATTGTTCTTCAGTATTTTGAGAGGTCCCTAACATCAGACTTTCTCATCATAATACATCTTTTAATTTCATCAGCACATCAACAGACAATTGCTAGAAGTGCAAGCTTGGTTTAAAAGGGGTCATGGTCTAGGGATAGTGTAGCTAATGTTAGATGAATCTTGGCTGAAAGCAGGGAGTACCAGAGGAATGTCTATCTTTGTTTCATTGACTATGCAAAGGCTTTTGACTGTGTGGATCATAACAAACTGTGGCTGACTCTGAGAAGAATGGGAATCCCAGAACACTTGATC
>NW_006399833.1:1771012-1782671 GCF_000299155.1 Elephantulus edwardii | reverse complement strand
AGGAGATTAATCAGAACTGACTTTGACAAGCACTGTGGCAATTGGACAATTAAAACAGACATTCGGATGGCGGGGAAGAAGAACAAACTGGGGAGGTGGGTGGAGAGAATGGTGCGGCAATGAAGGAGTGAAAGCCCAGAATCCCTGTGAGTGTTCATTGAAACTAATAAAATTTAATTTTAAAAAAAAGATTGAAGGAAGATGCATCAACAATATGCATGCTTGCTGAAACTGAGGAGGACCTGAGCACTTGCTGTAGAAGATCAAGAACTGCATCCTTCAATAAAGATTGAGGCTCAATATCAAGAAGACAAAGATTCTCACCACTGGGCCAACTGGCAGCATCAGGATGGATGAAGAGATTGAGATTGCTAACAGCTTTAGTTTGCTTGGCTCTACAGTTAACACTCTTGGCACTAGCAGTCAGGAAATTAAAAGATTTCTTGTGATGGGAAAATCAGCTCCTTAACTTATTGATTTCTTCCCTTTGCCTTGACTTGTCTGCCTTCTAGTGCAATATTCAGAAAAAAAGAAGTCAGAAATAAAATGTCTATGAAAGGTTCCAGTCTTTCAAAGTTGGCAAATAATTAAAATATGTTTTATCAACAGTATGCTGGCCATCTAAAGCAAATGTCAGGATTCTATTTAGCCTGAAGCTGCCAATTTGAAACTTCTGCCTATCGAGCTAATTTTAGGAAATTTTCCCAACTTTGAGGAAGTAGAATGCAATTGAAGGCCTTTCCCAAACCAGTAAAACTAGAGTGTCCTGCTTTTTCACTATAAATCTTGTTCCCATTTATGCTTTAGTCTCCGCCTTCCACTATGGCCAGGAGTCTCTCTAAACCTCTTATTATTTAGCTCTGATCTCGAGTTCCTGACTAATTAACATTGTACCCAGTGTTCTGGGTTCTCAGGTCCCAGAAGGTAGAGACTCACTAGAGATATGGAGGCGAAGGGCTGAGCTCTGTTAGGCTAGCAGCAGCCTGTTTAGAGCTGAACCTTGTATTTATTGTAAAGGACAAAGAGAAGCATATGTTGAAGCGCATGTACAAATTTTTCAGGGTGCTAAAATGCACATACACACGTATTCATGGTACTGAGGTGCATGCAAACATCTTTTAGGGTATAGAGAAGTAAAAAAAAAAAATTGGCTAGAGCAAGTTTTTTTAAACTACCCGAGACTCTCTGTTCTCTCACTATATTTGACTTCTGAAGGTAATGGTTAAGTAAGTCTGATAAAAGACTGTTGACTGGAAGTGTTCCAGGGGATGTACTTGGAAACATTCCATAGCCTTCAGAACTTTTCTCAGGGAGCTTAACTCTTTAGGGGTAAAACGGCTCATCAGGGATTGCTGCCATGGAGCAATTCCTGAAACAAAGTCACAGCTGTGTGCAGCCCCAGCTATCTGCGGGTCCTTCACCTGCAAGGGTCTCAGGGTTACTGAAACATTCCCTTGCACAGCAGACTCCTCAATACAGCCATTAACCCTTCAGGGATCCTTCAAATTAAGAACATGACATCAGAATATTCCAAGATAAGAGGGGTTCTTTTTTTGTTTGCTTGTTTTGTTTTTGTTTTATTTTTGCTAACAAAGAATGCATTCATTTACAACATACCTTCCATGTTAATGTATAGATAATCTCATTTCCAGTTTACTAGGGAAAACCATTAAGGCATTAGGCTTTCAGTGAGAGGTCAGTGGGAATTTATATTTTTCTACTATTTACAAAGTTCACATACAAATTTTAACATATTCTTTCCATTTCCCTCACCCTCCCATCCATAAAATTGTACAACCCAATGATTAATCCCCCCTTACCCCTGCACATCTACATCCCTCTGCTTCCAGCCTCTCCCATCCTTCTTGGATCCTTATACTCATTCTATAATAACAGTTTTATTTCTTATGGGACTGAGTTAGTTCACTCAGCATAATGATCTCCAGTCCCTCCCAAGTTAGGTAATAATTTACAAAGTTATTGCTCCTGTGTGCTGCATAGTATTCCATTGTGTGAATATACTATAATTTCTCAATCCATTCATTTGTGGTTGGACATTTGGGCTGATTTCATGTTCTTGTGATGGTGAATAATGCTGCTATGAACATTGGTGTACAAATATCAGTTTGTGACTCAGGTCTTATATTCTCAGGGTATATACCAAGTAGTGGAATAGCTGAGTCATGTGGAATTTCTATGTTCAGCTTTTTGAGGAAGTGCCAGGGTTAGGGTTAGGGTTAGGGTTGCACCATTTTACAATCCCACCAACAATGTATAAGAGTTCCTTTCTCACCACATCCTCTTCAGCATCTATTACTTGCTGGCCTGTTGAACTTTGCCATTGTTACTGGAGTGAGATGGTACCTCATTGTGGTTTTGATTTGCATATCTCTTATTGCCAGTGATTTGGAACATTTCTTCAAGTGTCTATTTGCCATTCAAACATTTTCCTCTGAAAATTCTTCCCATGTCTTTTGCCCATTTTGTAATTGGGTTATCAGTCTTTTACTTGTGGAGGCCCAGGAGTATTCTGTAAACTTTTGTTATAAGACTCTTGTCTGAGATGGAATTACAAAATGTTTGTTCCCAGTCTGTAGGTTTTCTTTTCAACCTGTTGGAAAAAGTTTTTGATGTGCATTGTCGTTGTTGTTATGTGCCGTCGAGTCGCCTGCGACTCATAGTGACCCTATGTACAACAGCCCTAAACTCCGCTCTGTCCTGTGCCAATCGCACTGTCTCTGACACTCCCATCCCAATTATCCCAGTCACTGAATCAATCCACCTCATAGAGGGCCTTCCTCTCCTGCGCTGTCCCTCCACCCTCCCAAGCATGATGTCCCTCTCCAAGGACCGGTCTCTCCTCACAGCATGTCCAAAGTATGTTAGACGGAGATTTAATTTTCAGAAGGTCCCATGCATAAATTTTATCCTCTTTAGATTGTGCATTTCTGGTTGTAAGAGTTTTTAAAGTATTAAATTGGGCTTTGGGCCCCACCTGATCTGACACTATTTTCTGCTACATTTATTCTCTTCTTAATGATAACCATATAACTTGGTATTATATAACATTTAAGCAAAAAATATTTCTTCCTCACAAGATGATCTCAAATGTGTTTCTCTCAACTAAGAATCCACAGGACAGGCATTTAATGAGCATTTCCTAGTCAGAGTTCTGAGGGGCACAAAGGGTTAATGCTTGACTACTAACTAAAAGATTGAAGGCTCAAATCTACCCAGAGGAATCTCAGAAGAAAGATCTGGCAATCTACTGCTGGAAAATCCACCACTGAAAACTCTATCAAGCATACTTATGCTCTGTCACACAGAAGGTCTCCACAAATCAGAATATACTTGACTGCAATTGGTTTGGTTTTGATTTTATGTCCTTGTCATGGTGGTTCAAGGAGGGGAGTGGATCTTTTCCGAGTGTTCTGCTCTTCCTCATCCATTCCTTCTTTCAGGAACACATAAGACATCTAATTAAGGGATGAAAGTGTGGGTTTTCTCTGGGAGGACAGGAGAGACTTCCCTGAAAAGTAACATTTAAGCTGAAGCAGGAAGAATGAGTAGGAGAGAAATAGATGGAAATGGAGAGAAAAGTGTCTGGTGGTGAGAGGACAGTACAATAAAAGTCTCATGGTAGGAAAAGGTTTGGCACATTTTGAACAATTGATGAGGAAGATCATTATAGCTTGTTCAGTAGAGTGAGAAAGGAGAAGAATAGCTGGAGATAAAGCTAGAGTAGCAGGCAAGATTCATATTATGCAGATCACAGAACTGTGGACCAGATTCAGTCCATGACACCATACTAAATACTACAGAGGCTGCTGACATGACTCAGATTTGATCCCTATCCTCTTGCAGCAGACAGTGAATGGCAGCTAGTGTCACCAGGATTGATAAAATCTATTGCAATCAAATCAATTTTAAAAATGGAAAATATAATATATATTAATGATTGTATGAGACACAATGTAAATGAAAGATTGTATGACACACAATGTATATGAATGAAACATAATGTAAATAAACTGTTATCTGAAAACCAATAAAAATATTTTTAAAAGTACAAGGATCCAAGTCAAGGAGGGGGGAGCAGATGGGCAGTCCTTAATCATAGGGTCACACAATTTGGTGGGTGGAAGGAGGGATGGGTAAAGGAAACTGGAAAGATCCAGTGTGGAAAAACAATATATACAAACTTTGTAAGTAAACCAGTATAATTTTTTTTAAAAATCTACTGCAATCAAGTTGAGATATCAGTCTGGAGACTAAGATGCACCTGATTCAGGTCATGGTCTTCTTAATTACTTTTTATGCATCAGAGAGCTGGACAATGACTAAGGATGACAAAAGAAGAATCTTTACCTTTGAACTGTGGTGCTGGAGAAGAGCATTGAACATACCATGGACCGCCAAGAGTACAAACAAGTCTGTCCTGGAGAGGGTGAAATCAATTTTCTCCCCGGAGGCTACTATCTTGAAGCTCTGTCTCATATACTTTGAGCACGTTGGCTAAGAGGGATCAGTCCTTGGAGAAAGACATCATGCTCAGAAATGTGGAGGGACAGCGCAGGAGAGGAAGACCATGAGTGAGATGGATTGATACAGTTACTGGGGCAATGAGCACAGGAAGGTGTGTCAGAGTCAGTGAGACTGGCTCAGGACAGGTCAGGCTTCAGAGCTGTTGTACACAAGGTTGCTATAAGTTGCAGGTGGTTCAATGGCACATAACAACAAAAAGAGCAAACTATTTCACCAGAGAATTTATGTTTTCATATTGTCTTTTTAAAAAAATAAATAAGGAGCTCTGGTTGCCTAATAATTAGGGAGTTACATTGCTAACTCAAAGGTGACACCTTTCTGGTGGTTCAAATCCATCAGCAACTCTGCTGAAGAGGAGTAATCTCTTCCCCTGTATATTTTGTTGTTGTTGTTTTTGTTATTGTTTGTTTATTTGTTTGTTTTTATCAGCCTCTGAAGATGGAGGGGCAGCTATGAGTTCATGCCAACTTGATGCCAATGAGGGTTTTTGTGCTTTTTTAAAAATTACAAAGATATGAATTTAAGGATTAATGTGCACCTGATCCAAGTCATGGTGTTTTCAAATGATTCATATGTATGTGAAAACTGGACAATGAACAAGGAAGACTGAAGTGCAACCAGGGTACTCCTTAGAGACAAGGATGTTGAATCTTCATCTCACTTTGGGCATATTTTCAGGAGGAATCAGTCCTTAGATAGAGTCCTCATGCTTGGAAACGTAGAGTGTTGGTGAGAGGAAGATCCTCAAGGAGATGGATTGTCACAGTGAGTGCAATAATGGACTTGAGAAAATCAACGATCATGAGGATGACTCAGGATTATCTGCTGTTCAAAGAGTAGGTAAGATGTGAGTTTATTCATTGCAAATACTTTTCCCCCACTCCCAATTAGGGTTTCTTTTATTTTAAAGGCACACAAAACCTTCTCCAACAGGGTAAAAAGGGAAGCCACAGACTGGGAAAAAGTGTTTTGTAATGGCATGTCAGATAAGGGGTTTATATCTACAATTTATAAAATACTTGAGCACCACAACAAGATAAAGGTAAATAATCCAATTGAAAAATGGGCACAGGATATGAACAGACACTTCACCAAAGAAGACATTCAGATGGCCAACAAGCACATGAAGAAATGTTCAAAATCCCTAGCTCTAAGGGAGATGCAAATCAAAACAACTATTAGATATCATCTCACCCCAGTCAGAATAGCAAAATTTAACAGAACAGCAAGCAACAAATGCTGGCGAGGTTGTGGAGAAACTGGAACACTTATTCACTGTTGGTGGGAGTGTAAAATGGTGCAACCACTGTGGAAAGTGGTGTGGTGCTTTCTCAAAAAGTTGCAATTCCACTACTGGGAATATACCCCAAAGAGACCACTGTGGAAAGTGGTGTGGTGCTTTCTCAAAAAGTTGCAATTCCACTACTGGGAATATACCCCAAAGAGACCACTGTGGAAAGTGGTGTGGTGCTTTCTCAAAAAGTTGCAATTCCACTACTGGGAATATACCCCAAAAAGACCATAACCAACATCCAAGTAGACATATGCACACCCATGTTTATCATGGCTTTGTTCACAATAGTAGGGAGTTGGAAACAACCTAAGTGCCCTTCAACAAATGAATGGATAGAGAAGCTCTGGTATATTCACACAATAGAATACTACACTGCATTGAAAAACAAGGAACTCATGCAATATAATTCACAATGGGTGACCCTGGAGGACATTATGCTGAGTGAAATATCTCAGTCACAAAGGGACAAATACTGTATGGTGTCACTGTATTAGAACGAGGCTGACATCAGGGTGGGGGAAAGACTGAGAAAAACTGGATAAATTATATATACTGCATTGAAACCGATGAGGGAGAGAACAGTTTAAAAGTAATATATTTTAGGGCATTATGATTATCATAAGAGTTCAGAATGAGGGTTGCAGAGTGGAGTATACTCAGGGAGGGGGGTTGTGGGGGGATTGTATACCAATGAAGGAGGGGGTGGAGGTGGGATGGGTGGGGAGAAAAGTGCAACAATGAATGAATGGAAACCTAAAATCTTTGTAAATGTTCATTGAAATTAATAAAAAAAAAGGCAGACAGTAAGCCCATACAATCTCTTTTTTAGTTTTTTAAATTAATTTTAATAACAGTATACAGAGACTTAGGGTTTCCAGTCATTCATTGTTGCACTTTTCTCCCTACCCACACCCTGCCCCAAATTCACTCTTTTCCTTGAAAAGAAAATGAAAAACGCTTTTATTGTTACGCAGTCCCTCCCCCTCCCAAGTCCACTCCATTATGCAGCCTTAACTCAGGATTTTTGTAATGACAAGAATACCTATTCATATGTCCCTTTTAAACAGTTCTCTCCCTCATCTGTTTCAATGCAATATACATCATTCCTCCTCTCCTTTTCTGTCTTCCCTCAACCCTGATGTCATTACCAGGTTGGTTGTTTTTGTTTTTTTTTTACTTTTTTAATTAATTTTAATGAACATTTACAGAAATTTTGGATTTCCATTCATTCATTGTTGCGCTTTTCTCTCTACCAACCCCTTCCCTCCAGTTCGCTCCTTGATTTGAAAAGAAAAAAGAAAAATTCACTATGCAACCTTCATTCCGGACTCTTGTGATAACCATAATACCCAATAAGCCCATACATTCTTTCCTCCGTCAAAAATGTAGATGTTTTATTGGTTTGCATATAATCATTCACATACATTGTGTTTTGCACATTTAATTGGTGTTTTAAACATAATTCTCATACACTGGGTCTCATTCATGTACCTTGAGTTTTATACAATCATTCATATGTATTATGTTTTATATAATTACAATTGCTGTATACCTATCTTTACAAGTCATCATTGAACATTTTCTAATTTACACCCACACACCTACCAACCTCTGCTATCCCAGTGATTCTTTCCCCCTTCTTATTTTTCTCTCCCTCCTTCTCCTATTCACCTTTTGAAGATTTGTACATATCTTATGCAGTTATCCTCCTTTTATCACAATAATGGCCTTATGCAATATTTGTGACTATGATGGTGCTTTGTGTTTCACTCAGCACAATGTTCTCTACTCTCTCCCACATTATATAGTATTTTATGAAGTTCTTGTTCCCTTGTGCTGCATAGTTTCTCAATCCATTAATTTATTGGTGGGCTATTGGTCTGTTTCCATTTTCTTGCTGTTGTGGATAATGCTGCTATGAATATAGTTGTACATATAGCCATTCATGTATAGTTTGTATTTCCTTGAAATACATTCCAAGTAGTGGAATATCTGGGTCATATTTTTATGTTAAGCTTTTTGAGGAAATAGCAAACTACCATAGCAGTTGTATATTTTGTTTTTTGTTGTTGTTAGGTGCTGTCGAGTATGACTCAGTGACCCTATGAATAAATGATCTAAACCCAGTCCTTGCCTGTGCCATCCTCACGCTTCCTGACACACAACAGCTCATTGCAGCAGTCACTGTGTCAATCCACCTGGTTTAGGGTTTTCCTCTCCTTTGCCAATCCTCCACCCTTCACAACATCATGTCCTTCTCCAAGGAATAGCCCCTACTAGAAACAGGTCCAAAGTGTGTGAGGTGAAGCCTCATCATTCTTGCCTCCAAGAGCACTCCAACTGCACCTTCTCGAAGATCTATCTGTTCATTACTTGGCCATCCATGGGATGTTCAGTGCTCTTCTTCAATACCACAGCTCAAAGGTGTCAATTCTTTTTCTGTCCTCCTTATTTCTTGTCCAGGTCTCAGATGCATAGCTAATGAAATCAGGAAGACTATGGCCTGAATCAGATGCAACTTAGTCTTCAAATTGACATTACTACTCCTCAATCATTTGGAAAGATCCCTAACTGCAGATTTTCCCAGTGTAATGCATCTCTTTATTTCCTGACTGTTGATACCAAATGTGCTAATTGTGGCTCCAAGCAAGATGAAGCTGTTGATATCCATCATAACACTGCCTATCGGTGCAGTGGTAAGAATCTTTGTTTTCTTGATATTGAGACGCAATCCTGAAGGCTGCATTCCTTGATCTTCTGCAAATAATTCAAGTCTTCCTCACCTTCAGCAAGTAAGGCTGTGTCATCTGCATAATGCAGGTTATTGATGAGTCTCCCTCCAATCCTGATGTCACATTCCTCTTCACAGAATACAGCTTCTTGGATAATTTGCTCAGCATATAGATCGAACAGGTATCCAGATAGAATACAACCCTGACACACTCCCTTTCCAATTCCAAACTGTGTAGCTCTCCTTTGCTCTGTTCAAACAACAGTCTCCTGATCCAGGTATAGGTTTCTTATGAGCATAACCAAGTGCTCTGGGATTCCCATTTTGTCAGTGTCACCAAAACTTGTCATGATCTACACAGTCTGCCTTTGCAGAGTCAATAAAGCACAAATAGACAATGATATCCCTGGTGCCACAAATTCTTCTAACTCCCACTTGAACTTCTGGCAATGTCCTGTCTATGTACTGTTCCAGCCATTTTAGAATGATCTTCAGTAGTATTTTGCTTGCATGTGATATCAATGATATTGTTCAATAATTTCCACATTCCGTTGGATCACCCTTCTTGAGAATATGAACAAATATGGAACTTTTCTAATCTGTTGTCCAAATAGCTTTCCTCTAAATTTCCTGGCATAGACTGGTGAGTGCACCCAAGGCTGTAACTATTAATTGAAATAAATAAATATATAATAAATAATAAATATTAATTGGTATCATATCGGTTCCTGGTGCCTTCTTCCCCCCCCCCCCAATGCCTTCAATGTAGCTTCCACTTCCTCTTTCATTACCATTGGCTCCTGTTCATATGATACTTCATTTTTTCAGTGTCAATCAATTCTTTTTGGTAGTGACTCTGTGCATTCTCTCCATCTTCTTTTGATTCTTTCTGGGCCATTTTATATATTGCCCATAGCATCTTTCAATATTGCTACACAAGGTTTAAGGTAGTTGTTTCAGCTTGAGAAATGCAGAGCACGTTCTTCCCTTTTTATTCTCCAATTCCAGCTCTCTGCATATTCCATTATAATATTTTTCTATGTCCTCCTAAGGTGTCCTTTGGAATCATCTATTCATCTCTTTCACTTCAGGTTTTTCTTTAGATCTGGCTTCTCAACACTCCAGTGCAATCTTTGGAATCTCTTCTGACATACATTTAGATTTTTTTTCCTTTCTCCTCTGTTTTTTAATGACCTTTTGCTTTTTTCATGGATGATATCCTTGATATCATCCCACAACTCATCTGGTCTTCTATCACTGGTGTTCAGTGCTTTAAAACTATTCTTAAGACGATCATGAAATTCAGGTGGAATTGATTCAAAATTGTATCTTGGTTCCTGTGGACTCATTTTAATTTTCTTCGGCCTCAATTTGAACTTGCATATGAGTAATTGATGACCTGACCCACAGTCTGCCCTTGGCCTAGTTTTGACAGCTTATATTGAGTTTCTCCAATGATTTCTTTCACAAATGTAGTCAGTCTGATTTCTATGCAGCTCATCAGGTGAAATCTATGTGCAAAGTCATCTTTTGTGTCTTTTAGAAAAAAAGTATTTACAATAAACAAAGCATTGTAAATACAAATCTCCAGCCTCATTTCTATTACTCAGTCCACATTTTCCAACTACTGTTACTTCTTCACTGTTTCCTACTTTTGTATTCCAGTCACCAATTATTATTAATGCATTCTGATAGCATGTTCGGTCAATTTTAGACTGCATTGTAGGAGCATATATTTGAACAATAGTTATGTTAATGAGTTTTAATTGTTTGTGTATGGATATTATCCTATCACTCACAACATTGTATTTCAGGATAGACTTGAAATTGACTATTTCACTATGAATGAAATGCCATTCTTCCTCTGTTTTTCATTCCCTGCATAGTATACTGTATTCAAAGTGGCCAGAGCTGGTCCATCTCCTCTTATCTCACTAATGCCTAGTATGTTGATATTCATGTATCCCATTTCTTTTTTAGCAGTTTCCAGTTTTCCAACATTCAAACTACATACATTCCATGTATCAATTGTTAAATGATGTTTGTTGTTGATTTTCCTCATTTCAATTGACTTCCAATCTGGGCTCTACTGCTACACTACTATAACTATCCTCTTTGTTTACTTTTGCAGAGTTTTCAAATCCTTTTATTTAGGAAGTAGATGGCACATCCTGTTTTCTAGTCTGTCTTAATCACCAAAACCCATCCACAATGGGAAACCCTTTTGGAATTTGACACAACAGTAGCAAAGATTTCAGCATCACAGCAACCCCAAGTAATCTCAGTACAGCAAACTGACAGACAAGTGCTACACCACTTATAACAATGTTCTTTCCAAACACAATCAATACCAGATCCAACTACAGCATGCTAAAAGTGGGCCAAACCAAATTCTTTTTTCAAACCAAATTTTAAATGCAAAGGCCCACCCACCAGATCCTGTTTGGATACACAAGAGGCTTCCCACCCAAGCTGATTGTAAATTAGATCAGATACATTTAATCAGCTTACACTTGATTGCTAACTTATTTAGAAATGCCCAAACAGTTTACTCCAAGCTTTCAAGTAAATCACAAACACTCATCAGGATCCAATTTTGCCAAGCTAAAGACTCAGTCACAGGTAGGACCAGACTACAGAATTCCAATGTTTCTGCATCCTCTCCAAAATTTATTATTTACTGTGTTGTTAAATTTGTCAACAGCTGCTAGAGTGAGATGATATCTCCTCATGGTTTTGATTTGCATGTCTCTGCTAATGATTTCTAAACATCTGCTAATAATTTGCTAAACATTTCTTCACATGTTTGTTAGTCATACAAATGTCCTCCTTGTGAAGAATTTTCTCATGTCTTTTGCCCATTTTGTGATTAGGTTATCAGTCTTTTTCCATACAATCCCTGTAGTAAACAAAAATCCTCTGAAAAATAAAAATTAATTTGGAAGCAACTCTCTTCCTTATCTCAAAACCTGTTACACAGTTGTGTTGTTGTTGTTGTTATGCGCTGTCGAGTCATTTGCGACTCATAGCGACCCTATGTACAACAGCCCTAAACCCTGCTCTATCCTGTGCCAATCTCATTGCCTCTG
>NW_006399833.1:1767778-1769867 GCF_000299155.1 Elephantulus edwardii | reverse complement strand
AGTCATTTTTGGATAATCTTCAGTAGAATCTTGCTTGCTTGTGAAATCAATGATATTGTTCTGTAGTTTCCACACTCAGTTGGGTCGCCCTTCTTTGGGATGGGAACAAATATAGACCTCTTCCAGTCAGTTGTAGTCATCAAAATAACATGGTTTTGGTACAATGACAGACATATAGATCAAGACTAGAATAAAGAATCAGAAATCAAGTTGTAAACCTATGGTGAACTGATATTTGACAAGGTAATAAAACCCATTTAATAGGGACATAACTGCTTCTTTGACAAATGGTGCTGGCAAAACTAGACATTTACCTGGAGAAAATGGAAACAGGGCCCACATCTCACATCATACACAAAAAAACAATTCAAAGTGAATCCGAGACTTAGAGGTAAAACCCAAAACTGTAAAGAAACAAAATGGTAGCAAAGTTAGAAGTCTTGGCCAATGGCATAAATAGGCTTATACACATAGCGCATAATGCTCAACCTTGAGAAAATAAAATTGATGAATGGGACCTTCTTAAAATAACATCCCTGTGTGTACTAAAAAATTTCTCCCATAGAGTGAAAATAAAGCCCACAGATTTGGGGGAAAAATTTGGCAACATTTCAGACAAGGGATGTAACAACAATGTTGTTACTCCACCAACAACAGCAAAGTTCAACAAAACCGCAAGTGATAAATGTTGGAGAGGATGCAGAGAGACTGGAACTCTTACATACTTCTGGTGGGATTTTAAAATGATATTGTAAAATTGTACATCTGCTATGGAAGGCAGCTTGATGTTTTCTCAAAAAGCTGAACATAGAAATCCCAAATGACCCAGCGGTTTCATTTCTAGGACTATAAACCAAGGAAATAAAAATGGAAAAAAAATGGACATTTGTACACCTATGTTCATAGCAACACCATTCACAATAGCAAGAAAGGAGCCAGCCCTAATGCCCATTAGCAAACAAATTTATTGAGAAGTCATGGAACATTCACACAATGGAATACTACGTAATACTAAGAAACAATGATTTCATAAAATACTATATCATTTGGGAGAGAGTAGAGTGCATTATATTGGGGAAAATATCTCAACTACATAAGGACAAATATTTCATAAGACCACAATTATAAAGATAAGAAAATAACTGAGTAAGATATGTATGAATATTTAAAAAGGAAAGGAGAGAGAAGGGAGTCAGAAAAGAGAAAGGGGGGAGAAATCTCGGGGAAAGCAGAGGTTAGTGGGTGGAGGGAGGTGAAGTAATGGAAAAGTTAGGGGATTGAAAATATGGGGTGATAATAGGCATAGAGAAATCGTAATTAATGATATTAAATATAACGTATATAGGGAACTCTGGTGACCTAGCAGCAAGAAGTTGCACTGCAATCCCAAAGCCATATGGTTTGAGGCCACCAGGTGCTCCATGGGAGAAGGATGGGCAATCTCCTGTGTGATTACTGCTTTGAAGTCTACTGCTACTATAGTGGTGTTGTCGATTTCCTCTTTCAGTTTTGTTAATGTTTGCTTTGTATATTTTGCAGCTCCATTAACTGGTGCATAGATATTTATTATTGTTATGCCCTTTTGTCTATTGACACTTTAAGCATTATGTAGTGACCTTCCTTATCCTTTTTTATGGTTTTTGCATTGAAATCTATTTTATCAGAGACTACTATCCCTACTTCTGTTTTTATCTGTAATATACTAAAAATTTTCTATATGTCAAAAAACAATTTAATGAGTAAATGAGCCAGACTTAAAGAGACAATTTACTGAAGATGTACAGATAATAAAGACATTCAAAGGTATTCAACATCACTAATCATGTTGTTGAGGTTCTTCCTCATCATCACTGACCCTATTTTTCCAAGTACAGTTTTCTTCTCCAGAGATTAGGCCTCCCTGATAACATGTCCAAAGGAACACCTTTGCTTCTAAGGATCATTCTGCCTTCAATTCTCCCAAGACAAATTTGCTCTTTTTGAAGTCCATGATATGTTATATATTCTTAGCCTATACCACAAATCAAAACCATTAATTCTTCTTTAGTCACCCTTTTTCATTGTCCAACTTTCATGAATAATAAAATTG
>NW_006399833.1:1748980-1767522 GCF_000299155.1 Elephantulus edwardii | reverse complement strand
TTGCTTGGTACCAACACTCTTGGCACCAGCATCCAGGAAATCAAAAGATGAATTGCATTGAGAAAATCTGCTCCAGAGTACTGAAGAGTGACAATTTCGGTCTGGAGACTAAGATGCACGTGATACAGGCCATGGTTTTTGTAATTACTTGCCTCAGAAAACTGGACAATGAATAAGAATGATAGAATTGATGCCTTTGGGTTGTAGTGCAGGAGAAGAGTATTGAATATACCATGGACTGCTAAGAGAACAAACAGGTCTGTCCTGGAGAGGGTGAAATCAGGCTGCTCTTTGGAGGCAAGAATTTTGAATCTTCATCTGACATACTTTGGGCATGTTGCAAGGAAGGACCAGTCTTGGATAGGGACATCACGCTTGGCAGGGTGAAGGGACTGCACAAGAGAGGAAGACCCTGGATGACTGGAATAATGTGGGGTAGGTGTGTCAGAAACAATAAGATTGGTGCAGGATAGAGCAGGGTTCAGAGCTTTTGTACATAGAGTCACTATGAGTCAAAGTCGACTAGAGAGCACACAATAACAACAGCAGATTTCCCCAATGTAATACCTCATTTGATTTCTTAACAACTATTTTAATGGATGTTGATTGTGGGTGTAAGTAAAATGAAATTATTGACATTGCTAGTCTCTTCTCCATTTACCATGTTGTTGTTTATTGCTTTAGTTGTGAGGATTTTTGTTTTGTGTGTTGAGGTATAATTCATACTGTAATCTTTGTCCTTCAAAGGTGAGTACTTTAAGTTCTCTTCACTTTCTGTAAGCAAAGTTGTATCATCTGCAAATGCTAGTTGCTGCTGAGCCTTCTTCCAATCTCAAAACCACATATTGTCCAGTTTCTCACATTATTTTCTCAGTACATAGACTGAATTAATGTGGCAAAAGACTCATCTTCACTGATTTTAAAGCATGTAGTCTCCCTTTGCTCTTAGGGCTGCTTCTTGATTTGTGTACAAGTTCCACAAATAAGAATTCTGCAACTCTATTATTCTTAATATTTTTGTTGTTAGGTGCTGTCGAATCAAGTACAACTCAAAGTGATGTTGTCGTTGTTGTTGAGGGCTGTCAAGTAGTAGATGACTCATAGCTACCCTATGAATGACAGTCCTCAATACTTGTGTGACTTTCATCCTTTCTCCAGGTTCATAGGGTTTCCGGAGGCAAGCTATTTATGGAAGTGGATACCACTTCTGCTTCCAAGCTTGTTTTAACCGGGGAGCGCCACCACTGTCCACCATGGGTAACCGTTATTGCCTTTGACACATCAGTGTCACAGTGTTCAGTTTCACAGTGACCACAAATTACCTCTGTAAGGCAAGTGGAAACACCAGGGCTATACGACCTATAAGAATGTTTGACCAACAACAATTTAAAACAGTCCTTAGGGCTGTGGATTAGAGTCACCCACCTTTGGCTTGGTAGCACAAAGTGATGCTAGGAACAAAAAATCTGATAAAGATTCTTAATATTAGCCATAAATTATTAAGATAAATCCAGTTAAATGCTTTTGCATAGTCAACAAAGCATGAGTAAACATCTCCCTAGTATTCTCTGCTTTCAGCCAAGATCCATCTGACATCAGCAATGATATAACTTGCTTATTCCATGGCCTCTTCAGAATGCAATTTGAATTTCTGGCAATTCCAAATTCCAGCTGTTTATTAATAATCTTCAGCAAGATCTTACTTGTGTGTGATATTAGAATTCGGTTATTGTTGTTAGGTATTGTTGAGTCATAATCGTTCTAAGTACAACAAATTGAAATCCTGCCTGATTTTGTGCCACCACTACTCAAAGGCATAAATTCTTCTTCGTCTTTATTCATCATTTAATAACTATTTAAAACAAGCAAACAAAAAAAAACACAACCAAAAAAATCCAAATCCCAAATAACATGACTACCAAAACCTTCTAGTGAAAATATGGAGAAACTACACGTAGCCTCCAATATGGATTGAGGCTCAATGTCAAGAAGACAAAGATTCTCACCATTGGACCAATTGGCAGCATCAGGATGGATGGTGAAGAGATTGAGATTGTACACAGCTTTAGTTTGCTTGGCTCTATAGTCAACAGTCTTGGCACCAGCAGCCAGGAAATTAAAAGGCGCATTGCCATGGGAAAGTCTGCTGTTAGGGACCTCTCCAAAGTACTGAAGAGCAATGGTGTCTCTCTGGACACTAAGGTGCATCTGATACAGGCCATGGTCTTCACAATCACTTGTTATGCATCAGAGAGGTGGACAATGGCCAAGGAGGACAGAAGGAGAATTGATGCCTTTGAGCTGTGGTGCTGGAGAAGAGTATTGAGAGTACCATGGACTTCTAGGAAAACAAACAGATTCATCCTGGAAAGGGTTAAACTGGGTGGCTCTTTGGAGGCAAGGATTCTGAGGCTCCATCTAACATACTTTGGACATGTTGTGAGGAGAGACCGGTCCTTGGAGAGGGACATCATGCTTGGGATTGTGGAGGGACAGTGCAGGAGGGGAAGGCCCTCTATGAGGTGGATTGATTCGGTGACTGGGATAATTGGGATGGGAGTGTCAGAGACAGTGTGATTGGCACAAGACAGAGCAGAGTTTAGGGCTGTTGTGCATAGGGTCGCTATGAGTCGCAAGCGACTCGATGGCACATAACAACAACAATATCTCTCATGGGACCTCTGGTGGTCTAGTGGTATGAACATGCCCTGCAATTACAAAGGCATGTGGTTCTAATCTACCAGCTGCTCTGAAGGAGAAAGATGAGCAATCCCTTCCAGTTTGTTTAACTGCCTCTGAAAACCCGCTGGAGTGTGACCTATGGGTTGGTTCCAACTTGATAACACATAACAACATCTCTCATAGTTTGCTAGTGTCAATGTAAAATGACACATTGCATGTTCCAACTATTAAAGAATGTTTGCAGCTGTTCCTCATCATTTTGACTGACTTCCAATCTGGGCTGTACCTCTAGTACTATAATTACCTATGTTTCTCTGTTGTTTGAAGGGTTTTGATAGGCTTGCTATTTCAGAAGTGGATGGCTAGTCCTTCTACAGTCAACAACTTCATCCTCCTTGGATCCAAATCAATACACTTGGTATCAGCAGTCAGGAGATCAGGAGATATATTGCATTGGGAAAGTCTGCAGTAGGGACCTCTCTAAATTACTGAGGAGCAATAATGTTAGTTTAAGGACTAAGGTGTGCTTGAATCAGGCTATGTTCTTTTCGATCATTTGCTATGCATTTGAGAGCTGAACAATGAATAAGGATGTTGTTGTTGTTGTTGTTGCTATGTGCTGTTGAGTCTGTTAGGACTCATAGTGACCCTATGCCTAATAGTCCTGAACCTTGCTCTAACCTCTCCTATACTGTCCCTCCACCCTTACAAGCCTGATATCCTTCTCCAAAGACTGGTTCCTCCTGGCTAAATGCCCAAAGTTTGTGAAACAGAGTCTCAAAATCCTTGCCTCTAAGGAGCAACTTGGTTTCACCCTCTCAAGGTCAAATCTGTTATTCCTCTTTGCAGTCCATGCAGCACCACAAAAAATGATGCCTTTGAACTGTGGTCTTAGAGGAGAGCACAGAATATCCTACAAACTGCCAAAAGATCAAACAGATATGTCTTGGAGAAGGTGCAGCCAGAGTGTTCCTTGGAGGCAAGGAAGATGAAACTTTATCTTGCATACTTTGGGCATGTTTCTAGGAGAAGATGTTCTTTGGAGAAGGACATTATATCTGGAAAGGTGGAGGGACAGTGAAGGAGAGAAAGATCTTCAACCAGGTGCATTGACACAGTGACTACAGCAATGGGCTTGAGTGTGTCAGAGATTGTGAAGTTGGCACAGGACAGGACAGGATTTGTTATTCATAGGGCCTCTGTGAGTCATACGCAACTTGATGACACACAAAAACAACATGAGACCAGATAGTAAAAAAAAAATTAGTTTAAAATAAAGATGAAAATATAAGAGAGTAGTGAAACAAGGTTAATGGAAACACAACAACCAGAAGGACAATAATGAGACTTGTTCACACATAGTGAAGAATATAACCAATGTCACTGAACAACTTTGTAGAAATTGTTGAACTGAAACTTAAACTCCCATGTAAAAACTCTTGTCAAAACACAAAAAAATATTTCTTTTTTTAAAAAAGGAAAAGCTGTAAGAATGATCATATTATTAAAGTATAAATGACAAACAATAATGCAAAATATGGCCCTCTGGTGGCATAGTCCATAGGGAAGTTATATTGTTAACCCAGAGGCGGTGTCTGTTTGATAGTCCTTGCCCACCAGTGACTCCGAGAGAAAAAAAAAAAAAGGACAGTTTCTCCCATGAGACTTACAGCTTCCTGAAAACCCAACTATGAGTTGGTTCTGACTTAGAAATGAATAAGTATGTGAATAGAAAATATATCTTGAGATATTATTTAAAGGTAAGCAAATTTCCTGTAATGTAGTTGGAAGGCACAAATCTCCAAATAATACAAGTATTTAAACCACTGATACAAGGATAACAACAGAACCTTAAGGTAAAGTACTATTTAGTGTCCTCCAAATCATGTTGTAAGCCATATTAAATGATTCTATGATATTACTATTCAATAGAAATATCATGTTAGCCACAAATATAATTTCTAATTTTCTAAAATAACACTGTAGGTGGCAAAACTGGATAAGTACTAACCAAAATCTTGATAGTTCAAATCTACCCTCTCCCCCACTTAAAAAAACCAAACTAAACCAACCAACCAACCAGACATTATATGATTCAGTAACTAGACGTCTAGATATTTATTCTAAAGAAATGAAAATTTATGTAAACAAAACTTTTATATATTCTATATATGGCTGTTTATAGCAACTTTCTTTTAATAGTCTAAAACTGGAATCTACCCAGATATCCTTCGTTAAGTAAATGGCTGAACAAGTTGTTGTACGTTCATACTATGGAATACTGCTGTTATGTACTGTCAGAGTCTGAGCCAACTCATAGTTGACTCTCTAGCATGTTTTCAAAGGCAGTAAACCACATGGAAGGAGATTGCCCATCTTTCTTCCACAGAACAGCTGGTAGATTTGAACCTCTGAGTGAGTAGTACGACTCATTACCACTAGGCCCTCAAAGCTCTCTATGAGATACTACGAAGTAGCGTAAAGAAATGCAGTATTGCTACACATAACATTTTAAATATAAATTTAAATCTTATGCAAGGTTTAAAAGGCCAATATAAAATGCTTGCTTTCTAAATGATTCCTTTTTTATAATATTCTTGAAATGATAAAATTATAGCAACAGAGAATAGAGCAGTGATTGCTAGAGGTTGGAGGAAGGAGAGTCACTTAAGAAGGCTAGGTAATAAGTACTTGAAATCATGCTGTACTATTTTCTCAATTACTTTTAAATCTACAATTATATAAAAAGAAAATGTTTGTCTTAAATGAAGTCTCTTCAATTTCCTGAAGTTGCATGTTCCTGTTATGTTGAAGAGGTTTTGTTGGAGTTATAATGCAAGCAATAAAAAGTGGAGAGCAAAGCACGACTTGCTTTTCTCTTTGGAAAACTGCTAGTAGCACCCTCAAAAGATTTATCTAAATATGGAACCAGGTGGTAAGAGAGAAACAGCAGAGACAAGGCCCCAGCATCACAGAGCAGGAAACAATGAGCTGAGAAATTCCAATATTCTCTACCAACTATCTCCTTCTTTCTAGAGCATATGTCATACCAATAATATATCAACAACAAGCATAAGAGCTGTAGAATGTATGATTTTCTTTCTGAACATGATTCCTTAAAGGAATTTAACTGTAATTGTGATAGTATCTGCAGATAAACATTTAAACAAAGGAGCAGAGTTTAGTAAACAAATGATGTATTGTTGGTTCCTTCAAATAGGCTTGACTTTTGGCGATGTTAGGGTCACTAAGAGTTATAATCAACTTGAAGGCAGTGGATTTAATTTTTTGTTTTGGGGTTGCTTTTTTCCATAAGAAAGATGAAACATTCCCCATTCTTGCACTATCTCCATACTCTTTATAATGTTAAGCATTTTATTAAGGCCACTCTGTCAATCCATCACATTGAAGGGTTTCTTAATTTTTACTGACCTTCTACCAAACATTTTTCCCCCTAGCATATTAAGAAATTGCTAGTACTTTATATAGGAAATTCTGTTGGCTTAGTGGTAAGGAGCTATAATGTCAAACCAAAGGTTTACAGTTTGAATCTACCTGCTGCTCCATGGGAGAAAGATGGACAATCTCCTGTGTGATTTGCAGTCTCTGAAAATCCTCTGGAGGGCCAGGAAGGTCAGCTATGAGTCAGTTCCTACTCAATAGCACACAACAACAACAGCAGTACTTTATATTTGGGAGCTCTGGCTGTTTAGTTGTAAGAAATTGAATTGTCAATCCAAAGGCAGGCAGTTCAAATCCCCCAGCTACTCCAGGAGGAAAGGTTGGCAGTCCCCCCCACCCCCATGCAATTTCCAATCTCTGAAAAAACACTGGAAGGTCAGCTATGAATCAATTCCAACTTGACAGTATGTAATTGCAACAGCAGTACTTGATATTAAGGAGCCCAGGTGGAGTAGTAGGTTAAATGTCAAACTGCTAACAGAAAGGATGGTCTCGGAAACCCAACGGAGGGTCTTGATGAGTTGGAATTAACTCAAAGGCAGTGAGTATGGACTAGTTGTTGTTGTTCTTGTGTATCATTGAGTTAGAACCAACTCCAAGCTTACCCTCCAGTAGGTTTTCAAAGGTAGTAAATCATACAGAAGGAAATTGTCCATCTTTCTTCTGTGAAACAGCTGGAAGATTTAAACCGTGTTCCTTTGGTTTGGCAGTGCAACTACTTACCATTAATAGAAGTTATATCTTTAAATGTTTGCTTGACAAGACCATCACCAATTTGTTAGTTTTCATACAATGGTGATGTAAGTTGCTAAGAGGTTGAATTTTTTTTTTAAGAGTGTAAGTGAATTTTTATTGGGAAGGGAAGTTGTCAACTTAAACAGTAGCAAATGAAGAGTGAATAGGAAACTTTCTTTTATCACAAATATATATGACCTCCATAATATATCGTCTGGGAGGTACTTAAATGTGTGACCCCAATGACCTCCAAGCCAGAAATGTTGAAAGTCTTTCCATTCAATCTAATAGTTCTGGATTCCCACCGAAAAGGAATACATTAAGAACATGGAAAAATTGTTTACTGAAAGAAGCCCCAAACAAGAGTAAGTGAAGGAATGTAGAAATTAAGAAGGTGTGCAGAACACTCTTATTTGTAATGAACTACATTTTCTTATCTTCACAATAATACAAAACACAGTCACTTGTAGAACTGGTTCAGATTACTTAAATACCAGATACATTTTAGTCTTCTATATAAGTGTTTAGTAGTTACTTATGTTTATATGAAATGAAGCTATTAGTACTTTTCCACAGCAGTAATTGCACACCAGGAAGACCAAGACAAACACAACTCAAGGATTGGAGTTTTCCCAAAGCTGCAGTGTGAAAAGACTATAAGCAGTTGATTCCATACATAAGAATGGGTTTCTCTGCTATAGGAAATCCAAGTGGAGTAAGGAATGGAGATGTGTAAAAAGATTTCTTGACGGGGGGAGAAGGATGGCACCCTGTGAGCATTTAGTTTTCTGCCCCTTCTGCTGCATCACATTCTTCTCCTGCACCGTCTGATGTCCATAATGTTAAGTTGTGCCTAAGCAACTGCATGATAAGGTGCTGACTTTGTATGAATCTTCATTCAGTGTATCAAGTTCTGCAATGGCCTCATCAAAAGCCTACCATTTTAGCCAGTGCACAGGCAAGCTCTGGGTTATTAAGGATCTCAAAGTAAAATACAGATAAGTCGAGAGCCAGGCCCAGGCGGATAGGATGTGTAGGTTGCATCTCCTTGCTTATATCAAATGCCTCTTGGTAAGCTCCTTGGGAATTATCTATCGTTTGTTTTTGATCATCACTACATGCTACTTCAGCAAGGTACCGGAAATAATCTGCCTTCATTTTCAGATAGAATACCTTACTCTCTGGATTAGTTGCATTGGCTATTAAATACTTATCCAATAATTCCAGGACGGTGGTGCAGACAGACCTCAGTTCAGACTCCGCTTTCTCCTGATAGTCCTTAATCAGCTGCAACTTCTTTTCGAAGGTGTCGGTTTTCTGTTCGATGCTCGAGATGACCCTCCAGGCGGCCCTGCGGCCCCCAACCACGTTGTTGTAGGCCACAGACCGCAGGTTGCACTCCTCCTTGAACAGCTCAGCCCCCTACTCAATCACAGCCTTCATGCAGGTGGCCATGTCGTTGTAGCGCCCAGACTGCTAGGCCAGCTTCACTTTCTGGATCAATGCCAACTTCTCCATGGTGGGCTGGTGGCATGCGGAGCTGGGGGAGGTGGTGGGCTGTGGCGGTGGTGGTGCTCCGGAACAGGGACGGGTGAGAGGCAACGACCGGGAGAGGTGGCGAAGGCAGCAAGAACCAGGCCGCATCAGGAAGGGAGGGAGCCCCCATCTAAAGCCTGCACCGTTTCAGCAGCTGCGACATGAGTCCCACCACTTTAAGAGGTTGGATCTTAAGCCACTTGTATTTCACATAATGTCACACATAGTGGACAGTTTTCTGATGACTTTGTAGATTTAGACTAGGGAATAAAACCCCTATGGATTACATCTCAACATCAAGAAGACAAAAATCCTCTCCATTGGATTGATAGCCAACAGTATGATATATGGAGAAAAGATTGAAATTGTCAACTAATTAATCTTACTTGGATCCACAATCAACACCCTTGACGCCTGCAGTCAAGAAATAAAAATATGTGTTGCATTGGGAAAGTCTATTGTCAGGAACCTCTCCAAATCACTGAGAAGCATTTATGTCAGTTTGAAGATAAAGGTGCACCTGATTCAGGCTATGGTCACTTGCTATGCATCTGAGAGTTGGACAATGAATAAGAATGGCAGAAGAATTGATGCCTTTGAAATGTGATGTGGGAGAAGAGTACAGAAGAGTACTGAATATCTTATCGACTACCAAAAGAACAAACAGATACATCTTGTAGAAGGTGCAGCCCATGTGCTCCTTGGAATCAAAGTTGGCAAAGCTTCTTCTTAAATATTTTGAGCATGTTGCTATGATACGTTATTCCTTAGGAAGGAACATCATACTTGTAAAGTTGGAGGAGAGTGAAAGAGAGGAAGACCCCGAACAAGATGAATTGACATAGTGACTGTAGCAAACAAGCTCAAGTACGTCAGAGATGATGAGGATGGCACAAGATAGGACAGGGTTCAGATTTGTCCTTCATAGCGTCACTGTGAATTGTACTTGACTGGACAACACCTAACAAGAAAAACAACATGATAAAACACATGGCAATCTACTTTTTTAAATCAGTCACTTAAAATACTATGTATAGCACCAGAATAGTGCCTGATATTTTTCTGGAAGATGAGTGCCCTATGCTGGAAGGCATTCACAGTAGAATTTGGGAAGAACTGCCTACTCAAAGTAGAATATAACTTAATAATGGTTATTCTAGAATAAGAAGTAACCACTGTAAACATCTATCAGTAATCAGAACATAGACTCTTCAAAGTATGAATAAAAAAAATTGGAAACCATCTAACAATAAATGGAACACTTGAAAATCTATATCATGTAAACTATAACAGACCTGATACTGAGTATTTTTTATCCAGTAATCACATGTCTACTATGCCAGGAAATGAAGAGGAATGACATTGCATTTACCATCAAAAAGAGCACTTCCAGGTCTAGCCTGAAAAATATTGTGATAGTTTAGTATTACGATACTGTGATAGTTTAATATAACTCTGAGAAGAATAGGAATCCCAGAACATTTGATTGTGCTTACGTGACAGCTATACTTGCACCCTCTCCAAGACATATCTACTACTCACTCTCTTGGCCATCCATGCGATGTTCAGTGCCCTTCTCCAACACCACATCTCAAAGGCATCAATTCTTTTTCTGTCATCCTTATTCATTGTCCAGGTTTCAGATGCATAGGTAGTAATCAGAAAGACTATGGCCTGAATCACATGCACCTTAGTCCTCAAACTGACATCACTACTCCTCAATCATTTGGAAAATTCCCTAACTGCAGATTTTCCCAGTACAGTGTGTCTCCTTATTTCCTGACTGCAAGTAATAAGGGTGTTAATTGTGAATTCAAGCAAAATGAAGCTGTTGATACTTTCAATACCCTCTCCATCCATCATGACATTGCCTATTGGTTCAATGGTAAGGATCTCTGTTTTCTTGCTATTGAGACACAATCCATACTGAAGGCTGCATTCCTTGATATTCTGCAACAAGTTCTGCAAGTCCTTCTCACTTTTAGCAGGCAAGGTTGTACCGTCTGTACAATGCAGGTTATTGATGAGTCTCCCTCCAATCCTGATACCACATTCCTCTTCATAGAGCTATTATAGCAAAAAAGCTATGCTTTTGTTGAGGGAACTCTGGTGGCCTACTGGAAAGAAGCTGCGCTGCAATCCCGAAGCTCACAGTTAGGTTCCACCAGACGCTCCACTGGAGGAGGAGCAATCTCCTCCTGTGCTAGTCAGATCAGACTTGATGGTAAACAAGAAAAAAAATTAAAAAGCATCCACTTCTGATATAGCTTGCCTCTAGAAGCCCTATGAACCTGGAGAAACGATGAAAATTATACAAGTGTTCAGGTCTTTCATTCATAGGGTCATTATCAGTCACTTACGACTCGACGGCACATAACAGCAGCAACAACAACAACAACAAATGGGATTTAGAAGAGGCCATGGAACCAGGAATATCACAGCTAATGTCAGATGGATCCTGGCTGAAAGTAAGAAATTCCAGAAGAATGTCTGTTTGCACTTGTTGGCTTTGCAAAGGCATTTGACTGTGTGGATTATGACAAGTTGTGGCTGACATTGAGAAGAATGAGAATCCCAGAGCACTTTTTCTTCATGCCTTTTGCTTACTTTTTAATGAGACTGCTGTTGAGTTCAGTGAGTTTTTAAAATGTTAGTGATTTTTCAGAGCTGCTATTGCATATATTTTATTATACTACTATGTAACCTATTCTTTTTTTTTTTTGTCCTCTAAATGGGATCTTTTGTAGAGCAAAGGTTTTTATTTAGTTGAGGTACTACTAATCATAATTACTCTACTGTACATAGGGTTTTCAAAGGTCTGCTATTTCAGAAGCGGATGGCTAATCCTTCTTCCTGTTGTTGTTGTTATGTGCCATCGAGTCGTTTGCGACTCATAGCGACCCTATGTACAACAGCCCTAAACCCTGCTCTATCCTGTGCCAATCTCACTGCCTCTGACACACCGATCCTGATTACCCCAGTCACCGAATCAATCCACCTCATAGAGGGTCTTCCCCTCCTGCGCCGTCCCTCCACCCTCCTAAGCATGATGTCCCTCTCCAAGGACCTCTCCCTCCTTACAACATGTCCAAAATATGTCAGATGAAGCCTCAGAATCCTTGCCTCCAAGGAGCAGCCTGGTTTAATCCTCTCCAGGCTGAATCTGTTTGTTTTCTTGGCAGTCCATGGTACATTCAATACTCTACTCCAGCACCACAGCTCAAAGGCATCAATTCTCCTTCTATCCTCCCTAGTCACTGTCCAACTCTCTGATGTATAACAAGTGATTGCAAAGACCATAGCCTGTATCAGATGCACCTTAGTCTCCAGAATGACACCATTGCTCTTCGGTACCCTGGAGAGGTCCCTAACTTCCTAGTCTGTCTTATTTTGAATGGTGAGATTTAGAACTTTATCTGACAGACAAGCATTTTATGGAAAAGATCAGATTAAAGATATTTCCCAATTGTAGAAATAACCAATAGATTCAGTGTTGTACCCACCCTTGGCACATATGTCTTGACCAACCCCTTTCCCTGCTCCACCAACATTCATTTTACTCCCACCTACTCCATTCAACAGCTATCTCCCCATCCAGCCCTTGATGTGATGCATTATATCTCAATCTTTATGGACTTCTATGTTTTCAAATGCCTCAAGCTGCTGCCAGTTTCTTCTGCTGTGGGCAATATCTCTTGAGTTTAGGAATCTTTAACTTCTGCTTCAGGATTGACTTTTTGTGACTATGCAAAGGCATTTGACTATGTAGGTCACAACAAACTGTGGCTGACTCAGAGAAGATTGGGAATCCCAGAACACCTGACTGTGCTTATGTGAAACCTATACTTGGACGAGGAGACCGTCAGAACAGAGCAATGAAACAATGCATGATTCAAAATTGGGAAGGGCGTACAGCAATGAAGGAATGAAACCCCCCCCAAAAAAAATTGGGAAGGGTGTACACCAAGGATGTGCCCTAACTCCATAACATTTCATTCTATATGCAGAGCAGAGTATCTGGGAGGCTGGGCTTGAAAAGGAGAAATGTGGCATCAGAATTGGAGGAAGACTCACCAACAATCTGCATTACGCAGATGACACAACCCTGCTCGCTGAAACTGAGGAGGACCTGAAGTGCTTGCTACATAAGGTCAAGGACTGCAGCCTTCAATATGGATTGAAGCTCAACATCAAGAAGACAAAGATGTCAGTCTGGAGATTAAGGTGTGCCTGATCCAGGCTATGTCTTTGCAATTACTTGCTATGCATCAGAGAGCTGGGCAGTGTTTGATGGCATTCTCAGTTTAAGACAGGTTTGGAAGCAGGAATGGCATCCACTTCCTAAACAATATGCCTCTAGAAACTCTGTGAACTTTGATAAATGACAATAGTTATAGAAAGGCTTCAGCCTTTTGTTCATAGGGTCGCTATGAGTTGTGCTCAACTTGAAGGCAATCAACAACAAATATATATATATATATATTTCCATGTACTGTATAATTATTGTAATAAAATACTATCTGTAATAAAATAGTATCTTCTCACTGCTGAGAAAGCATAGAAGACATATTAGTGCCACCTGCTGACCAGAGCTAGGAGTAAATCAGGAACAGAGAAGACAAAGGAAACAAATAGAAAGCAGGAAACTAAGGACTCCCATGTATATGGAAAACTCTACACCCCTGTGGCTTTACCCCTACCCATGCCCAAGCCTCCCCCCTTGAATTCTCAAACATGTTTTACAGTTTAGTGGGGTGGGAAGGAAAAGGGGAGGATCTGGTGAAAAGACAGGGTAATGATGGGCAAAGTCCAATGGTGATTAATTTTATAAAACATAATGCATATAAGTGATTGTATGAAACACAATGTAAATGAAGAATAGTGTGAAACACAATGTATAGGAATTTTGTAAGCAAATAAATTTTTCAAAAACACTCAAAAAGCCTCTACAGACAATGGAAAATTCACTCCTTGCCTAAACTGCATGTGTGTGTATGTAATAAAATGGAACAAGCTATTTTCAAATCCATTTTAACATTAGTCAGTAAACAATTATAAAAGACACTGAAAATTGAGAAAACATACATCATTATTGCTCATACATAATACACTGTTCGGTTCTATAAACTTTCAAGGTTTTCTATTTTTACATATGAAATTTTTTTTACTTTTAAAACTAATGGTATATTTTTTGTAGATTCAACACATTTTTAATATTGTCTTGAAAAATATTTGCTGATATCTTAAATCTGTAACTTAATATTTTCCTAACTAAAAGATAGTGAATTATTAATATCTTTTACAGGCCAGGAAAAAGTTACTGAAAAGACTATGGCCTGAATTAGGTACACCTTAGTCTCCAAACTGACATCCTTGCTCCTCCTCAATAATTTAGAGAGGTCTCTGACTACAGTCTTTCCCAGTGCAATACATCTCCTGATCTCCTGACTGCTGGTACCAAGTGTGTTGATTGTGGATCCAAGTAAGATGAAGTCATTGACAGTCTCAATCTTTTCTCCATCTATTATGATGTTGCCTATCAGTCCAGTGCAAGTTTTGTTTCCTTAATGTTTAAATGAAATCCATGCTGAAAGCTGCAGTTTTTAATCTTCTGCAGCAAGTGCTTTAATTTCTCTTTACTTTCAGCAAGCAAGGTTGTGTCATCACATTCTTCTTCTTTCCAGCTTCTCGAATAATTTGCTCAGCATAACAGATTAAATATGAACATAGGTGTACGTATCACCATCTGAGTCTCATCTTTGGCTTCTCTTGGGTATATTCTTAACAGTAGAGTATCTGGACTGTATGAGATTTCTGTTTTCAGCTTTTTGAGGTAACACCAAATTGCCTTTCACAATGGTTGTACCTTTCCCCAATTCCACCAGCATTGCATAGAAGTTTCAATTTCTCAACATCCTGGCCAATATTTCTTCTTTGCTGTCCTGTTGAACTTTGCTACTGTTGCTGGGGTCAGATGGTATTACATTGATATTTTTATTTGAATTTCTAATTGCCAGCAATTTTGAAAATTTCTTCATGAATTGTTCTCCTTTGTGTAGAGTCTTTTCAAGTCTTTCCCCCATTTTGTAATTGGATTATCAGACATTTTATTGTGGAGATCCTGTTGTTATTGATGCGTACTTTTGAGTCATAATTGACCTTCTGTAGGCAGTTAATCATATAGGAGAAGATTGTAGATCTTTCTTTTGTGGAGAAATTTGTGTGTTCTAACTACATGTCTTGTGGAGACCCTGTAGTAGTCTATAAACTTTAGCTATGAGATCCTTATCTGAAATGTCATTGCCAAATGCCTTTTCTCAGTTTGTGGGCTTTCTTTTCACCATATTTGGGAAAGAATTTTATGCACACTGAGTTTTTATTTTTAGAATGCTGTTCATTTTTAACCATTCTAACTTGGATCCTTTATTGTTGTATTTGTCATCATGGATGGCAGTGGAAGCAGGGTAGCATCATCTAGTAGTTCTGGTCTTAAATGAAAAGAGGCTGTGGTCCATGTGCAATAATGGTTTCCTTGAATCCTGTTTTCTTCATTCTTCTTTGCTATAAGTAGCAAGAATCTTTTAAAATCCAATTGCTGCTCTGCATATCAGGATGTAGAATACTGTCTTTGTCAGCTGTGTTTTGCCAATGATCTAGATATTCCATAAAATGTCCAATGACTTCGATATTCCATAAGGTCCTTAGTCGTCATGTTTATGTCAGTTCAGTCCTGATGTTTAAATATCTATAACTCTGCCTGTACATTATGTGTGTGTGTGTGTGTGTGTGTGCGTGCGTGCGCAGCACTTACAGTTACGATTAAGTATATAGAAATTTCCCCAACAATCGCTACAGATAAACATGAGTGTGCTCTCGTATGACTTTACCCACCTACTAAGCATACATATTTACTTACGTGTTTACTTTCAAATTATTATTTGTTATTGCAATATTGTGTACATTATAGCATTTACCTGAGTTGCCCTTTATTTCTGTATACTTCTCATTTTCTTCCTTTGTCATGATGACATTGTGTTGGCCTTTCCCATAGTCTATCTTGCCTTTGCCTTCACCATAATTTCAATATCTAGCAATTCGCTCTCTATCTCCCATTCCTAACGTTGATAACGATCATTATTCTTATTTTTTAAATAATAGTAATCTCACAAGAGTAAGAGTTCTGGTGGCCTACTGGCAAGAAGCCGTGCAGCAATTGCAAAAGCACATGGTTAAAATTCACCAGCTCCTCTGAGGGAGATGCATAGGCAATCTTCTTTGCATTTACTACTGCCTTTGAAAATCTGCCAGATGGTCAAATATGAGTACGTTCCAATTCAATGGCACACAACAACATACAATATTTGTCCTTTTATAATTAACTTAGGGAGCTCTGGTAGCCTAGTAGCAAGAAGCTGCACTGCAATTCCGAAGACACAAGGTTGGAGGTCACCAGCTGCTCTGTGGGAAAAGGATGAGAAATCTCCTCCTGTGAGATTAACTGCTTCTGAAAACCCACTAGAGGATCTGCTTTGAACTGGTTCCAACTGCACAACACACAACAACAACAACATTAACTTATTTAATTCAGCATACACCAACTCCAGCTGTGTAGTCTGTAGAGCACAGAGCTGCTAATGTAAAATGCAAGTGTACCAGAAGCTCCACAGGAGAAATATTAACAATCTCCTCTCATGCAATAGATAGTCTTTGAAAATCCACTGGAGGATCATTTATTAGTCAGCTCTAAATAATAATATTTGGTTTGTTTTGTTTCTTGTTTTGTTTTGAGATTCAGCATTAGATCTTCTAGATTCCAAGAATCATTATTTTTAAAATCTTTTCCAAGTATTCCATTGTATCATATGTACTAAATTTTGTTTATCCATTTATCTGTTGGTGGATATGTGTTGTTGTTCTTAGGTGCTATCGAATTAACAATGACTCATAGTGAACAACCAATCTGAACACTATCCTATCCTGTGCCATCCTCTCAATCTCTGATACACTCAAGCCCATTGCCACAGTCTTCATGTCAACCCACCTAGTTTAAGGTCTTCCTTTTTTTACCGCTCCTCCACTTTTCCAGCCATGATATCCCTTTCCAAGGAATAACCTTTCCTAGCAACATGCCCGAAGTATGTGAGATGAAAGAATCTCATCACCTGGAGGAAGGAGCACTCTGGCTGCACCTTCTCCAAGACATATCCATTTGTTCATTTGGCTGTCCATGGAATTTTCAGTACTCTTCTCCAATACCATAGTTCAAGGTAACAATTTTCTGTCATCTTTATTCGTTGTCCAGCTCTCAGATCAGGCACACTTTTGCCTTCAAACTGACATCATTACTCCTCAATAATTTGGAGAGATTTCTGATTGCCGACACTCAAGGTGAAATACATCCCCTGATTACTGGTATGAGATGTATTGATTGTGGACCCAAGTAAGAAGAAATTGTTAACAGTCTTAATCCTTTCTCTGTCCATCATGATGTTGCCTATCGTGTGGTGAGGTTTTGGGTTTTGTTTTTGTTTTTTTTCCAATGTGATGCAATCTGTATGTTTAACCTTCTACAGCAAGTGTTTCAAGTCCTCACCTTCAGCAAGTAAGATTGTGTTATCTTGATAATGATCGTTACTGATGAATCTTCCTCCAGTCCTGATACCTACCCCCCCATTGAGTCCAGATTCTCAAATATTTTTCTCAGCATATAAATTAAATATATATGAAGAAAGGATACAACTCTGACTCATAATTTTTCCAGTTTTAAACCATGCAGTATTCCCTTGCTCTTTCACACCAACAGCTTCTTGGTCTATGTATAGTTTTCATATGAGCACAATCAAGTGTTCTGGAATTCCCATTCTTTTTGATGTTAGCCATAACTTATGATCTACAGTCAAATGCCTTTGCATAGTCAACAAAGCACAAATAGATATTCTTCTGGCATTCTTTCCTTACTGTCAGGATCCATCTGACATCAGCAATGATATCTCTGGTGTCACAGCCTCTTCTAAATGCAGCTTGAACATCTGGCAGTTCTCTGTCTATGTACTGTTGTAGCTGTTTTGTTGGTTTGGTTTTTTTTTTAAAATAATCCTCAGCAGTATTTTGCTTGCACGTAATATTAATAACATTGTTTGATAATTTCCACATTCTGTTGGATAACATTTCTTGGGAGTGGGAACAAACATGAATTTGTTCTAGTCTGTTGGCCAGGCAGCTATCCTCTAGATTTCCTGGCATAAATGGCCAAGCATGTCCAGGGCTGCATCTATCATCTGAAACATTTCACTTGGTATCCCATCAATTCCTGGAGCCTTATTTTTATCCAATGCCTTCAGTGCACCTTGACCTTCTTTCTTCATTATTATTGGCTCTTGGTTACATTGTACTTCATTAAATATTTCAGTGTCTGCCAGTTCTTTCTGGTACAATGACTATCATATCTCCTTCATCTTCTTTTGATGTTTCTAGATCATTGGAGATTTTGCCCAAAACATCCATTACAACTTGAAGCTTTTATTTGTTTTTCAGTTCCTTCAGTTTGAGGAATTCTGAGCAAGTTCTTCTCTTTTTATTCTTCAATTATAGGACTCCACACATTCACTTTTAGTAATTTGTCTTCTCAACTGCCCTATGAAATCTTCTGTTTGGCTCTTTTATTTCAGCATCTCTTTCTTCCCTTTGTTTCAGCTTCTCAATGCTCCACTGCAATTATCATAGTTTCATCAAAGATCTAGTTTGGTATTTTCTTTCTCTTCTGTCTTTTTAATGATCTTTTGCTCTCTTCATGGATGATGCCCTTAATCTCCTCCCACAGTTCACCTTTGATCATTGGTGTTCAATGCTTCAAACCTATTCCTAAAATGATTTTTAAATTCAAGGTGAGATAGGCTAAAGATGATATCTTGGTTCTAATGAACTTGTTTCAAGTTTCTTCATCTTCAGCTTGAATTTACACGTGGATAATTGATGGTCTGTTGTACAATCAGCAACTGGCCTAATTTTGACTGGTGTTATTGAGCTTCCAAAATGATTTATTCCATTGTTGTTGTTGTTGTTATGTGCCGTCGAGTCGCTTGCGACTCATAGCAACCCTATGTACAACAGCCCTAAACTCTGCTCTG
>NW_006399833.1:1745921-1747055 GCF_000299155.1 Elephantulus edwardii | reverse complement strand
GTTGCCTTGGATTTGGTTTAATTTTCCTCAGCTTCAGCTTGAATTTGGATATGAGTAGTTGGTGGTCTGTTCCACAATCAGCTCCTGGCCTAGTTTTTTTATTCCATAGGTGTAGTCAATCTGATTCCTATGCTGTCCATTTGGTGAAGTCTATGTGTAAACTTGCCATTGGTGTGTTTTTTAAAAAGGGTATTTGCAATGAATAAATCATTGAACATACAAAATGAGATTATTCTATTTCTGGCCTCCTTGTCTGAAATTTCCAACTACTCTTGTTTCTTCATTGTTTCCAACCTTTGCATCCCAATCACCAATTATTATTAACACATCTTAATAGCATATTTGATCAATTTGGGGCTGCAAAATTTTATAAAAATCTTCAATGCCTTCCTCTTTTGCTTTAGCTGTTGTTGTTGTTGATTGCCTTTGAGTCGAGCACGACTCATAGTGACCCTATGAACAAAAGGCTTGAAGCCCCTCTATAACTATCGACATTTATTGAAGTTCATAGTTTCCAGAGACATATTATTTAGGAAGTGGATGCCATTCCTGGTTCCAAACCTGTCACAGTATGTTATTATTTGTATATGCCATTGAGTCGCTTGTATAGCGACCCTATGTACAGCAGCTTTGAACCCTTCCCTGTCCTGAGCCAGTCTTACTAACTCAGCCACACCAACCCCCATCGCCCCAGCTACTGTATCACTCCATCTCATCATCCTGCTTCTCCCTCTCTTTCGCTGTCTGTCCACCCTTCCGAGCATGAAGTCCTTCCCCAAGGACTGATCTCTTTCCTGGCCACATGCCCAAAATAAACAAGGCAGAGCCTCAAAATCCCAGCCTCCAAGGAAAAACTGGTTTCACCCTCTCCAAGACAGACTTATAGTTGAAAGTCAGACCCTGAAGTAGATTTGAGACTGAAGATATATATCCTTTCCTTAAAGATGAGATTAAGGTAGCCAAGCCAACGCGCTTCTGTTGTTACTTGATAAAGGAGATTAGAGAAAGCCTTCAAATCCTGTACTGTGTGACTCTGTGGGTTCCTGATGCTGTGTAACTGGAGATGTCACTTAGCTGTAGAAGCAGACGTTTGAATAATAGTCGTAATAACAGGATATATATATATATATATAG
>NW_006399833.1:1738274-1744485 GCF_000299155.1 Elephantulus edwardii | reverse complement strand
TATTAAGAAAATCTTTATTATTATTTAATTATTTAGAGGTCTGAGATTCTGACATGGAGCCTCCTAAACTGTGAGACTTATCTGTCGGTTTGTTGTATTGGGAAATTTGTCTGCATACTGCTGATTACTTTGTAGACTGGATGTGGAATTTATCTTTCAATATGATTTTTATTTAACTTTGCTACATAGATGGAGTATGTGAATGGGATGTATTAGCCTATCCACAAGAGACTTGGCTATCTACCATCTCACAAGGTGATGAGTCAGTCTCAACATACAAGGGCATTGTTAGTCTCACCATTGAATTAAACAAGACAGCAGCGCGAGGCAGACAAATCTTCTGGCACCATTGAAGAGAAAGCAAGAAAATGCAGGAGACTCTTCCTCCTCCAGCTATACCTATAGCAGCAACACCTATAGCCAAACTGGAGACCGCAAGTGAGATGGGAACTTGGGAGGGGAAAGCCAATATAGGCAAGATTAAGGACTTTGATGGACAACTGAGAGTGGGAATCCAATATTGGCAGGACTGACAACTTTGTCGGACAACTGAGAGAAAACCAGTATTGGTAGGATTGAGAACTTGGAAACACTGGCGTGGAACCACGAGGATTGGGGCTGAGGTGTCTGTGTGTACATTTTGGGAGCTGTCTTGATTGTATTAATCTGGATTATAAACTTTTGACTTACCCAGTATGGTTCTGTGTGAAGTATCATATCACATTTTGAATTTAACAAAGCAGTTAAGATTGGTGTTGAGTAGAAAGAGATGCTGGGAGAATAAGGGACTTGTCTGACTTCATGGAAATTGGTTTGTGTTATTGATGCTGTTGATGGAAATAGTTCTCCTTTGTAAAGTTGGGAAAAGTCAGATATGGACATCCTCACATGGCCCTTGTTCTTTTTACAGTGGGTATTTGTATTCTTGCTTATTATTGTTATAATTAGTACAGCACTTGTCTATCAGGTTTTCATACTTACAGATTGCTGTGACACTGAAAACTATACAACCAGTACTTCAAAGAACAGAGGAGTCACCCATAGTGGACAGGTTTTAGTGGAGCTCCAAGATTAAAACAGACTAGAAGGAGTGACCATCCACTTATGAAATTAACAGGATGGACATTTAGGTTGTTGCCATATTTTTGCTATTGTGACTAATACTGCAATGAATATGAATGTATACATGTCTGTTTGTGCCATAGCTCATATTTCTTTAGGCTATATGCCTAGAAAAGGGATTTTTTAAAAATCGTATAATTTTTCCATTTACAACTGTTTAAGGAAGAGTCATACAATTTTCCATAGTGGTTGTACTATCTTGTAGTCACACTAGTGGTGCATAAGAGTTTCACAGCCTTCCCAGAATTTGTTGCTCTCTGTTTTGTTGGTTAGTGCCAGGGAGAACTGGTATTTTATTATAATGTTAATATTAATTGACATCTCTCTAATGGCTTAATGAGGCTCTGATAGCATACTCCACCCAAAAGCCACAACCTCTGAAGTAGTTTAAATCCATTAAAGGCTCCAAGAGAAAAAGATGAGCAATCTCCTCCAGTGAGCCTTGGAAGCTCACTGGAAAATTAGCTATGTGTTAGTTCCTACAGCTATGACTTAAAGGTTAAAGACTGATAATTGAAAATGTCTTTTCATACGTTTGTTAGCTTCCTGAATGTTTTCTTTAGTTTGTGCCCTTTGTCCATTTTAAAATTGCATTGCTTGAGGGGTTTTTGTTGAGGTATAGATGTTTTCCAGAAATCCCAGTGATGACAAAAGTTTATTGTGGTTTGTTTGGTTTTGAGGGGTTCTTTTACCTCATTTTGTAGTTCTCTTTTTTTACTTTTCTTGGAGAAGTCTTTTGACGTGCATAGGTACTTGATTTTGAGGAAGTCTCAGTTGCCAGAAGTCCAGGCTGGGTTTAGAAGGGGTCGTGGTACTAGGGATATTGTAGCTGATGTTAGACGGATCTTAGCTGAAAACAGGGAATACCAGAAGAATGTATATCTGTGTTTCATTAATTATGCGAAGGCATTTGACTGTGTGGATCATAACAAACTGTGGCTGACTCTGAGAAGAATGGGAATCCCAGAACTGATTGTGCTAATGCAAAATCTATACTTGGACCAAAAGGCAGTCGTCAGAACAGAGCAGGGAAACACTGCATGGTTCTAAATTGGGAAAGGTGTGTGCCAGGGATGTGCCTATCTCCATACCTTTTCAACCTGTATGCAGAACAGCTTATCTGAGAGGCTGGGCTCTATGAGGAGAAGTGTGGCCTCAGGATTAGTAGAAGATCTATCAACAATCTGTGTTATGCAGATGATAAAACCTTGCTCGCTGAAACTGAGGAGGACCTGAAATGCTTGCTGCAGAGGGTCAAGGACTGCAGCGTCCAGTATGGATTGAGGCTCAATGTTAAGAAGACAAAAATTCTCACCACTGGATCAATTGACAGCATCAGGATGGATGGTGAAGAGATTGAAATTGTTAATAACTTTAGTCTGCTTGGCTCCATGGTCAACACTCTTGGCACCAGTAGCCAGGAAGTTAAAAACGTATTGCCATGGGAAAGTCTGCTGTTAGGGACCTCTCCAGGGTACTGAAGAGCAATGGTGTCATTCTGGAGACTAAGGTGCGTCTGATACAGGCCATGGTCTTTGCAATCACTTGTTATGCATCAGAGAGTTGGACAAGGACTAGGGAGGATAGAAGGAGAATTGATGCCTTTGAGCTGTGGTGCTGGAGAAGAGTATTGAATGTACCATGGACTGCCAAGAAAACAAACAGATTCATCCTGGAGAGGTTTAAATCAGGTTGCTCCTTGGAGGCAAGGATTCTGGGGCTTCGTCTGACATACTTTGGACTTGTTGTAAGGAGGGAGAGGTCCTTGGAGAGGGACATCATGCTTGGGAGGGTGGAGGGACAGCGCAGGAAGGTAAGACCCTCTATGAGGTGGATTGATTCAGTGACTGGGGTAATTGGGGTGGGTGTGTCAGAGGCAGTGCAATTGGCACAGGACAGAGCAGGGTTTAGGGCTGTTGTACATAGGGTCGTTATGAGTCGCAAGCGACTCGACGGCACATAACAACAACAACCACAGTTTTATAGATTATATTTTGATGTTTGTTGATTTTTCAGCCATGTTTGATAGTCGATTTATGCCATAACTGAGAGCCACTAGATCTGTACCTCAGTTTTCTATGATAAAATTTATATTTTCAGGTTTTATATTTAGATCTTTGATTCGTTTTGATCTCGTATTTTGGGGTCTTTTTTTAGTAATTAAGATAGGAAAGTTTATTAAGACAGGAAAGTTTACAGAAGAAAATTTATTAAGATGTAGAAACACTCTCAGAAGGAGAGTAGGCCTATCTTAGGTGTACAAAATGAGAATGGACCTGGATTAGTTTTATGTATGGTGTTAGTTGTGAATACTGTTTCATATTTCTTCTAAGAGATGTCACATTTTGCCAATATAATTTCTTGAAGATACTATCTCTCCCCCACCTAATGGACTTTGACCCTTTGTTGAGGCTTTGTGTCCTTTGAGATTCTGTTGTTATGTGTAAACATGTTTGTTATTGCTATATCTTTCTAATTAATTATTTTACCAGTACAACATGTCTTTCTTTGTTTCTGATCAAATTTTCCCCCAAAACATATCTTTATCTGTACTGTGATGACAGTTTCTTTCTTATAGATTAATGTTTGTTATTATTGATATCAAAGGATTGTATAACCAGTCTATTTAATAAACTTTCATTCAAATGAAAAATTTTAAAAATGATGAAATGTATGCTTATAAAATTTTTAAAAAAATGTAAAAACCTCAATAATGATCCCTGTTATCTCTCTCCTTACTTCCACTCAAAACCATATGGTTGTCTGTCTTTATTAATTTAAGCTCAAGGTTTAATTCTGAATCAATCTGTTTCTTTTCCTACATGTTTCATGAGAAATAGTTTGGCTTCTGTAGAGATTTTAGAAATGAACACAGAATGTTTTTCTATTTTATCTTTTAACACAAAAAAGAGTTGTGTCATACTCAGTCCTGTTCTTCTAAACATTATTAGTGCAAGTGTGAAAGAAATAGTGTTTATCTTTGCTTGGTAATGATAAAGTCTTCATCTGCTTTACTATATTCTAGGTATTTGGTCATGTTGTTGTTGTTATGTGCCGTTGAGTTGTTTGCGACTCATAGCGACCCTGTGTACAACAGCCCTAAACCCTGCTCTATCCTGTGCCAATCGCATTGCCTCTGACACACCGATCCTGATTACCCTAGTCACGGAATCAATCCACCTCATAGAGGGTTTCCCTCTCCTGCGCTGTCCCTCTAACCTACCAAGCATGATGTCCCTCTCCAAGGACCTGTCTCTCCTTACAACATGTCCCAAGTATGTCAGACGAAGCCCAAGAATCCTTGCCTCCAAGGAGTAGCCTGGTTTAACCCTCTCTAGGATGAATCTGTTTGTTTTCTTGGCAGTCCATGGTACATTCAATACTCTTCTCCAGCACCACAGCTCAAAGGCGTCAATTCTCCTTCTGTCCTCCTTAGTCATTGTCCAACTCTCTGATGCATAACAAGTGATTGCAAAGACCATGGCCTGTATCAGACGCACCTTAGTCTCCAGAGAGACCCCGTTGCTCTTAAGTACTTTAGAGAGAGGTCCTTAACAGCAGACTTTCCCATCGCAATACGTTTTTTTATTTCCTGGCTGCTGGTGCCAAGAGTGTTGACCATAGAGCCGAGCAAACTGAAGCTGTGAACAATCTCAATCTTAAAAGAATTTTATCCAAATATCAACATATTACCTTGAGAGAGATTTTGCACTAGGAGCACAATTTCCCAACTATAACAGGTTCAACATTCTCTTTCTGTGGATACTAGGGCACAACGTACTTATCAATATTGATTTGTAAGAAGAAAAATAATAATACATTTCTGTTTACAAGATTCTTTACTATGGCAACTTTTTCATGTTGTTGTTAGGTGCCATCTCTGATATGCTTGGGCCCATTTGTTACAGTTGTCAATCCATCTTGCTAGGGATCTTCCTCTTTTTCTCTGACCCTCCAGCTTTACCAGTATGATGTCCCTTTCCAAGGACTTCTGACAACATGCTCAAAGTTTGTGAGATAAAGTTTCAACATCTTTCCCTTTAAGGAGCACCTGATTGTACTTCCTTCAAGACAGACTTATTCATTCTTTTGGAACAACTCAAAGGCATAAATTTTTCTTCAGTTACTCTTAGTTGTTGTCCAATTCTCAGACATATAGAAAGTAATTGAAAAAAAATATTACTTGCATGAGGTGCACTTTAACCTTTAAACTGACAGCCTTATGCTTTCACACTTTGGATAGGCCTTTGACAGCACATTTTCCAAGTGCAACATGTCTTTTAATTTCTTTGATTGCTGTTACCATAGGTGTTGATTTTGGATCCAAACAAAATGACATAGTTGACAAATTCAGTCTTTTCTCCATCTATAATGATGTTGCTTATTGGTCCAATGTAAGAATTTTTGTTTTCTCGATGATGAAATGTAACCTATGTTGAAGGCTGTGTTGATCTTCTTCAGCAAGTCTTTCAAGTCCACTTGCCTTCAGCAAGCAACATATGTCATCTTCATAACACAGGTTGCTGATGACTTTCTCTAATCCTGATGCCCACTCTTCTTCATAGAGTCCAATTTCATGAAAGATTTGCTAAGCATACAGGTTGAATAGGTCTGGAGAAAGCGTATGGTGCTGAGGTACACCTTTCCTGATTTTAAACTATGTAGTATGTCCTTGTTCTATTTAGACAACAACTTCTTGGCCAAATTTCTTCATAAGATCACTCATTTCTACCATTGTGAAAAATTGTTGTGTTTTTTTTTAAATTTAGGTTGTTTATTTTTCATTTCAATGAATTGTTGTGTTTTTTAAGCCTGTGCCTCTGAGAATAAATTTAATGTGCTTATGAAATAAGGAATGTTTATCTGTGTTTCATTGACTATGCAAAGGCATTTGACTATGTGGATCATAACAAACTACGGCTGACTCTGAGAAGAATGGGAATCCCAGAACACTTGATCGTTCTAATGCAAAACCTATACTTGGACCAGGAGGCAGTCCTCAGAACAGAGCAAGGGAACACTGCATGGTTCAAAATTGGGAAGGGCGTACGCCAGGAATGCATCCAATCTCCATACCTTTTCAACCTAT
>NW_006399833.1:1729776-1736509 GCF_000299155.1 Elephantulus edwardii | reverse complement strand
AGTGGAAGCCCAAAATCTCTGTAAATGTTTATGAAAATTAATAAAATATAATTATAGAAAAAAAAGAGTTTAATCTTGTAATCAAAGTGATCAATTTTTAACTGAACAGGAATTATGTGCATTATGACGAGAAATTGAGATATTAAGCAGAGTTACAGACTGACATGAAACAATTAATATCAGGAAATTATACTAGGGACCTTGAGTAAATTTATCAATTTATTTGTTATTGTATGTTCATTGAAAAGTGGACAGGGCAGACTGAGCCTTATGATTAAAATATCACGTATTTAATGAAAGAATATGAGGTGTCTTATATTTGCTTTTATTTCCCCCAATCTTGATGCTGTTTCCTTTACCCACTCAAACCCTGGAGTCAACTTAGTGATGGGTGTATATTGATAACTACATTTTTGTCAAAATCATTACTAATATGCACAAGATGTTCTGGATTTTAAGGAAGTTCATTTTTATAAGACTTGAGTCCCAGTTTGTGCTTCTGAAAGGAAATAAAATCTATTACTCATTATCTATCTAACCTAGCTAGAAACTCACCAAGGTGGTAATATGGAAGGAAAAGAGTTTTCCATGCGACAGATATAAGTTCATGCCAAGATTCTCTCAACAGATTATAGTGTCACCCAGGTAGAGAGATAATGAGATGCATACATTTGTATATATAGCCCTTAGGTGAAGGATACATACAAAGGAGTTAGACAAGAACATGTCTAATCTATGACGAGGGAGCTCTGAAGACTACATGGTAAGGAGTTGCACTGCCAACGTAAAGGTATAAGGTTCAAATCCGCCAATTGCTCCAAAGGAGGAAAATGGGCAATCTCCTTTGATGTGATTTACTGCCTCTGAAAACCTGCTGGAGGTCAGTTATGAGTAGGTCCTGACACATCAATATTAACAACAGCATCAACAATCCATAATGAATAGGGTTGTTTTACACTAGTCAATGTATTCCAACTCATGTTACTATGAAGTTAGATATACGGTGTGTTCCCCTGCCCAACACATGCTGTGACGGCCTAGTGGAAAGAAGCTGCACTGCAATCCCAAAGGTTCAAGGCCACCTCCTGTTTGATTAACTGCCTCTGAAAGCAAGCCAGAGGGTCAATTATGGGTTGGTTATGACTCAGTGGTACACAACAAGGACATCACCACATGTTGAATCAGTAAGTTTATTGGTCTCTCCCAGAGTCTTTTGCAAGCAGGAGCCATCTTGTTCAGGACCCTCTCAACCCACCAGTTCCTGCTCAGCTCTTATAGTCTCATGTGATTTTTTTTTTTCTGTGATTCTCTCCAAGACTACATAAAAGGATGTCATCTTACTAGGACCTTCTGTCCTAATATTGTAAACAATGTGTGTAAAGCAACAAAATTTCTCCAGTAATCAATCATCCAGAAAGTAACAACAATTAATCCATGGGCTTTCAGATAAGTTTATTGTGTGGAATAAAATTGTCAATCCTCCCATGGAGCAGCTGGTAGGATTCAAACCTCGTGCCTTCAGGGTTGCAACACATCTTCTTGTCACTAGGCCATATATGACACTCAGTTTTTAATAAGGAACAGGTGTCTCCTTGGGCTGGTTTTCTAACAACATTTTCTATATGACCATGTTTCTCATTTAAGGCAGTTAGCTAGTCTGTGTCCAAGGACCTCTGGTGGCATAATCCATAGTGTGTTGTGCTGCTAACATTCAAGCATCTCTAGTAGTTCAAATTCTCCAGAGACTCCTCTAGAGAAAGATGGTCTATATATTACTCTTATTAAGATTTACACCCTCAGAAACCCAACAGATGTTCACTATGAGTCAAAACTGGCTCAATGACAGTGAGTTTGAGTTTAGGTGTTTTGTTTTGTTTTGCTTTATTTTATTAAGTCTATGCTCAGTGTCATTCAAGGGGAGCAGTCATCAAATCTCTGCAAAATCTCAGTCTTAGCCATAATATTGATATTTTGAGAGTACAGAGAAGAGTGCTAATTGGGCTTTATGATGAAGAAAGAAACTTACTCGATTTTTAGTAACAAGTACCATTTATTTTTTTTGCAACTACTTCTGCAGCTTGTGAGGCTTTCTCTGGTTGATTACACTATACCTGACACCCAAGAGTGTCCTTATTTTTTTTAAGAGTGTCCTTATTGACCGTGTTTTTTACCAAATAAAGAAAGATCAATGTCAGACTACCCGATAGGCAAAATAAGCATGGCTTTGTTATTCTTGTTATGTGCCGTCGAGTCGCTTGTGACTCATAGTGACCCTATGTACAGCAGCTCTAAACTCTGCTCTGTCCTGTGCCAATCGCACTGTTTCAGATACACCTATCCCGATTACCCCAGTCACTGAATCAATCCACCTCATAGAGGGCCTTCCTCTCCTGCACTGTCCCTCCACCATCCCAAGCATGATGTCCCTCTCCAAGGACCAGTCCCTCCTTACAACATGTCCAAAGTATATTAGATGAAGCCTCAAAATCCTTGCCTCCAAAGAGCCGTCCGTTTTAACCCTCTCCAGGGTGAATCTGTTTGTTTTCCTAGTAGTCCATGGTACCCTCAATGCTCTTCTCCAGCACCACAGCTCAAAGGCATCAATTCTCCTTCTATCCTCCTTAGTCATTGTCCAACTCTCTGATGCATAACAAGTGATTGCTAAGACCATGGCCTGTATCAGATGCACCTTAGTCTCCAGAGTCTCACCATTGCTCTTCAGAACTTTGGAAAGGTCCCTAACAGCAGACTTTCCCATCCCAATATGTCTTTTAATTTCCTGGCTACTGGTGCCAAGAGTGTTGACTGTGGAGCCAAGCAAACTAAAGCTGTGAACAATCTCAATCTCTTCACCTGATGCTGCCAGTTGGTCCAGTGGTGAGAATCTTTGTCTTCTTGACATTGAGCCTCAACCCATATTGAAGGCTGCACTCCTTGACCCTCTGCAGCAAGCGCTTCAGGTCCTCCTCAGTTTCAGCAAGCAGGGTTGTGTCATCTGTATAACGTAGATCTTCCATCAATCCTGACACCACATTTCTCCTCATAGAGCCTGGGTTTCCTTGTGTAAAAATAAAGTACACTGGACACATTTCTCCTCATAAAGCATGGGTTTACTTGTGTGAAATTACAGTACACGGAACAATTTTACATTTTAATTCACTATATAAGAGATTCTGCTTCTAGGTTGGTCTCTCTTCTATCTTCTGTCTTCTCCTGTTTTCTTCTCTCTTCTGTCTTCTTCTCTCTTCTCTCTTCTGTCTTCTTCTCTCTCCTCTCTTTCTCTCCCCCCAAACTCCACAGCACTTATCTTCAGAATAGAAGCCTATTTTCAAATTTATAACCCTTGTTTGGGATGGAGGAAAGGCTTACTTGTTCTTGCTTCCTAATTTTTAGTGGATAGTTTTACATATTTAGATGAAACTCTTGTGAAATTGTTTCACTAAAATATATTAAACTATCCACTACAAATTAGGAAGTAAGCACAGAAAGCCTGTGCTTATGCTATTTGTTGGGTAATTTGTTGCATTAGATAGATTTGGAGAGATGCTGTATAGGTTGATGTCTACATTGCTGTCACTTTCCCCTCCAGCGGGAGAGCCTTCTGCCTTATTTAGAAGTATTAGTTATTTCTTAGTAATTTTTTATTTATGGTTGTTGTTAGATGTCACCAAATATGTTCTAGCTCATAGCAAAAAAAATTGCCTGGTTTTGAGTCATCCTCAAGGTCGTTGTTATGTTTAAGCCCATTATTGTAGACACTTTGCCAAACTACCTCATGAAGTCCTCTTCTTTTTACTATTTTACTGGGAATGATGTCTCTTTTTCCAAGTCCCTCTTGATAACATGTTGGTAAAAAGATCAAGGGCTGACTGGGGATGCCCATGTCTGACCTTTACTACTTCACAAAAGGAACTGTTCCTGTCAACAGCATCAGTAACACAAAACCAATTCCCATGAAGTCAGCCATGTTCCCCCATACTCTTGTACCTTTCTACTCATCTCAACACCAATTTCACTGCCTTGCTGCATCCTGATGTGGTATCTTACAGATCACACAGAACCATACTGGGGAAGTTAAAAGGTTATAATCCAGGTTAATAGTGGAATATAGTCAAGACAGCTTCTGAAGTGTGCTCACAGGCACCTCAGCCTTGAGCCTTGCAGTGTAAGGAAATTATTACAAAGTCTTGTCAGGATTGGCTTGCCCACCCCTAGTTGTCCCACAAACTTGTCCCCAAACTTGGGCAAAGGCTTTTAGCTCTTATCTCAATGGTGTAGCTGTCCCAACGTACCATCTCACGTCAGGTTTCTGGTTCTGCTATGGTTGCAGCTGCTGTAGGTATAACTGGAGCAAGAATTTCCTGGCCCCGAGGACATGTTACGTTCTCTTGCTTTTTATTTTCCATTTTGCTGGCAAGGAAGGTCTAATTCTTCTGCTGCTTAATTGCTTAATTTCATGACAAGACTAGCCAATCCCCTTGTTAATGAGACTATCCAATCCCTTTGTGGATTGTTAGATAGTCAGTCTCTTTGGGGCAAACTATTGACTAGGCTAGGAAATTCATATTTAAAGATAAACTCCACAATGTCCAATTTATGTGAGACAAGGTTGGGCCATCCTGCTGCTAAGGTGGTTGTACTTATTCCAAAACTGTTTCCACCCTTATCCCCCACTTCTTTTGGCAGTACAGGTATATTCAATATTCATAGCCATCATCATAATTAATATGCAACAAATTTTCTTCAATCTTCTTAGTCATTGTCCAGTTTTTACATACATGTGAAACAATTTAAAAGATTATATCTTTGAGTCAGGCACACCTTATTCCTCAAACTGACACATTGCTAGTTACTAATGCTTTCAAGAGATCTTTTGTAGTATGTAGCCCAATGAAATACATAATTTGATAAAAAATATTAACTTTCCTCCTCTTTCAGCTGCTTGGCTGACCAACTAGAATATCTCTATTTGTTCCCATTCACAAGAAAGATGATCCAACAGAATGCAGAAATTATTAAACAATATAATCTGTGTCACATGCAAACAAAATACTGCTGAAGATCACTTAAAGATAGTACATAGAGAACTGCTAGTCAATTAAGCTGGATTTAGAAGAAGTCATGGCACCAGGAATATAATATGCAGTAAAATGCTATGCTGTCAACCTAAAGGCAGGTGGTTCTAATTCACCAGTTGATCTGAGGGGAAAAGATGGGCAGTCATCTCCTATGCATTTTACAGGCTCTGAAAACTTACTGAAGGGTGGGCAGCTATGAGTAGTGAATAACACACATGCACACACCCTCATATATTTATATCTATGCATATCTACATCTATATCTATCTATTTATCTAGCTATCTATAGATACAGAGCTCTGGTTTTTAAAGATTGGTGTTGCCAACCCTAAATTGATACTTCTCTGGTAATTTGAACCTACCAGCTCTGAAGGAGAAAGAAGGGCAATATCTTCTCATGTGGTTTATAACCTTTGAAAATCCACAGAAGGATCTATGAGTTGGTTCTGATTCCATGGCAATAGAAAAATCTGTGCTTCTCTAGCTGTTCAAATCACTAACACCTCCCCAGGAGAAAGATGAACACTTTTCTCCTATGTGGTTTACAGTCTTGAAAATCTACTGAGGGTCAGCTATATGTCACTTCTGAGTCCATGGCAATCAGTGATATGTATATATAACCAAACCTATTGTATTACCATCAAGCCAATTCCAACTCATAGCAATCCTGTAGGACAGAGTAGAACTGTATACAGGATTTTCAAAGCTATAAATTTTTATAGAAAGAAACCGCCTCATATAGCTTCCCTAGAGCAGTTGGTAGTAGATTTGAACTACTAATCTTTTGGTTAGCATCTCAATACCACTAAGATTCATATAGATATATGATAGATAGGTAGATAGATTGCTTTCCATAAAATGGCTAACACAGTTGTACAGTTGTTGTTGTCGTCATCGAGTATGACTCAAAACAACCCTAAAAACAGTAAATCTGTATCCAGTCCTATCCTCCACCAACCTCATCATCTCTGACATACCCTGGCAGCCCATTGCTGCAGTCACTGTATTGATCCATCTTATTGAGGGTTGTCTTCTCTTTTGGTGACCTTCCAACTTTCCTATCATGATGTCCTCTTCCAAGGAACACTCCCTTCTAGCAACATGCCAAAAATGTGTGAGATGAAGCTTTCAACATCCTTGCTTGCCTCTAAGGAACACTCTAAGGCTGCACCTTCTTCAATGTCAATATTTTTTCATCTATCATGATGTTGCCTAATTGGTGCAGCAGTGAGGATTATTGGGGTTTTTTATGTTGAAGTACAATCTTTACTTAAGGTAAAATCTTTGATCTTCTGCAGCAAAAGTTTCATGTTTTCTTCACTTTTATCAAGCAAGATGTGTCATCTGTTTAATGCGGTCTCCTATAACTGATGAATCTTCCTCCAATACTGATGCTGCATTTTTCTTCATAGAAAGGCTAGATTGTGCCAAATCGGTAGGTAAGTAGTCATATTGTAGACTGCTCCTCACTCACATGGTCTCAGGGACTGACAAACTCAAAATTGGCAGGTCATCTGTCAGGCTGATGGCTCACAGAGCTATAGGAGTTGGCAAATTCTCAAGTCAGAAGGCAAGCAGCTGGCTTACACCCCAATAACAAGTCAGGTGATGATGGAGGGCAAGCTCTGCAAGAATTATATATATATATATATATA
>NW_006399833.1:1690327-1729240 GCF_000299155.1 Elephantulus edwardii | reverse complement strand
AAATATATATATACTGAAAAAATATATATATACTGAAAAAAATATACATACACTGAATATGGGCCACATTCCCAAGGGAATTCCTATTTCCATTGATTGGCTGCTTCCAACAGATCATAAAATTGTGGCAGTAGGAAAATGATTTTTAAATATCTGCCAAATCATGAGACTCATGGCCTAACCGAGTTGACACATAGTTATCACTGTCTACCTCTTTTCAACTTGACACCTGTACACAACTTTTTAACCAAATATAATGTCTAGATAAAGATAAAGTTATGTTTATAAATAACAAGTGATGTGACTAATATGCATACAATGGAAAACATACCAGTCTCATTTGCATAATCATTAAATAATGGAACAAGGTAAATAAGAATACAAAGATATACACATGTAACAAAACAAGGATGAAAGACTAAAATAATTTCAGTTCTCATTTCTGCAACTGGTCATGTGGTCACATTTGGTATTTAGAACTACTGTCTTTTTTAGTTTAACATTTTTAATTAATATTTTTATCATTCATATACATTGTTTCATGCATGTACATTGTATTTCATATAATCCTTTATTTACCTCATATTTCATTCATTTTTTCCTCCCTTATAGTCCACCTTATAGTTCCACCAACAACTACTTTTGTGAAAGCCTGTAAAGCAGCTACTTTATGCCTCATGACTTAATATCCCCCTTTCAGGAAACCAATTTCTGGTTTGCCCATCCCTATCAAACCAATATTCTGAGGAAATAAGAATGCCCTTTTTGCTGAAGGATCCTCTGCTCAACTTGGAAACTTCGAGTCTCTGAATCCACAAGCATCTTTCTGTCCAGAGCAAGCCAACAAGTTGCAGCAATCAATCCTAGTTAAGTATGGATCATGTTTTCTTCGTCTGGTTGTGTTCTGGTTAACTCATCCCCAGAAATGTGTGGCTTGGTTTAAATGGACATCAATCAGCTTCAGGCTCAGGGGTCCACATTTCTCCTTGTGTTCTCGACTTTTTGGTCTCCTCACTCAACCAGAGCACCCACATAGAGCCAAGTTGAGTCAAAAGACCAGGGGTCCTCATAACTCTCTGCTTCTCAAGCCAACAACCCTTCCCTGCTCTCTGTGCATGCTAGGTGGGCCACACTGAAGGAACTTACTCAAGCTCAGCCTGTTTCTCCATTGTCGTATTCCTCCCACTTCCACTCCTGTGAATCCAAGTGATCAATACGAGTAAGTATATTCCAACCTCAAATCTTGGAGGTAAGGTCTGATGGGTGTCAACTCTACCTTGCCTCAGAAGCCAAAGAGCTTATTCCAGTTATAAAAAGATAGTCTCTTCCTTTCCTTTGCAGAACTAACTACCTATTTTACTACCCACTCTGTATTCCATTTGTACTCAGAAAGCACTTCAGTTGGTCCTGGGTTTTTCTTGGTGAGATAACTCAAACTTTTATTCCTAAGGGATCTGAAAGTCCTTACCACTGGGACAATAGGCAACATCATGATAGGTAAGGACTGAAACTGTTAATGATTTAATCTTACTTGGATCCACAATCAACACCCTTGGTACCAGCAGTCAAGAGATCAAGAGGCACATTGCTTAGGGACCTCTCCAAAATACTGAAAATCAATGATATAAATTTTACTAAGGTGTGCCTGATTCAGGTTACAATATTTTCTACTACTTGCTATGCTCCTGAGAACTGGACAATAAATAAAGATGACAGAAGAAGATTAATGTCTTTCAGTCATGCTGTTAGGAGAAGAGTACTGAATATCCCTTGGACTGCCAAAAGAATTAAGAGATGTGTTTTAGAAAAGATGCAACCAGAGTGCTCCTTAGAGGCAAGGATGGAATAGCTTTCCCTCTTATACATAAAAATAAGAAATAAATTAAAAATTATTCTTGCCTTTGTATATTCAGTATGACCAAGGAATTAATCAATTAGCTTGAACATAATATTTTTTTAAAAGCCCACAGCTTCAGAACAGAAAAAACAATAATTGTGAAACAATTTCAAAGGAAATACAAAAAGAATCCACACAGTCAGAACACAAGAAGGATTAGAAAAGAATGAAGCAGAATTTTTTTAAATAATGGCTGTTACTTAGTAAATAATATGTTGACCTGGTAACCAAAAGGTTCTCAGCTCTAATCCACTAGCTGCTCTGTGGGAGAAAAATGAGCAGTCTTTTCCCATTAAGTCTCATAACAGCCTCAGAAACACAATAGAGAGTTGGTATGAGTCAGGATAAACTAAAATGCAGTGGGAATGTTTTTTGTTTGAGTTTTAGAAAATAATAAATATTGGCAAGGATGTGGGGAAATTGTAATCCTTATCCATTGCTGGTAATAATGCAAAGTTATATAGCTATTGTGGAAAGCAGTAGGACACTTCCTCAAAAGATTAAAAATAAAACTACCATTGATCCACCAATACCAAAAGAATTGAAACAGACACTCAAACAAACCTGTACACTAATGATCATTGTAGCACTATTCACAATAGTAAAAGGTGGAAAAGATCTAAATGCCCATCAGCAGAAGAATGTTGTTGATTGCTGTTAAGTCGAGCGTGACCCATAGTGACCCTATGAAAAAAAAAACCAAACAAACCCTGAAGCCATTCTGTAGCTATCATTGTTTCTCAAAGTTCATAGAGTTTCTAGAGGCATGTTGTTTAGAAAGTGGATGCAATTCGTTCTTCCAAACCTGTCTTAAACTGGAATCTCCACCAAACACTGTCCACCATGGGTAACCATTATACCATTTGACACCCCAATGGTACAAGGTTCAGCATCACAGCAACCCCAGATTACCTCAGTACAGAAAATTGACAGAAGAATGGTGTACCACTTAGAAGAATGTTCCTCCAAAATACAATAACAACTGACTTTTAAGTACAAAGACCCTCCACGAGGGCTTGTTGACTCTAAACAAGAGGTTTTAAAACAAAACAAAACAAATATGTTGTTGTTGTTCATTGCTATGTGCCATGAGTCACTTGTGACCCATAGCAACACTATGTACAACAGCATATAGAACTGCAAAATGCACAAATGTTGACAGAACTGAACAAAAGAAATAGACAACACCACAAAAGTAGTAGGAGACTTCAATACAACTCTTTTAGGAAAAATAAATAGAACTCCCAAAAAATAAACTCAATAAAGATGGTGAATACTTATACCTTACAATCAACTATCTCGATCTCATAGATGTGCACAGGCTAATGTACCCAAACAAGCTCTGTATACATTCTTCTTCAACACACAAGGAAAATTTTTCAGAAGCAACAACAAGAAGATAAAGGAGGAAAAAAACCCCAAACACCAAAACATACATTTGGAAGCTGAACAACAGTATACTTGAACATGATTGCATACTAGAAGAAATAAAAAAATATTAATAAAAAAAGTTTCTTGAAACAAATGACAATAAAAACACAATTTAACAAAACCCTTGGAAAACAACCAAAGCAATAATTAGAGTTCAATTCATAGCAGTAAGCAAACACATCAAAAGGGAAGGAAAAAAGAAATAATTGAATCTTTAACTCAACAACTCCAACAGGTTGGAAAAAAAGCAACAAGAAAACTAGACAACAACAACAAAAAAGAAATTATAAAAATTAAGGCAGGAATAAATGAAATGGAAAACAGAAAAACTATTGCAACCATCATCAAGGCCAGGAGTTGGTTCTTTGAAAAAGGCAATAAAACAGACAAATAACTAGCAACGCTTACAAAGGAAAAGAATGAAAAGACAAATAATTCAAATAAGCGATGAGAAGGGTGATCTCACAACAGAACCAACTCAAATAAAAAGGTTGACAATGAAATATTATGAAAAACTATACCAAAAACATATGAAAACCTAGGGAAAATGGACAAATACTTAGAAACTCACAACCTACCCAAACTGACAACTGAAGTAGAACACCTGAGCAAACCCATTACAGAAGAAGAAATATAACAAGTGACAAAACAACTTCCAACCAAACAAAGCCCTGGACCAGATGGTTTGATTGAGTTTTATCAAGCATTCAGGGAAGAACTGACAACAATTCTACATAAATTATTTCAGAAATTAGAATAAGATGGAACTTGAAGACATCAATCACAGCAGGCCAAATATTCCATGACTTCACTTACATAAAAATACAAGAAAAGGCAAGTGAATACTGACTAAAGTTTTTTAATAATTGATAGGGGGGAAAGGAAAAGGGTTAATGGTGATAGAAAAAAAGGTTATAGTAAATTATAATTGGCATCAATACACCTGCAAACGGTTTAATTAACAAGATTGATTGATTGATTGATTGATAGATATATTTACAAAGACAAAAAAAAGTAGTTTCTAAGATTGCATATACACAATCAAAAGTGTCATGGGATTTGGTTCCTTAGTTTGGAGGTTTATAGGTTCATAAATTCATAATTTTATGGGATATCCCATGAATTAATTGGTTAAATAACATCTTTTGTGTTTCTATTCTGTTTCCTAAACCTATGCATAATTTTTGAGAATCTTAAACATTTACACTTTAGGAAGTCCCCATCATCAGTGTTTTCTTCTTCAGATTGTGCATTTCTGGTCATATTTGGCAATCTCTTTATACCATAGACTAGGCCTTCTAAGCTTGATCTCAGTTTGTCTCCCATGAACTTTATGGTTTGGGGCTTTATTCTCAGGTCTCTGAGACACCATGAGTTAATTTTTGTGTATGATGTGAGATGTGGATCCTGTTTAAGCTTTCTGCAGGTAGCAGTCCTGTTCTGCCAGCACTGTTTGTTGAAAAGGTTGTCATTTCCCCATATAATAGGTTTTATTTCCTTGTTGAATATCAGTTGAACATAGATAGATTGATCCATTTCTGGGTTCTCAACTCTGTTCCATTGGTCTAAGTGCCTGTCATTGTACCAGTACCATGCTGCATTGGTTGTTACCACTGTGTATAGTAGGTTTTGAGGTCAAGGAGTGCTATGCCTCCAACTTCATTTTTGTTTCTCAGAAGCGTTTTGCTTATTTGGGGGTCTCTTGCCTCTCCAAATAAACTTGACAATTTTCCTTTTGATCTCCTTGAAAAATGAATTTGGTATCTGGACTGGGATTGCATTGAAAATGTAGATTGCTCTCGATAGGATTGTCATTTTCACAATATTGAGTCTTCCTATCCATGAACAGGGCATTCTTTCCCCATTTCTTTAGGTATTTTATTTGTGTTTTGCAGAAACATTCTGTAGTTTTCTTTTTACACATCTTTTGTATCTCCAGTTAGCTTCACTAACAAGTATTTCCATTTGTAGTTGGCATTTGGAAATATTATCTCAGACAAGAGTCTCATAACAAAAGTTTATATAATACTCCTGGGACTCCACAAGAAAAAGGAATGATAATTAAAAAATGAGCAAGAACATGGAAAGAATTTTCACAGAGGAAGATAATCAAATGGCCTACAGACACATGAAGAAATGCTCCAAATCATTGGCAATAAGAGAGATGCAAATCAAAACCAAAATGAGATAGCATCTCACTCCAGTAGCAATGGCAAAGTTTAACAGGACATCAAGTAATGAATGGAGAGGATGTGATGAGATAGGAATTCTTATTACCTTGTTGGTAGGATTGTAAAATGGTGCAAATGGTACAAATGATACAACCACTATAGAAGGCATTTTGGTGCTTCCTCAAAAAGCTGAACATAGCAATTCCATATGTCCTGGCTATTCCATTGATTGATTTGAATATACCCTGAGAAAATGAGAAATGAGGCACAAATGGACACTTGTACACCAATGTTCATAGCACCGTTATTCAGCATCACAAGAATATGGACACAGCCCAGATGTCCAACCACCAACGAATGGGTTGAGAAATTGCACATTCATACAATGGAATACTATGCAGCACACAGGAGCAATGATTTTGTAAGTTACTACCTAACCTAGGAGGGACTGGAGAGCATTATGCTGAGTGAACTAACTCAGTCCCATAAGGACAAATGCGGTATAGAACCATTATTACAGATTGAGTATGAGGATCCAAGGGGGAGAGGAGATGAGGGAAGCACAGGGGTGAGGATGGGTGGGGAGGGGGATCGTTAATCATAGTCAATCATTATCAATTTGATATGTGTGTGGGGTGAATGAAATGAGAAAGATCTTGTGTGAAAATGTATTCGAACTTTGTGAATAAATTAATCTAAAATGAAACAAACAAACAAACAAATATATGTATCAACAACAGATTATCCGAGAGGCTGGGCTCTTTGAGGAGAAGTGTGGCGTCAGGATTGGTGGAAGATCTATTAACAATCTGTGTCATGCAGATGACACAACCCTGCTTGCTGAAACTGAGGAGGACCTGAAATGCTTGCTACAGAGGGTCAAGGACTGCAGCCTCCAGTACGGATTGAGGCTCAATGTCAAGAAGACAAAGATTCTCACCACAGGACCAATTGGCTGCTTCAGGGTGGATGATGAAGAGATTGAGATTGTTAACAACTTTAGTCTGCTTGGCTCCATGGTCAACACTCTTGGCACCAGTTGCCAGGAAATTAAAAAAAAGTATTGCCATGGGAAAGTCTGCTGTTAGGGACCTCTCCATGGTACTGAAGAGCAATGGTGTCACTCTGGAGACTAAGGTGCATCTGATACAGGCTATGGTCTTTGCAATCACTTGTTATGCATCAGAGAGTTGGACAATGACTAAGGAGGATAGAAGGAGAATTGATGCCTTTGAGCTGTGGTGCTGGAGAAGAGTATGGACTGCTAAGAAAACAAACAGATTCTGCCTGGAGAGGTTTAAACCAGGTTGCTCCTTGGAGGCAAGGATTCTGGGGCTTTGTCTGACATACTTTGGACATGTTGTAACGAGGTACAAGTCCTTGGAGAGTGACATCATGCTTGAGAGGGTGGAGGGACGGCGCAAGAGGGGAGGACCCTTTATGAGGTGGATTGATTCAGTGACTGGGGTGATCAGGATGGGTGTGTCAGAGGCAGTGCGACTGGCAAAGGATAGAGCAGGGTTTAGGGCTGTTGTACATAGGGTCGCTATGAGTCACAAAAGGCTTGAGGGCACATAACAACAACAACAACCACCAACAATTCAAACCAAAGAGGGGTATAGAGAAGATTTCTACCAACTTTTGAAGTCTGAAATTGATTGAACATGAAACCGAGATTCATAAATCTTATCGATGATCTTATATAACATAGATCTTATTGGTTATTGGTTTGGTTATTGGTGACTGGAATGCAAAAGTTAGGAACAAGGAACAGTAGTTGGAATTAAGAGCTTATAACAGAGGTTAGGCTGGAGACAGAATAATATCATTTTGTACAATCAATGATCTATTTATTGCAAGTGTCTTTTATAAAAAAACACAAACGGTGACTATACACACAGACTTTAATTGAGGGACTATAGAGGAACCAACTGATTTAATCTGTGGAGAGAATTGTTGGAGAACCTCAATGTCAACTGTGAAAACTGGACCGAGTTCTTACTTTGGAACAGATAATCAATGATTCATGTGCAAGTTTAAGTTGAAGCTAAAGAAAATTAAAAAAAAACAACCCCAAACCCAAGAATCAAAATAGAACCTCAAATCTAGCCCGCCTTAATTTAAAAACCATCTCAAAAACAGGTTTAAGACACTGAACATTCAAGAATAAAGACCAGATGAGTTGTGGGATAACATCAAGGATAACATCCATAAATAAAGCAAAAAGTCTTTACAAAAATAAAAGAGAAAGGGCAAGATGGATGTCAGAAGAGACTCTGAATTTTGCATCAGAATTTCTAGAAGCCAAAACAAAAGGAGGAATGCCAAGAAGTTAGAGTTAACTAGAACATTTCAAAGGACAGCTTGTGAAGACAAAACAAAAGACTTATAATGAAATATGCAAAGAGTTGGAGTGAGAAAACCAAAGGGGAAGAACTCACACACTTTCCAAGCTGAAGGAAATGAAGAATAAATTTGAGCTTTGAGTTGATAGACTAAAAGGTGCTGCAGTCAAAATCTTGAATGATTCAGCATGCATCAAAAGAAGATGGAAGGAATACATGGAGTCACTGTACAAAAAAAAAAAAAAAAGGCTAAGCAGACCCATTTCAGGAAATACCATATTATCAAGAACAAATGATAATAAATATATTTTGAAAGCAATGGTTAAAAAAAAGAAGCCTCAGGAAATAATGGAATATCAATAGACATATTTCAACAAACAATGTAGCCCAGGATGTGCTCATCAGGTTGTGACAAGAAATTTGGAGGACAGTTACCTGGCCAAATGACTGAAGAAATCTATATTTATTCTAATTCCCCAGAGAAGATGATACAACACAATGGGAAAATATAAAAACATTACCATTAATATCACATGCAAGTAAAATCTAGCTAAAGCTTATCCAAAACCTCCTAGAATAGTACATAAACATAAAACTGTCAGAAATACAAGCCGGACTTTGGAGAGGCCATGGCACTAGGGATATCATTGAGGATGCCAGACAGATCTTGATTGAAAACAGAAAATATCAGAAAGATATCTATTAGTGTTGTGTCAACTATAGAAAGGCATTGGCGATTGCAACAAATTAAGGCTAAAATTGAGAAAAATGGAAATCGCAGAACATTTGATTGTGCTCCTCTGAAGCCTATACCTAGACCAAGAATCTATTATCTGAACAGTGAGAGCAAAGAAACACTGCATGGTTCAAAATCAAGAAAGGAGTACATCAGGGACATATACTTTCTCCATACCTTTTCAATCTATAAACAGAACAGATAATCCAAGACATTAGGCATAAACAACTTGCATTATGCAAATGATGTAATCTTTCTCACTGTCATATAGGAGTACTAGAAACGCTTGCTGCAGAAGATTAAGAACTACAGCCTTCAATACGAACTGCTTCTCAACATCAAGATAACAAATATCCTCACCATCAGGCAAGTGGGGAAAATCATGATAGATTGATATAGGATTGAAGGTGTTAACAATTTCATCTTGTTCAGATCCACAACAGGAAACAGTAGTCAGGAAATCAAAAGAGGAGTTGTTTGGGGAAAAGCTGTTATTAAGGACCTCTCCAGATTGCTAAAGAGCAAGAATATTAATCTAAAGATTAAGGTTCGTCATATCCAAGTCATGATCTTCTCAACTGCTTGCTATGCATCTGACAGATGGACAATGACTAAAGATGACAGAACAAGAATTGATATTTGTAGTGCTGGAGAAGAATGTTGAACATACCATAGATTGGCAAGAAAAAAGTAGGTCTGTTTTGGAGTAAAAAGATTGCTCCTTGGAAGTAAGGATGTTGACACACTGTCTCACATACTTCGGGCATGTTGTTAGTAGGGTCCAGTTTTTGGAGAAGGATATCATGACTGTGACAATGGGGTGAGAAGTGTTGGAAATGGTGAGGTTGGCTCAAGGTAGGGCAAGGTTCAGAGCCTTTATCCACATAGGGTCTCTGTGAGTAATAGTTGACTCAATGAAATACAAAAGTTGAAACAAAGAAAATACTGAAAAGGAATACCTTTTACAGTAGCCATTACAAGATTAAATATTTAGGAATAAACATAACTAGAGATTATTGTCTGAACAGAACAAGGGAACACTGCATGGTTTAAAATTAGGAAAGGAATGTATCCTTTTCCATACCTATTTAAAACATATACTGAGAAAACTATTTGAGAAGCAAAATATTTGTGAAGAATGTGGCATCAGGATTTGAGGAAAACTTATCAATAAACTTGGTTATGCAGAAGGAACAACTTTGCTTGCTGAAAGTGTAGAGTACTTGAAGCACTTGCTGCAGAAGTTTCAACACTGCAGCCTTCAATATGGATTGCATCTCAATGGCAAGAAAACAAAACTCCTCACCACTGAACCAATAGGCAACATGATAAATGAAGATTGAGACTGCCAACAACTTCATCTTACTTGAATCCACAATAAAAACATTTGGCACCAGCAGCCAAGAAATCAGGAGACATATCTCATTGGGAAAGTTTGTAGCCAAGGACCTCTCCATATTATTGAGGAGCAATGATGTAAGTTTGAGGACTAAGTTATGCCTGATTCAGGTCATGATCTTTTCAGTCACTTGCTATGCATTTGAAAGCTAAGCAATGACTATAGAGGACAGAAGAATTGATGCTTTTGAAATATAGTGTTAAGAAAGAGTACTGAGTATCCCATGGATTGCCAAAAGAACAAACAGGTATATTTTGGAGAAGGTGCAGGTAGACTGCTCCTTGAAGGCAAATGGTGATGAACTTTTGTCTCATAGTTTGGGCATGTTTCTAGGAGAGTTTATTTCTTGGAGGCGGACAGCATATTTGAGAAGCTGTAGGAATGGCAAAGGAGAGGACGACCCGCAACTAGGTGGATTGACACAATGCCTGCAGCAATTGACTTAAGTGTGTCAGAGATGGTGAGGACGACACAGGATAGAACATGGTTCTGATCTGTTGTTCATAGGTTCACTATGAGTCATACTTTTGTCATCATTATTCACTGTCCAGCTCTCAGCAGCACAGCAATGCCTGAAAAGACCATGGCTTGAATATAATGCACACTTTAGTCCTCAAAAAATATAATTGCTCCTCAATGATTTGGAGAAGTCTTGACTACAGACTTTCCCAGTGCAATATGTCCCTGATATCTTGACTGCTGTAAATGAAAGTTTACAGACTCCTACAGGGCCTCTGCCAGGAAAAGACCCATAACTCAATAAGAAAATGGAAAAAAATGGGGAGACTTTTCACAGAGGAAGATATTAAGATGGCCAATTGACATATGAAGAAATGCTCCAAATCACTGGCAATAAGAGAGAAGCAAAACAAAACTACCATGAGATGCCATCCCATCCCTGTAGCAGTATCAAAGTTTATTAAGACAGCAAGCAATAAATGTGGGAGAGGATGTGGAAAGATAGGAACTCTCATACACTGTTGATGGAACTGTAAAACGGTACAATCATTCTGGAAGGAAGTTTGGTGTTTTCTCAAAAAGCTAAACAGAGAAACGCAATATGACTCAGCTATTCCACTTCTAGTAATATACTCCAAGTGAATCAGATTTGAGGCATGAATTTAGATTTGTACACATATGTTCATAGTACCATTATTCATAATAGCAAGAAAATGGAAACAGCCTAAATGCCCCTCAACAAACAAATGGCTTGAGAAATTGATACATAATGGATAACTACGCAGTTCTAAGGAACGATCATTTAATAAAATACTGTATAATATGAGAGAGGCTAGAAAGCATTATTCTGAGTGAACTAAGTTTCTTAAGGGCAAATACTGCATAAGACCATTATTGTAAAAACAAAAGGATAAATAGTAAGCTGTGTATAAATGTCCAAGGGAAGAGGAAAGGGGGAAGTGATGAGGGGAAGGGTATGGCGATAAATCACTAGGATAGCATAGTTTATGTGGACAAATTGTGGGTGGTGTGACGAAATAGGAAATATGGGGTAATAATAGGCACAGATCAACAGCAATTAATTATGTAAATACAACGTAGGATTGGTTTCTAGTCTCATCTCTTCAGCTTTTGCCATTATGGTCCAGAGGCTTAAATTCCATGAATAGAAATTGCTGAAGCAGATAGACTTCTTGAATTGGGAGGTCACTGACCACAACCTGCACAAGTTGCAGGGATTTGAGGCGGTATTGTCTGCAGCGACATGAGGGCTACACGCAATACAACCAAACGAGCAGTGAAGTCTAGGAGCTAGCAAGGTACCTGCGCGGCTTCCCCGAGAACGTTCATTTTCGTGTTCTCTCCACTGCAGCACTGTTGGACAAATTATATGTGTTGGCCAGGTGCCCACACGCTCACCTGAGTTCTGCAACTTCGTCACAGCCTCTTTCTTTTGCCACCGCCGCCTGCCCACCGTGCTCCTCAAGTTGGGCATGGCGCAGCACCTCCAGACAGCCGTGGCTTTCATTGGAGCATATGTGTGTAGGGCCCAACCTAGTCACAGATCCCATCTTCCTTGTCACGCGCAGCTTGGAGAACTTTGTCACCTGGGTGGACCTGTCCAAGATCAAGGGGCATGATGACTTCGATCTGGAAGCCTAGCTCTCGCCTTCCACAGCTGCATTTACAGCTGAGAAAAGTCGGGCCTCAACGTAAGCAGGTGAACGATTCTGCTTCTCTATGTTTTTTGGGAACTTTGATCCTCAGCTGTAGAGCTTGGGGTAAGGGGTGTAAAGGGTATTTTTAGAAAACTGTCCTAAGAAGTTAGGCCCTGGAGAAATATCTGGGAGACAGTGGAACTAGAATTGTGCTGCTCTGGACAAAGAACTTATTGAGTCCAAACACCTGTAGTTTGAAAAGGGTCTTTATTATATTACTCTCTTCTGTCCTCCACCTCTTTCCCTGTTTCATCTTGGAGAAGGACTATTTGGGTTAATTAATTTAGTTTGAATTATTGTGCATGTTTATGCTGAAGCTGTGTGAACTTAAAGAGTGGTTTCAAATGGTTGAAATTTAAATGATCAGGCTCCTCTTTCTTGTTTAGAGGAATGCTTTCATAATTCATAATTCATAATTTCATAATTCCAATAAATGAGTCAATTGTTTTGTAAGAAAAAATACAGTGTATTACTCTCTCTGACTCTCTCTGAATCTGAATCAGAATCAACTCAGCAGGTTTTCAGAGGCTGTAAATCACATGGAAGGAGACTGGTTCTTTTTCTCCAATGGAGCTGCTGGTGAATTCAAACCTCCTTTTTTTTGGTTGGCAGCACAATTCCTTGCCCACTGCCTCTTCAATTATGTTATATAATTTATGTTATATAACTACTAATATAAATGGTTATTTAAAAGTTTACACACTGATAGACTCAATCTTGGTGGATTAACAGAGATGGGAATTGATGGAGAGGAGAACAAAAATGTGAATAAAATTTTGCAAAGTAATAAAGGGTAGTAGGAAAAACTAACAGAAAAAATATTCATTTAATACACACACACACACACACACACACACACAATCTCACACGAGCACTAAAAGAATGGAGATACAAAGGGAGATGAGAAATATAGGGAGAACTCAAAATCTTCAAAATTTTTTGAAAAAATTAAAAGGAGAGTGAATATTTTGCACTTCATTCTATGTGGCCAGCATAACCTTGATACCAAAACAAAAAAAAAAAAGACACAAGAAGGAAATAAGATTACAGGACAATATTTCTTAAAATTTGAATCCTCAACAAAACAATAGCAAATCTGATCTAACAAGTATATAAAAAGTATTCTATATCACTACCAAGTGGGATTCATCACAAGACTTTATGGTTGGTTTAACATCTGAAAATCAGTTAATGTAAATATAACAATAGATTAAATACTTGACAAATAATCATCTCAACAAATGCAGCAAATGAGGTAACAAAATCCATTAACCAACCCTTAGTGATTACAAAAATCAAACCCAACACTCGAGAAAGCAGGAATAGAACAGCACTTCCTGTATCCGATGATGGCCATTTAGAAATATCTCATAGTTAATATATTCAATGGGGAGGGGACACTTAAAATTTTCTTCCTAAGGTCAGGAAGGCAAAGAATCTGCTCTCATCATCTCTGTTCAACATTTCACTAGATTTCTAGCCTGAATAAGTAGTCAAATAAAAGACACAAAGTCATTCAGATTGAAATGGCAGAAGAAAAACTATGTCTATTTGGAGATGACATTATCTTGTATATATGAAGTCCTAGAGGAATATACTAAAAATCTATGAGAACTAGTAAATGAATTCAGCAAAGTTTCAGGATACAGATTCAGTATAAAAAGCTCATTTGTGCTTGCATACACTTGTAGTAAACAATTGGAGAAGTGAAGAAAACAATAATATTTACAATAGCATGAAAAAGAATAAAAATACTTGTGAATAAACTTAACAAAAGGTGTAAACTTATACTTGAAATATATTAAAATTGTTGGAGGAAATTGAAGAATGTCCTAATAAAAGGAAAAAAGTAACCCATGCTTACATGTATTGTAAACATACTGCTAGCCCAAAGACTGTTTGAATCTCTGATGGTAGGAATTCACAGCATCACAGCAAGAGAAAGATGGGCAATCTCCTCCAAGTGCTATTACAGCCTCCAGAAACTCCTCTGGAGGGTCATCTATGGGTGGATTTTAATTAAATCTCAAGGAACTTTTTTGGTGGTTGTTTTGATTTTGGCTGCAGCTAAAGGATCAGAAATTAGATACTACTGTCACCTTGAATGCAGGGTTGAATTGATCAGGCGCAGGGGATAGTTTTAGAGCAGTTAACTAAATTTTAGTATATCAGAATGGTAGATATTTGGCACTGTGCATTTATTGGTATCTATAGAATTTTACTGCACAAAGACCAAGTCTTACTGCAAGGAAATGTAGCTGAAATATATATATACATACATACTGAGAAGATTCTAGTATGGAACACATACTGTAATAAACCAACTTTATCAGAAATGTATGAAATAACACTGAAGGTAAATGTTAAAGGTGATGACCAACGCAGTGTGGAAAAGTAATGAAGTTTGTAAGACTAAATGTCGAAAAAACTGTATGTGAGCACTGTCTTCTAAGAAGACGAAATGGTTTCCAACAGAGATATCTTAAAATTCAAATGAGCAGCAAATGGTAGGAGCCAGATGTTTCTGTACCCAGTGACAACGGTAAATTTAAACAGTATAACTTGATGTTGATTTCTTAATAATTTGAAAAGTTACATACACCTAAGCTCATGACAAAGGGGCTCTTGTGCCTTAGTGATAGGAAGCTGTGCTGCCAACCTAAAGGCAGTTCAAATCCACTAGCTGCTCCTCAGAAGAAAGATGAGTATTCACTTCCTGTGAAATTTACTGCCTCTAAAAACCAGCTGAAGGGTGAGCTATTATATGGCAATGAGGGATCAGACTCATGCACTGACATTGACTTGAATCTGCCTAGAGGTTTTGGAGGCTGTAAATCTTGATGAGGGAGCATAATCCAAAGGGAATTGAGCTGCTGGCTCAAAAAGTTGGCACCTCTCAGGGAATTCGAAGCCACCAGCTTCTCCTGAGAGGGACAGGTAGGATCCTCCAGTGTGATTTACAGCCTCTGAAAACCCGCTGGAGGGTCAGTTATGTTTCGTTTCAACTCCACAGCAATGCTTCTTGACTTGATAAGACGAGATTGTCCATCTTCCTCCCAAAGAGAGGCTGGTGGATTCAAACTGAAGACATTTTGGTCAGCAGCTTGTCTCTATACCACTAAGGGCTCTTAAGGTCTGTCAGACCAGCTCCTGATTCAGACTCACAGGACCACTATTCCTATTCATAGTGATCATCTATGGGGTTTCTGAGGCTGTAAATATTTTTTCTTTGTATAATGATTTATTGTGATTTAAATGAAAGTTTAGAGAAAGGTTGGGTTTTCATTTGTTCATTCACTGTTGCATTTTCCTCCCCTAGTCCCCTTTGAAATGCACCACTTGTTCCAGATTGTTGTCCTACACATAATGCATAATCATATATTCATTTTAGATAGTTCTTCCCCTTATCTGTCCTATTGCAGTGTTCATTATCTGTCCACTCATTTTCCCATTATCAGTCTTATTTCTTAACAGTGGTGTTATGTATTATTTGTCCTTTTATGACTGAGATATTTCACTCAGTATAATGTCCTCCACCCCCCCCCGTTGTGTAATGTTTTAAATTGTTTTTCACTGCTACATAGTATTCCACTGTGTGCATGTACTATAGTTTTTCTATTTGTTTGTTGTGGGGAACTTGGGTTCTTCCATCTCTTTGCTATTGTGAATAATGCAGAAATAAACATGAGTCTGCAAAAAGTTGGATTTATTTTTTTTAATAGTCGTGTGAGGCAGTAATTCTTGACTAGGTGATTTCCCATATTTCTCCTACTGAATGGCTGGTGGATTGAAACGTCTAACTCTTTGATGAACAGCCTCAGGCATTATGCACTGTGTCACCAGAATGTCTTATGTCCACCATATTGTTGTGTACCATGTAGTTAGAAGCAATTAATAGCTGACTTTTCAGAGAGTTCACAGAGGTAGGAAATAGCACATGAGCACATTGCCCTCTTTCTCCTTGAGGAGATGCTGACGGATTCCAACTACAGTAGAACTCCTCACCACTAGGTCATCAGAGTCCTCAAGAAAAGTATATGGACTCTATTCATTGTGAGGGGACTTGAAGTAAATTTGGCAAAGTTTATTAAACAGTTCCTGGTTTTAATACTTAACTGCACCCATGTTAAATTTGCCTTTTCTATGTAATCTTCAAAATAGCCAAATCCTCCCTTTCTTTTCAATGTTTCTGCATTGCCTGAGATCTGAGTGATGTGGTTGGATTTTTTTGTTTAAAATGACTCTGTTCTTTCTGGCCTAAGTTGGGCTTGGGTGAAAAGTGGGGACCAAATCACAGTGCCAGATCATATTGAAATAATGTAGTTTTGCCTACCGTGGTACAATGAAAAGTCAGATCTTTCGTGAACAGGAAACGGTAGCCGAAGACGGCAGGGCACAACTGAGAGAGGCTTTTTCGCAAGGATAAGGGCCTTGGTGACCCATTGGTTGGAGAGAATGTCAATCTTCCCTCTCAGCAAATCAACTGAGAGGCATTGGCCAGAGTAGAACGTTGTTTTGTTGATTCTTCTGACTCCGCCCTACCAACCACCAATCAGAATCTTTCCTGCCAAGTCCACCAGTATATAAGGACAGTTAACGGCCAGTTGCCTCATCTTCCAGTAACAGCTAGCTACCAGGTAGCCTCTGTCTTCACCGCCTCTCACAATGTTTGAGACAAAGGAGCAGAAAATGATTGTAGTTACCTACAGCAGAGCTGAAGGTACTTTTGGGCCCTCCGGGAGCCTAACAGTACTTGAGGAAGGAGAGATGACAGTTCAGGAAGCTGGCTTCCCTTGCCTTTTCGGGGCAACTTTTGGATTTTGTTTAGAGAATGAGGGTGGGAATGAGGCTACCCAGCTAGAATTTGAGGAGAATGAGGATGTACAGGTAGCAGAAGAGAATGAAGAAGAAGAGGGAAAGGATGAGAGCGAGAGCAAGGAATCTGAGGAAGAAGAGGAAACTGACACCGAGACCAGCGAGGACGATGAGGACCAGGAAGGGGAGGATCCCAGAGGGCATTATGCAGTCCCAGAGGAAGATACTGATGATGAGGATGACGAAGATCTTAGTGATCTTGATGATGATGATGATGACGATGATGTCGATGACAACGACTCTTACTATTACGACGAAGAGGACGAGTACCAGGAGTACGACGATGATGAAGAAAACAATGGTGAGGACCCGGAAGTCCTTGAGTTCCCCTTGGCAGAGACGAGGTCCCTATCCCATAATTTCTTTTCCCTATCCTCTGCTTCTTAGCTATTAAAGTGACCGTTGGGGTGTGGGAAGAGGGAGATACTGGATTCTGGAAAGGTTGTCAAGTCCAGCGAGCTAGAGTTGTAGAGGGCGCGGCATCTTGCCAGCACCCAAGGGCCCGGCAGGGGGCGTTGGGGGAGCAGGTGCTGCACTGCCATGTTGTCAGAGGCAGGGGTCATTGCCTGCTTTCCTTAAGCACAGAATCTCCTAAAGCGTCCCTGTAGAAATCGATGGAGCTTGTTCTGGGGGAAATGGGAAAAGTAACTGTGTGAAATATCAGGGCGCTGATTGTGATGACGTCAGGCTGGCAGGCGAAGGCCCTAATACTGGTACAGTTGGCTTATTTGCATGCCATGTTTTAGAAGCAAGAGAAGTTAATGTTTTCTTCCAACTTTTGTTTAATAAGAAATATGGTATTCTCAAAGCAATTTATGAGTTCACTGAAGGTAGAATGTTAGTGGCAAGTACGTGCTTCCATGGTGGAAATGGGGAGAAAATGTTTCGTTGATGAATTTTTGAAATGTAAACATTCTTGGGGAGTTGATTTGAAAAATTTAGGCATTGGTACTGGAGATGTAAAAATTAAAGTGAGAGCCATGAATATCACCATAGAATTTTTAAAATTTTTATGAAATGATTGCCTGTTTGTTTTAAAAATGAATTTCTGATGAGAACTTTCAGGATATAAAGGCAGATGTTATTTTCCTCCCAAGGGATGAAATAATAAGTAGCACTGTATGTGAGATTTAGTGAAAAGAGGGGAATGTCGCCATAAAAACTGTGAAACTACAGAAATATACAAACCACGGAAGTCAATGTGTCAATCAGCAGGAAAGTACTCATCCCCCCCCCCTCAATTTCTTTTTATCCTACAGATTCTTCTGAGGGCTCAGTTCGGGATGGTCCTGCTGATTATATATGGAGAAACCTCTTTGCTATTAATTTCTTCCCGAAAACTTTACTGCTCTTCGCCAAGGAAGCAAATAAGAAGAAGGATGAAAACTCTGATGAAGAGCACCAAGACGTTAGAAATGAAGAGAAAGAAGAGGATGAATATAAAGATTTAGAGGAAAGACTCAAAAAAGATCTTGAACTTTTTCTGAACAACCCTGGAGAATACAGGTATCTATAGCTTTGATATTACTCAGTTATTACTGACATACTTTGGTATGTGACTGTTATTTTCTTTTTTAATATCTTGATAGAGCACTCAAAAAGAAAAGAAAAGATTCTCACTATTGGCCAATAGTGGTCCATCATGATTGATGGAGAAAAAAAATAAGTTGTCAAAAGTTCATTGTGCTTGGCTTCACAATCAGCACACATGGGAGCAATAGTAAAGAAATCAATAAATGTGTTTCATTTGGGGGGAAACCAACACCTTAGTGCAATGTTAATAATGTAGTTGTGTATACAATAATATATAATGCATTGTAATGCATTGTGTTCTCAAATGTATTTCATTCACAACTATACTTTGTCCTGTTATTATAATACTATTACAGATGGGAAAATTTTCAGATTTTGTAACAAAGACAAGTATTTATTTGTAAAATTTACTAGAAAAAGCAACTATAGTAATAGCACCACACACTAGCTGAGCCTTCATTATTTGCATACACAACCTCCCCCATCTCTTTTCCTAATGATACCTTGAAGAAGGTGATTACCTACAAAGTAATTAAAAGTTAAGAATTACAAAAAAGGATCACACTATTTTCACAACTATTGTTATCTCCCAACAGCCAGTTACCAATTTTACAAATACAGAAACTGAGGGTCTAAGAGACTAAGGAAGTATGGTTTGTGGGAAAAGCATAAGCTTTAAATCACAGAGTGGCTTCTCAAGAAACAAACCCCCTAAAAAGAAACACACTTCAATATTTTTGGGCAAGAGGGGGATGACACTTGTGCAACGAGATGATTGAAGCTATTAGATGCACAAGCTATCTGATATACAAAGGCCTGGGTTACAAGAAGAAAACTATTGTTTTCTCATGCTGCAATAGGCATACTTACAATTGACTCTTAACTTTAGAAAGTTCCTGGCATAAGCTAGTGTGTACAATTGTTAATTATCTCTTATTCTATCCTACAGCTAATAGGAAAAGAAAGAAGTGGATGGAGGGAAAAACAATTTGTTCTTTACAGAGTTTCTAGTTCCACGTTCATCCACTGAAAATTTCTCAATGTCAGTTTATTTGGAATTCATCACCGAAAACATTACATGGACTAACTTAGCAGCACTTAACAAAAAGAAAACTGACACCTAGCTTTAACATATCTTTGACAATTTCTTTTTAAAAATAAAACGTGTTGTAAATCAATACACAGCTGTATTTTTAATTGCTAAACCTCAAATCTATCTTTGTATCTTTTTTCTTTTCTTTGAAAGATACCACTTTTAACTCTTTGATAAGCCTGTTTTAAATTATTTTATTAAAATCTAAATATAATATCAACTTTTAAAGATACATATATGTCTAGTTTCTACTATATATTAACAAACCAATCTTACTGGTGGCTCTAAATCACATTAAAATTTGAGAATCACTGATTTAGAGCAATAGGGCAAAATGTTGAACATCACCTTATATAAGATGAGCCTTAATTCACTGACGTATGTCTGTTACAGGTAAATGGACAGGGTAATAAAGACCAGGTTGGGAAAGATATTTAAATTCTTAGGGATCTGAAACACAGAGACAGAACAACTGAAGGAACAAAGATTGGGTGGTGGAAAAATAGATAAGGGAAAGCAATTATTCACTCATTCATCTGGTTGGCTGATCCCCCAATGGGTTTTGAGAATTTTGCATGAGAGGAGATGGCTCATCTTTCTTCTTTGGAGCCACTGGTAGGTTCAAACTGCAGAGAGGCACCACCTTTGTATTAGCAGCACAACTCCCTACCCAGTAGGCCAGCAAACTCCACTAGTTATAAAAGGACACATTTGCTAAAGAAGGACAAAACCATTATACCAAATATATGGCATTTAGAATATGCAAAAAAATCACCATTATTGGTAGAAAAACATTTAGTAAAAGGCATTTTTTCAGTTATGCATATTTGCATATAGAACAGCATGCATACATACTGTTCTTCATTTAGGATAACGGTTACATCTTGGAGAATGAGGAGAAATCAATTGGTGAGGAGTGCACAGTGGAGTTCAACTATATTTGTAATGTTATAGTAAGTTTGAGTTGTGGTGCTGGAAAAGAGCCTTGAACATACCATGGACTGCCAAGAAAACAAATAGGTCTGTCTTGGAGAAGGTGAAACCAAGTTTCTCCTTGGAGGCTAGGATTTTGAAGCTCCATCTCACATTTTTGGGCATGTGGCCAGGAGATACAGGTTGTTGGAGAAGGACATCATGCTTGGTAGGGTGGAGGAACAGCACAGGAGAGGAAGACCCCAGATGAGAAGGATTGAAACAGGAACTGGAGAAATGGTGGTTGGTATATTAGAATCAGTGAAACTGGCTCAGGACAGAACAGGCTTCAGAGCTGCTGTAAATAGGGTCGCAGGCAACTCGTAGCAACAACCATAGTTAAGTTGGGTGATGGACACATGGGTGCAGTAATTTCTGTGTAGTTGAAAAATATTTATTAGTAAAAAGAATTTTTAAAAAGTATAAGGAAAATGAGAAAATTTTTAAAGGAAAAAGAAATAAGTTTTGGTTAATCAGAATTAAAGGATCTATGGAAGTGTAAGTTCCAGAGGTTTGAAGGCTGAAGGCTTGGCTTTTTTAGTTAAGGATGCTTGGATGTTCTCTGTAAATTGAAATCAAAACTGCTGGCATTAAATTGGGTCCTACTTTTTTTTCAATATTTTTTTCTTTTCATTGTGATTTTAACAAAAGTTTACAGAAAAGTTAGATTTTCTTTCATTATTGCACATTTCCCTCCCTCTCACTTCCCCCTCCCCCAGTTCACTTAAAAAAAAATCCATTCATTGTTGCACAATTATCCCTCTCCCCCCACCCCCCAGTCCTCTTTGCAATGTACCTCTTATCCTGGGCTGATATACGTATAATACTTAATCATATATTCCTTTTAAACAGTTCTTTCCTTCATCTATTCCAATGCAGTGTTCATTATCTATCCAATTTTATTCTTTTCTCTTGCCAATCCCCCTGTTGGTCCTGCTTTATAACAGTGGTGTTATGCAGTATTTATCCTTTTGGGACCAAGATAATTTGACTCAGCATAATGTCCTCCAGGGTCACCTATGTTGTATAATGTTTTACAAGTTCATTGTATTTCAGTGTCATTCTCTTAATGACATTAGGATAGAGTAGAACTGCCTCATAAGATTACCAAGATTGGAATCTTTCTGGGACCTCCTTTGAAGCTATTGAGCAGGCTTGAACTGCTGACTTTTCTGTTAGCAGCTGAATACTTAAACACTGTGACACTAGGGCTCCTTGAGTGCTCTCTAGTTAGTGTTAATACCATTTTCTGTGTTCTATGGTAACACATTCCATGGCTTAATGTATATTACTATTATCTATGTATGTCTATCTCCCTGTCAGAAAACAAGCTTCTAAATGGCTGGGACCTTAAAAGATTTTGTCATATACTTCTTCTAAAGCACTTAACACCATATTTAACGCTTACTAGGTATTTGATAAATTTCTGTTAAAGTAATGCACATAGTTGTTTGTTGTTCTGTGCTGTCAAGTCACTTGCTACACACAGTGACCCTATGTACAACAGCCCTGAACCCTGTGCCAACCTATTGTCACTGACACACCTATCCTCATTACCCTAGTCACGGAATCTATATCATCGAGGGTCTTCCTCTCCTGCTCTGTCCTTTCACCCTCCCAAGCATGATGTCTCTCTCCAAGGACTGGTTCCTCCTTGTAACATGCCCAAAATATGTCAGACGAAGCTTCAGAATCCTTGCCTCCAAGGAGCAGCCTAGCATCACCCTCTCCAGGATGAACCTGTTTGTTCTCCTGGCAGTCCACCGGTATATTCAATACTCTTCTCCAGCACCACAGCACAAAGGCATCAATTCTTTTTCTATCATCCCTAGTCATTGCCCAGCTCTGTCACCAGTGTTGACATTTAAAATGCATTATCAAGAGTATTATGCTGAGTGAACTCAGCCCCACAAAGAGAAATATTGTATAAGACCATTACTGTAGAATGAGTATAAGGATTTAGTAGGAGTGGGAGAGGCTGGAAGCAGAGGGATGTGGATGTACAGGGGGAAGAGGGGAATTAATCATTGGATTGTAAAATTTTATGGGTGGGGGTGAGGGAAATTGAAAGAATTTGTTCAAATTTGTATTAGAATTTTGTAAATAAACTAATTAAAAAATTAAAATGCATTATCAAATCGTGACTTGCAATAATCATTAAAGCTTGAATGACAAAAGGCACAAGGCACTTTGTCAGCATTAAAATGATTAACTAGTCAAGGTACAAATGTATTCCTGTAGTGCCATTTGAAGGGCCTTATATTAGTTCTAATTGGTTCATGCAATTAGAAACTGGCAGTGTTTCTGCTAATGTAAGTAACAGATGTGGTGCCGACTCCTAGCAATCTCACATAGTAGATTTGTGCTCCCTATGAGATTCTAAGGCTAGATGTTAGGAGAGGCTATTTCTTAGAAAGGGACATCATACTTGGAAAGGGGGAGGGTCAGGGGAAGAAAGGAAGATCTCCAATAAAATGGATTGACAGTGGCTGCAGCTAGATGGCGGGATAGGACGAGGTTCAGGTCTGTTGTTTGTATGGTTGCTATGAGTTATACTCAAGAGAACTTAACAATTTTTTGGAAGGTCATCAGGCTTTTCTTCTGAGGTGCTTCTGCGTGGGCTTGAGCTTCCAAACTTTTTCTGAGCAGTTGATTAATAAGTTATTTGCGTATTAACAGTTTACACACCACCTAGGGGGTTTCAGGTAAGAGATATTGTTATGTACTGTGGCTTTGAAACTGACTCCCAGCTGACCTTCAAAAGGGTTTTCAGAGGCGGTTCATCTTTTTCTCGTGGAAAAATACGTGCCTTTAAGTTGGTAGAGCAATTTCTTACCATGAGGCCACCAAAGCTCTCTTAATATTTATTTATATATGCTGTTGTTAGGTGCCATCGCGTCTACTACTACTCATAGCAACCCTCTAGAGAGCCAGCCTGAAACCTGCCCTGTCCTGTGCCAACCTCATCATCTCTGACACAGTAGAGCCCATTGAAAAAGTCAGTATCAATCCATCTCATTGAGGATCCTCTATTCCTTCGCTGACCCTTTGTATTTCCAAGCATGATGTCCCTTTCCAAGGAATAGCCTGGCATAGCCATATATCCAAAGTATGTAAGTCTAAGTTTCATCATCCTTGCCTTCAAGAAGCATTCTGGCCAGACCCTTTCTAGGATATATCTATGTGTTCTTTAAGCAATTCATGGGATATTCAGTACACTTTTCCAGCACCACAGTTCAAAGACATCAATTCCTCTTCTGTCATCCTTATTAGTCCTCTAGCTCTCAGATGCAAAGCAAGAGACTGAAAAGTTTGTGACCTGAATCAAGCACAACTTAGTCTTCAAACTGGCATTCAATATTCTAGAGAGATCCTTGACAAAAGACTTGCATTACGTCTCCTGATTTCCTGACTGCTGGTATCAAGAGTGTTGATTGTTAATCTAAGCAAGATTAAATAATTGACAGCTTCAATCTTTTCTCCATCTATCAAAATGATGATTATTGGGCCTATGATGAGGTTCTTTGTCTTCCTAATGTTGAGATACAATCCATATATATTATATATAAGCATAAATATTATATATATCTTTAACCTTGCCACTGGACCAATAAGCAATAAATTGATAAAAGATTGAAGTTGTCAATGATTTGAATTGTATCCATAATCAACACTCATGGTTGTTGTTGTTGTTGTTAGGTGCCATCAAGTCACATACAACTCATAGCAACCCTAAGAACAGCAGATATGCACCCTGTCCTATCCTATGTCATCCTCACAATCTCTGAAATACTTGAGCCCATTGCTGCAGGTCACTGCATCAATCCATCTGGTTGAGTGCTGTCCCTCTAGCTTTCCAAACAATATATGCCAAAGCATGTAAGATGAAGCTTTATCTAATCTTTACCTCCAAGGAATAATCTGGCTGCACTTTCTCCAAGACATATCTGTTTGTTAGTTTGCAGTCCATGGACTATTTAGTACTCTTCTTCAACACCACAACTCAAAGGTATAAATTCTTCTCCTGTCATCCGTACGCAATGTCCAGCTCTCAGATGCATAGCAAGTTATTGAAAAGACTATGGGCTGAATAATACACATTCTCGCCAAACTGAAGTAGTTGCTTCTCAAGAATTTGGAGAGGTCCTTAACAGCAGATTTAATTTTGCCAGTGAAATACATCTCCTATCACCTGAATGCTTGTACTAAGTGTATTGATTGTGGATCTAAGTATGATGAAGTTGTTGACAAGTTCAGTCTTTTCTCCATCTATCACGATGTTGCCTATTGGTCTAATGGTGAGAATTTTTGTTGTGTTTCTCTCTCTCTTTCTTTCTTAAAAAAAGACAAGTCTGGTTCTGTGATGGAGGCGTTGGGGGAGCTGGAGGCATCCTGAACGGCGGCATGCCCGCCACCCCCATGCCCATGCCCATCATGGTGACAAAGTTAGAAGAGCCCCTGGAAGGCAGGGGCGGGGGGGAGGCTGGGCATACATCATGCCGGTGGAACCAGGTGGCAGAGGCGGAGGGGGAGGGGCACCGGGCGGCAAAGGTGGCCGGACTCCGGGGGCAGGGGCACCATAGTGGGGTTGCCTTGCATTGAGGGGCTCCTTGAGAAGCTGCAGCAGCCGCCTGCAGGATGGACCCTGTGCAAGCGCTCGTGGTGGTAGTCGTCGTAGTTTGCTACCATGGCAAGGGGATGCTGGAAGCCATACTGCTGCTGGGTGGTGGGGGTGGTGGAAGGTTGCTACTGCTGCTATTGCCATGGGAGAAGAGAACCAGAGGGAGGGGGCGGGGGCTGTGCACTGGGAGGCAGCGGCAGCATCATATATTTTTCTTGATGCAGGAGATAGACCCCAGAGCCCACAGGTGTACTTCCCAGGTACTGATTCATTGGAAGAGGGCCATGGTGCCCAGGAGGGCGGGGCCCTGGCTCATCAGAGGTGTTGGAGGCTGCATCCAAGGGGCTGGGGGTCCATTAGTGTTGTGCTGCATGGGATGTCCACCATACCAACCTGTCAGGCTGGGTAATGCATGTGGGAAACTGTGGGGACCACCTCTGTGCATGCCATGGTAAGGTCGACTTTCCGAAGGGCCAGAGTTCAGAGGGGGGCGGTGACTCGGTGGAGGCAGGTTGTTGGCGGGAGAAGCAGGCCAAGGTGCACTGGCCAGAGGTATGGCAGCAGGCCCAGAGGTAGAGCCCATAGATGCTGGTACAGGTGCATCATCCAGTTCAGCCATAAGGGACAAGTATTCTTTATCCATGCGTGCTTTATCCTAAGCTCACTAAGGGTCACAAGGCCTCTGAAATTTGCAGTCAAAGGTGATGTGGCCAACTCGGCCACACTTAAATGCACACTGTGGTGTTGGTTATGCTGCTGGTCTCAGAGCTCTGCCAGGGTCGTAAGATCTTCTCTAAAAGTCCCATTTAATCGTGCCAACTCTCGAAGCTGCATCTTCTGGAGATCTTTCTGGTCCTCGGGAGTCTTAATACCCTGCTTCAGGATGTTTCTTATCTGCTCCGCAGCCTTCTTGACGTTCTCTATCCTGTCGGAGGTGACCAGGGAGTGAAGTGGCTCATCCTCCCCTGGCAGCATCTGGTCATCTCTGCGTCCAACCTTTCCTTCTTTCACAGACCCTTTCCCCGGATCATAATCTTGGCATTGCACTCCTCTATGTTCTTCAGGGTGTTCCCTGTGGGCCCAATCAGGAGCCCCACAAAGTTGATCTCTGGGTATTCATTTTTTTAAAATTTAAATTTATTATTAATTTCAGTAAAAATTTACAGAGACTTTGGATTTCCATTCAGTCATTGTTTCACTTTTCTCCCCCCCAATCCCCCCCCCCAGAACACTACCCTCTTGGAAAAGTAAAAGACACATTCTTTTATTGTTTTACAAACCCTCCCCCAGGTCCACGCCACCAGGTAGCCTTCGCTCTAGACTCCCGTCATGACAAAAATACCTAATCACATATCCCTTTTAAACAGTTTTCTCCCTCATCTGTTTCAATGCAGTATACATTATTGAACCCATCTTTCTCAGTCTCCCCCCAACCCCGAGGTCAGTCCTGTTTTGCAACAGTATCACCATGCGGTATTTGCCCTTTTGTGGCTGAGATACTTCATTCTGCATAATGTCCTCCAGAGTCACCCATTTTGAATAATATTGCATGAGTTCCTTGTTTTTCAATGCAGCATAGAATTCCATTGTGTGAATATACCACAGCTTCTCTATCCATTCGTTTGTTGATGGGCACTTAGGTTGTTTCCAACTCCATGCTATTGTGAACAGAGCCGCAATAAACATGGGTGTGCATATATCTGCTTGGATGTCAGTTATGGTCTCTTTGGGGTCTATTCCCAGTAGTGGAATTGCTGGGTCAAATGGTATCTCTATTTGCAACTTTTTGAGAAAGCGCCATACCGCCTTCCACAGTGGTTGCACTGGGTATTCATCTTGTGGAACCATTACTTTATCGCTTACACGTGTTCCTGGAGGTTTGTAATCTGCAGGTGGCTTGAAATCTGGGTTAAGTGCGCGTGTGGAACTCACGTGTTTTAAGACGCTTCCCCTCACTATTGTAGATAGGCTCAGGGGAAGGGGACCTGTCCTCAGGGTTAGGGGGGATGCCCAGCTCTCCTGTGCGCAGTTTACAAGTCAGGTCTTTTATTGGCAGTTGCACTATATAAGCTCTTCCCTGTTCCCAAGTCCGTCCAGGAGGGATAACAGTAAGCATTCCTGGAATTACAGTTTTCTGTTCCGTTGTGTCCTGGTTCCGGAGGCTCCTCTTCTGCTTCTTACTTGCAAATTCCAGCGGCGTGGTGTTTGCTCCAGTCGCAATGGCACCCCTGAGACTGGCACCGGCGGCTCCTTTCCCTTAGTGGAGACAGCGACGGCTCCTCCTTCGCGAATTTTCCAGGGTTAGGGGAGAGGTGCCGACTGCGCTACTGCGGAGGGCACAGAAGCGTCCTCTCACACGGTGGGCGTTGGCGGCTGATTTTTTGTTTTCTTAGCAATGAGATGCAATTAATATTGAAGACTTTGATATTCTTCAGGAAGCACTCGAAGTCCATCAGGTGGCATCAAGATTGGAGGAAGACTTATCAATAACCTTTGCTATGCAGATGACACAAACTTTAGTGTTGAAAGTGAAGAGAACTTGAAGCTTGTATATATGGTACCAGCAGTCAAGAACTCAAAAGACCTGTTGGGAAAAAAATCTGTTGCACTGGGAAAATCTGCTGTTGAGGACCTCTCCAAAGTGCTAAAGAGTAAGGATGCCAGTTTACAGACTAAGATGCACCTGACAAGCCATGATCTTTTCAGTTACTTCCTATATCTGAAAGTAAGACAATGACTAAGGATGATAGAAGAATCTATGCTGTTGGACTGTGGTGTTTGAGAAGAGTATCAAATATCTTATGGACTGCAAAAAGAACAATTCTGTCTTGGAGGAAGTACAACTGGTGTGTTACTTGGAGGCAGAGATGGTGAAACTTCATTTCACATATTTTGGGCATGTTGTCAGGAGGGGTTAGTGCTCAGAAAAAAGACACCTTGTTGGGAAAGGTACAGTGTTAGAGAGAGGAAGAGTAAAATACTGTATAACATGGGAGAGTGTAAGAGAGCATTATGCTGAGTGAAATAACTCAGTCTCACAAGGACAAATACTACATAAGACTATTATTGTAAAAATAGAAGAATAAATGGGTAAGATGTGTAAAAATGTTCAAAAGAGGAAAGGGAAAGAGGGTAAAAATGGGGAAAGATGGAAATTCGCTATAATGGGACAGATGTGAGGGTGAAGGAATAGGAAAGATTCAATGGAGACTTGAATAGATGGGATAATAATAGGCATGTTGTTATTTGCGTTAAGTCTGAACAGACCCATAGTTGAACCTCCAGTGGGTTTTCAGAGACAGTAAATTGCACAGGAGGAGATAGCCCATCCTTCTCCCACAGAATATAGATCAATTGTAATTAAGTATATAAAATACAATGTGTATGAATGATTGTATGAATCATAACATAAATCAAAGGTTGTATAAAACACAATTTACGTGAATTAAACACAATATATATGAATTATTATAGACATCAATTTTAGAAAGACAAGAAGACTCTCAACAAGATGCATTGGAAGGGTGTGAAAACGAGCAAGATTCTGATCTGTTGTTCATAGAGGTTATTACTAGTCATAGTCAACTCGATGGCACCTAAAAAACACCCAACATCAACTTAATAGGAATCTGACTGAGGCTCACTTCTTCAGACATACACCAAAACAAACCAAGAAAAATCACAAAACTTGTTGCCATAGGATCAGAACTAACTGACCCTTCTCATAGCTGACTCTCTAGGGGATATTGAAGTTATAAATTGACTTTCTTCCATAGAGTGGATTTGAAATTCCCTTCCAGAGAAGCACCACCTTTGGGTTAGCATGGCAAATTCATATGAACTAGAAGGCACACTGGAAGTTCTCTTTAGGATACATCCTGTTGGGCTTCTGTTGTGATTACTTTAGAGCAATACACATTAAAAGTTTTAGAAAGCCTGGTGTTCTGTTTAAAAATTCTCTGAATTGTGATGTTAAATCTTTCAGAAAACTTAACCAAGGATTTTGTAATTATACCCTTAGCTTCACTGTCATACTATGTTTTCTTTGAACAGTTCTGATTTTGATCTTTTCATAGAGGTCATATTTTAACATTATTCTATTTTTTTTTACACCTGGAGATGCTAGAAAATGTCAAGCCAGCAAATTATCTTTCCCTTTTTGTTTAAGTTAAATTCTTTCCTTTATCTTAAATTTCTATTCTCACATTTTGCTAGAAACTGCATGAAGAAATTATACAGCAACTTCAACACTATTTAGAAATCTTAGTTATAGCATCTAGTTAAATAGATGCATTACTTAATATGTGTGTATCTCTGGGAAGTACAAATGGTTAAGTGCTAAATTTTTAACTGAAAGTTGGCAGTTATAGCACACCCAGAAGTGCCTAAAAATGTAAATTTATCTGAGGATGATGTTATTTAGGATAACAGCATTTTATCCTGTTGTTTCAGAAGACCAAAACTGGACATGCGTTCATGTCCTCACTCTAAACCCAGTACTTAATAGATGTGTTTGTTAAATACATTTTCAAAAACTTATTTTCACCTATTCATTTCCATATTGCACTAAAATACTAGGAATATACATAGGAAGATGATGGATAATTGGGAATATATTTTATATTTATGATCAGTAAATGAATATTTTAATGATTTTTAGAAAACTTACTTCCATTTTCTGTATTCTTCTGTTATTTAGACATACTTTCTTTTTTTTTGTATAATTCTTTTCATTACAATGTTATCTATAGAAAAAAATTGTAATAAATAAAGAAATATCAAGACAGGCTTCTTCTTGTTGTTATGTGCCATCAAATCACCTACGACTCATAACAACCCTATGTACAACAGCCCTAAACTTTTCTCTATCCTGTGCCAAACTCACTGTCTCCGACACACCCACCCCAATTATCCCAGCCACTGGATCAATCCATCTCATAGAGTGTCTTCCTCTCCTGCGCTGTCCCTCCACCTCCCAAGCATGACGTCCTTCTCCAAGGACTGGTCCCTCCTTACAACATGTCCTAAGTTCGTCAGATGAAGCCTCAGTATCCTTGCCTCCAAGGAGCAGCCTGGTTTAACCCTCTGCAGGTTGAACCTGTTCATGACCAGGCAATATACATTCATTGAAAACCCCATAGAGTATAGCTAGCATAGCTGTATGCACACATGAGGTTGTTATGAGTCAGAACTGATTCAACAGCAATTTGGACTTACTGGTAGGAAGTTGTGTTGTCAACCCAAAGCCAGTCAGTTCAAATTCACCATCTTCTCCCTGGGATAAAGATGGGCAATCTTTTCACATACAATTTAGAGTCTCTGAAAACCTCCTGGAGGATCAGTTATGAGTTGGTTCCATCTCAAAGCACATAACAGCAGCAACAACATATACAGAGTTATTTTGGGGTGCTGTTGACTTGGCTTCTACTTATAGTGATCCTATATATAAAAGAATGAAACCCTAAATCATTCTTGTAATTGTTGCTGTGCTTTGTTGAAGCCCATTGTTACTTTTAAGCAATTTAAAGAGGTCCTTGACACTTAATTTACCCTTGTAAAATGTCATTTGAAGTACTACATATACACATAGAGCACATAACTTATATTTAGTATGAAATGTTTGCTCTAGATATCCCCCCCCCCACACGTAGTGGCTATTCAAATTCACCAGCAGTTCCTGAAGAGAACAGTCACCTCTTGTGCTATTTATGTTGTTGTTTTTATGTGCCATTGAGTCACCTGTGACTCATAGCGACCTTATGTACAACAGCCCTAAATCTTGCTCTATCCCTTGCCAATCTTATTGTCTCTGACACACCTATCCCTATTACCCAAGTGACTGAATCAATCCTTCTCATCGAGGGTCTTCCTCTCCTGTGCTGTCCCTCCAAGGACTGATCCAACCTTGCAACATGTCCAAAGGATGTCAGACGAAGCCTCAAAATTCTTGTCTCCAAGGAGCAGCCTGGCTTCACCATTGCCAGGACGAACTTGTTTGTTCTCTTAGAAGTCCATGCTATATTCAATAGTATTCTCAAGTACCACAGCTCAAAGGCATCAACTATCCTTCTATCATCCCTAGTCATTGTCCAGCTGTCTGATGTATAGCAAGTAATTGCAAAGACCATGACCTGTATCAGGCGCACCTTAGTCTCCAGACTGATATCATTGCTCTTCAGTACTTTGGAGAGGTCCCTAACAGCAGACTTTCCCAAGGCAATTCGTCTTTTAATTTCCTGGTTGCTGGTACCAAGAGTGTTGACTGTGGAGCCAAGCAAACTAAAAATTGTTAACTATCTCAATCTCTTCACCATCCATCCTGATCCTGCAAATTGGCCCAGTGATGAGAATCTTTCTTTTCTTGATGTTGAGCTTCAATCCGTATTGAAGGCTGCAGTCCTTGGCCTTCTGCAGCAAGTGCTTCAGGTCCTCCTCAGCAAGCACGGTTGTGTCATCTGCATAACGCAGGTTGTTGATGATTCTTCCACCAATCCTGATGCCAAATTCCTCCTCGTACAGCCCAGCCCAGCGTCTTGGATGATCTGTTCTGCATAGAGATTGAAAAGGCATGCAGACAAAATACATCCCTAATGGACCCCCTTCTTGATTTTGAACCATGTAGTGTCTCCTTGCTCTGTTCTGATTACTGCCTCTTGGTCCAAGTATAGGTTTCGCATTAGCACAAATATATTTGTAAATTTCTTTTATGCTGAGATTTAATTCATTCTGAAAGTTTATTTCATCTTCTTCAGTAAATGTGTCAAGTCTTCTTTGCTTTCAGTAAACAAGGTTGTGCTACTTACATATTGTTGTTGTTGTTTACTGCCGTCGAGTAAGGCCTGAAGCCTTCTTATAACTATCTTAATTTATCTAAGTTCATAGTTTCCAGAGGCATGTTGTTTAGGAACTGGGTGCCATTCCTGCAACTACATATAGCAGATTTTTAATGAGTTTTCCTCCAATCCTGATGCCACATACTTCTTCACATAGTCCAGCTTCTTGTCTTATTGGCTGAGCATGCAGGTTGAATGAGTATGGTGAATAACACAACCTTGATGAACCTATCCTGATTTTAAAACATGAAGTATCCCCTAATTCTCTCCAAATAACTACCTTCTGGACCATATATGTGTTACTCATGAACACAGTTAATGTTTTGGAACTACCCTTCTTTGAAAAGGATGCTCTGGTGGCATAATTTGTGGGCAATTGTGCGGTACCACCAAAATTTTGCCTCTCTGGCAGTTTGAATCCACCACCAGGTATGAGGGAGAAGATAGGCAATCTCCTTCTGTGTTTACAGCCTTGGAAACCCAATTATGAGAGGATCAGCTTGACAGTTTCAACTTGACAGCAGTGAGACAGACTTACTCTTTGAAATGTTATCAATAATTTGTTATGATCCACAGAGTTGGTTGTATGTTTGTCTGATTAAAATTTCCAGTACTGGGGGGGGGGCTGGGCGGGAGAGAAGTGCAGCAATGAATGAATGGAAATAAAAAATCATTAAAAATTCATTAAATTCAATAAAAAATTCATTAAAATTATTAAAATTTAAAAAATTTCCAATAGCAGTCCATATGAGCTTACTAATATTTAGGATATTGACCTTTATGTGTTCTATTTAATTTTTTGATGACTTCAAATTTTCCTACAGTCAGACTTCATATATTCTGCTTTTTTATTATTAATGTATGCTTTCAGCTCTTCTTATTTTGATAGAAATAATTTTAAATAAAAATATTTTGTCAAATGAAGACCCCAAAATCTATACTATATCCACTTCATTAAGGTCTCATTTGAGCATGCAGTTCTTAAGTGATATTTTAATTGCCTTCCAACCTGAGAGGCTCACCTTCCAGCATTGTTTCAGAGAGTGTTCTACTGCTACCATAAGGTTTTCACTGGCCCTCTTCCCTTCCACATATTTTTTTTTTACATCCTTCTTCCTAGTCTTTATAAGTCTGATGTTGTTGTTGTTGTTAGGTGCTGTAGAGTCTAGTATGATTCATAGTGACCCTATGAACAACAGATCTGAACTGTGTCCTATCCTGTGTCATCCTCATTATGTGGCACACTTGAGCCCTTTACTGAAGTCATTGTGTCGATCCATTTTGTCAAGGATTTTCTTCTCTTTAGCTTATCCTCCACCTTTCCAAGCATGATGTCTTTCTGTAAGGAATAAATAAATGTCCCTAGCAACATTCCCAGAGTATGTGAAATGAAGCTTCTGTATCCTTTGCTCTAAGGAGCACTCTGGTTATACTTTCTCCAAGACATTTATGCGCTTTCTTTTGGCAGTCTATAAGATACTCAGTATTCTTCTCTAACATCACAATTCAAAGACATCAGTTCTTCTGTTATCTTTATTCATTGTCCAGCTCTCTTATGCGTAGCAAGTGATTGAAAAGACATGGCTTGAATCAGGCACAACTTAGTCTTCAAATTGATATCATTGCTCCTCGGTAGTTTGGAGAGATCTCTAACAAGACGACTTGCCCAATTCAATATGTCTCCTAATCTCCTGACTGCTGATACCAACAATGTTGATTGAGAAGCCAAGGTAGAGGAAATCATTGACAGTTTCAATATTTTCTCCATCTATAATGATGTTCCTTATTGGTTAAGTGGTGAGAATTTTTGTCATCTTAATGTTGAGATACATCCCACATTTAATCTTAGTCTGGAAGCTCCACTGAAACCTGTGTACCATGAGTAACCCTGCTCATGTTTGAAATGCCAATAGCATACCTACTGACAACACAATGACACACAAGCTACCATAGTATGAACAAACTGATAGGAGAGGAAAAAATTAAAATATACCAAATAAAAATGTATTACTAAGAGTAATAGTTTGAACTTGGACTTCTAGTCATATAAACTTTAAGAGAATAAATTTCTGTTTATTAAAGTCATCCACTTACAGTATCCGTGTTACATCAACATTAGATAACTATGACAACCATATTCTTCTCAGACAAATTTAAATAAGGTATGTGTCATTCTTTGCTCCACTTTGATATTCTACATTTAATACTCTGTAAAGTTAGAGGGTGAAGTTATTTGCTATGGAAAGTGTGCTTAAGGGACATGTACAACATAAGAAAACAGAATTGTGGAGAGAAGCCTAGATAACTTAATAGATAAACTGAGCTGGACTCAGACTAAATTAATAAAGTGAATGTGGCAGTGACTGGAAGTGATAAGTAAGAAGACTAAGTCATCTGATTCTTCATTTGAGGCCTCAGGAGGAGTAGGAGACAGTGCATTGAGAGTATTCCTCTGCAGTAAAGTTGATGCCTGTGCTCTCAGTGGCAGCTGTTGGTATGGGGGAATGTAAGGTTGCCCTACAGATTAGAAAGCTGCCCTAGTTCCAGAAAACCTTAGATCCTCTTGTTCACTAATGTTATGTTTCTGATTTTTTTTTCTCCTTCTGGTCTCTTCCCTCTATAGAGTGCCTACACTATCAGATTTCTACAAGCAGGCCCTCTCTCAGCTTTCTCTCATTGGAGAATATCTCATAGCCTCTATTGTAGGTAGGGAATGAGTCTTTCTTTTTCTTATTACCAACACAGAGCACTAAGAGCTGAGCTGAATACACATCAGAGACTGGCAAAGTGCATTTTTTTTTTGCATCCTGAAAATGATCTGAATTAGAAAGTTCTGTTTTATTACTTCCCAGATAACTACATACAAGGTCCCAGTACATGCTTTTGTAGAAGAAAAATCTCAGACTAGGTCATGAACAAATGATCTAATTGCATGCCAATAATGTGATGACACCCATTGTAGACATAGGTCTGGCTGTTCTTCATATTGCTTTCATGTAATTTCTACCTCACATTTGCAGTAATTTTCTTTAGAAACAGTCTCCTTTTTAGATGATGTAACTTTTCACTTTTGGCACTTTGTCTTCTCTTAACATTCTCTAAACATTCCAGCTGAGCTAAAATATGTCCCATCTCCCAAATTTCTTCTTCTTTCTCTTAAATTCTTTGGTATTTCCCTCATATGTTTATGCTTTCTCCTTAAATCTATTGAAAAATCAGGCAAGATTCTTACTCATATGGAGCTCAATTTCTAGTAGACAGACAGGTAATGTATGTGTGTGTGCACAAATGTGAGTGCACGTGCGTGCACACACACACATACACACACACGCACGATGATAGTGAATGATGCATACTCTGCAGAAAATCAACAGAATACAATATGCTAATGTCATGGAAAGTGAAGTTGGCTACCTTAGATTAGAAAGTGACTGTAATGAAGTTAGAAGGGTTATTACCCCAACATGGGAGGGACTGGAGAGCATTATGCTGCTAAGTGAACAAACTCAGTCTCATAAAGACAAATACTGTGTTGAACCACTATTGTAGAGTGTGTACAAGGATCCAAGGAGGTGGTGTGTTGCTTAAACATAGGGTCGCATAATTTGAAAGGTGAAGAGAGGGTTTGATAAAGGAAAGGGGAAAGGTCAGCTATGAAAAACAATGTATATGAAGTTTATTAATTTTGTATGTAAACAAGTATAAAGTAAAATTGTTGTTGTTGTTATGTGCCATCTAATTGCCTGCCATTCATACTGACCCTATGTACAAAAGCCCTAAACCCTGCTTTATCCTATGCCAGTCTTATTTCTCTGACATACCATTACCCCAGTCACTCATAGTCATCTCATAGACGGTCTTCATCTCTTGTGCTGTCCCTCCTCCCTGCCTAGCATGATGTCACTTTCCAAGCACTGGTCCCTTCTTGCAACATGTCCAGAGTATGTCAGACAAAGTTTCAGAATCCTTAACTCCAAGAAGCAACCTGGTCTCACCCCTTCCAGGATGAACCTGTTTGTTTTCCTAGCAGTCCATGGTATATTCAACACTCTTTTCCAACACCACAGCTCAAAAACATAATTCTTCTATCATCTCTAGTCATTGTCCAGCTTTCTGATGCATAGCAAGTAATTGCAAAGACTATGGCCTGGATCAGGAGCACGTTAGTCTCCAGACTAACATTGTTGTTCTTTAGTACTTTGGAGAGGTCTCTGACAGCAGACTTTCCCAGTACAATTAGGCTTTTAATTTCCTGCCTGCTGTTACCAAACGTGTTGTTTGTGGAGCCAAACAAACTAAAGCTGTTAACAATCTCAGTCTCTTCACTGTCTATCATGATGCTGCCAATTGGCCCGCTTTTGAGAATTCTTATTTTCTTGACTTTGAGCTTCAATCTATAGTGAAGGCTGCAGTCCTTGGCCTTCAGGTCCTCCTCAGTAAGAAGGGTTTTGTGATCTGCATAACGCAGACTGTTGTTCTTTTTAGAAAGTCCCATTAATTTATTTTATGCTTTTCTGGTTGTGGGATTTTTGTTATTCCTGGAAATCTGTTCATGCCATGGACTAGAGCTTCTACATTTGTTCCTAGTATTTCTCTGATGAACTTGATATTCTTTGGTTTTACTTCCATGTCCCTGATTCACTGTTAGTTGGTTTTCTGTATATGGTTGAGAGGTGTAGCTCTTGCTCTAGTTTTCTGCAGATGGTCGTCCAATTTTCCAAGCTTAATTTGTAAAAGACACTGTATTTTCTCCACTTAAATAATTTTTATTTCATTTATCACAGATCAAGTGACCATAGGAAGGTAGGTTGATTTCTGGGATCTCAATTCAATTCCATTATCTATGTGTCTGTCATTTACCAATACCATGGTGTCTTGATTACTGTCACTGTGTAATAGGCTTTGAGATCAGCCTCCTACCTTGGGTTTTTGTTGTTGTTGTTTTGCTTTCATTAGTACTTTGCTTTTTGGGGGAAAGTTGAAAGGAAGGACTATTTGAAAGGAATGGATGGTTAGACATGATATGTATGACAATTAAAATCTGGAACAAGGCATGCTTTACAAAGGTAATTGGGGGAGAGGAGGCAGGAAAATGTGTACTGATGAATGAATGAAAACCCAACCTTTCCATAAACTCCCACTAAAATCAGAATTTTGTAAAAAGCTAATAAGTAAGGCAATTGGGATATTCTTGAAGAAATACATCAATATAAAAGAAACTTGGAAAAGTGAGAGGAAAGCAACAATAGATGAGGAAAATAAAAAAACAACCATACCAAGATGGTAAATTTAACTCAAGCCTATGAACATATCATATGTAAGTAGATTAGACTCTAAATAAAATATGTAGAAAGCACAGGGAAGAATTCAAGATATTAAAGAGCCAAATATTATTAATATTTCAAAAGGCAGTGTGGGAAGACAAAATCAAATATTACAATGAAGTGTGCAAGAAGCTGGAGTGAGAAAATCAAAAGAGCTGAACTCGCTCAGCATTTCTTAAGCTCAAGGAACTGAAGAACAAATCCAAAGCTCAAGTTGCTATACTTAAGGGTGCTTTGGGCAGAATAGTAAATGATCCAGGAAGTATTAAAAGAAAATGGAAAGAGTATACAGAGTCACTGTACCAAAAGGAATTGACAGACAAAGAAGAATTTCATGAAACAACTTATAAGCAAGACCGTATGGTGATGAAGGAAGAAGTTTAAGCTGCTTTGAAGGAAATAACAAAAAATAAAGCCCCAGGAATAGATGGTATACCAATTCATGGATTTAAACTAACAGATGCTGCCCTAGATGTGCTCACCAAGTTGTGTCAAGAAATCTGGAGGACAACCACTTGGCCAACTGACTGGAAGAGATCTATATTTGTTCCCATTCCAAAGAAAGGTGTCCTAACAGAGTATGGAAATTATAGAACAATATCATTGATAGAACATTCAAGCAAGATTCTGCTGAAGATTATTTAAAAACTAATGGAACAGCACATCAACAGAAAAGTGCAGGCTGTGTTTAGAAGGGGTTGTGGTACTAGGGATATTGTAGCTAATGTTAAATGGATCTTGGCTGAAAGCAGAGAGTACCAGAGGAATTTCTATCTATGTTTCATTGATTATGTAAAGCCGTTTGACTGTGTGGATCATAAACTGTGGCTGATTCTGAGAAGAATGGCAATCTCAGAACACTTGATTGTGCTCATGTGATACTTATACTTGGACCAGGAGGCAGTCGTCAGAACAGAGCAAGAAAACACTGCATGGTTCAAAATTGGGAAGAGTTTACATCAGGGATGTGTCCTATCTCCATATCTTTTCAACCTATATGAAGAACAGATTATCCGGGAGGATATCTGTCTGAGGAGAAGTGTTGCATCAGGATTGGAGGAAGACTCATCAACAACCTAGGTTATGCAGATGGCACAACTCTGCTTGCTGAAACTAAGGAGGACCTGAAGCACTTATTGCAGAAGGTCAAGGACTGTAGCCTTCAATATGGATTGAGGCTCAATATCAAGATGGATCATCAGGATGGATGGTGAAGAGATTGAGATTGTTCACGGCTTTAGTTTGCTTAGCTACACAGTCAACACTCTTGGAACCAGTAGCCAGGAAATTAAAAGACGTATTCAAATGGAAAAGTATGCTGTTAGGGACCTCTCTAAAGTACTGAAGAGAGATGGTCTCAGTCTGGAGACTAAGGTGTGCCTGATACAGGCCATGGTCTTTGCAATCACTTGCTATTCATCAGAGACCTGGACAATGACTAGGGAGGATAGAAGGAGAATTGATGCCTTTGAGCTGTGGTGCTGGAGAAGAGTATTGAATGTTAAG
>NW_006399833.1:1684865-1687537 GCF_000299155.1 Elephantulus edwardii | reverse complement strand
ATAAATTTATTTATATGTAAATAAGTTTATATGTAAATATAAACTTTACTTCACAATTAGACCATGTGAGCTGAGGACCTCTGGTGGTGTTTGTGAAACTTAGAAATTCTGATTTTTCAGTCTCAACTGAGTTAATGAGGTGAATATCTAGTGTCATGAATTTGTAATACAAAGACTTCCTTCTCTAAGGGTTATTCCACGAACAATTGTATTTTAAATGACAAAACTGCTGTTCAGAGGCTTCTTAGATCTTCAGCATTGTAGTCAGCTGGTGGCCTAGTGTTAAGGAATTGTGCTGTCAATCCAAAGGTACGTTGTTCAAATCCACCAGCTGCTCCATGGGAGAATGGACAATCCACTCCCGAGTGATTCACTGCCTCTGAAAGCCCTCTGGGGTGGGTCAATTACGAGCTGGTTCATACTAAATGGTACATAGCAACAACAACAATGCTACAGCCAATCCTAGGATAAAATAAAAATCTTAGAGCTAGTGGATCATTTTTTCCTGCTCCTGGCCTTCTAAGGCAATAGAGGAAGATACTGCTAAAAGATGCTATAGATGCGAAAGACAGGTACTCACAGGATTTTGAGAGAAAACCATGACCTACACAAGCTCTGCAAACCAAGAATCAGAAATCTAGTAGCATTTACTTTTATAGTATTTGCTCAAAATTTTTCTGATATTATTTCCTGCCATAACTGTAGACAGGATAATTTTCTTATGGAGTTGACATTAGGCTATACAAAGAAGTTTCCTGCTCTACCAAGATCTTCTCCTGGAGAAACAGTTTTCTGTGGAGGTGAGGGTATTCAGATAAGTAGAGAAGAATATTTGGCTCTCTGCACACCCATGTTTATTATGGCTTTGTTCACAATAGCAAAGAGCTGGAAACAACACAAGTGCCCATCAACAAATGAATGGATAGAGAAGCTCTGGTATATTCACACAATGGAATGCTATGCAGCACTGAAAAACAAGGAACTCATGAAATATTATGCAAAATGGATGACTCTGGAGGACATTATGCTGAGTAAAATATCTCATTCACAAAAGGACAAATATTGCATAGGGCCACTGTTGTAAAATGGGACTGACATCAGGGTTGAGGCAAGACAGAGAAGGAGGGGAGGAATGATATATACTGCATTGAAACAGATGAGGGAGAGAATTATTTAAAAGGGATATATGATTGGGTATTATTGTCATTACAGCAGTCCAGAATGAAGGTTGTACAGTGGATTGGACTTGGGGGGAGAGATTACATAACAAAGAAAGAGTTTTCCTTTTACTTTTCAAGGCGAAGAGTGAATTGAGGGGAATGGGATGGGCAGGGAGAAAAGTGCAACGATGAATAACTGGAAACCCTAAGTCTCTGTAAATTTTCATATTTAAAAATTTTAATAATTACCAGAAAAAATATTTGGCTCTCAAATTAAAGATATGCGGGAAAGATTTATAGTAACAATACTTCTTCTTAGAAGGCTATAGGTGGCTGTTTTCAGCTGAGGCTGTTGTCAGGAAATACCAGTAATGCATGAGACCACAGAAACTGTAATGCAACTTTCCATACGCAGCTGAGGTTCCTCTATCTAGTTCCTGATGCTACTTAACTGAAATATTTCAGTGTTTACCAATTCTTTTTGATACAGTGATTTTTTTCTCTTTAAAAGCTTTATTTTCTACTGGTTTACCTACAAATGTCATATATATTGTTTTTCACACCAGATCTTTCCCATTTCCTTTACCCATCCCTCCCTCCACCCATAAAATTGTATGACCCTATGATTAACCCCCTCCACCTGTTCTCACCCCTCTGGCTCTCCCCTACTCCCTTCAATCCTCATGCTAATTCTACAATAATGGTCTTATACAGTATTTATCCTTATGTGACTGAGTTAGTTCACTCACATAATGCTCTCCAGTCCCTCCCATGTTAGGTAGTAATTTACAAAATCATTGCTCCTACCTTCTGCATAGTATTCCAATGTGTGAATGTATCATACTTTCTCAATCCATGCCATTGTGGTTGGACATCTGGGCCATTTCTATGTTCTTGCCATGGTGAATAACGTGTCTATGATTATTGTTGTACAATTCTTATTTGTGTCTCAGTTTTCATATTCTCAGGGTATATTCCAAGCAGTGGAAATATGGAATTTCTATGTTCAGCTTTTTAAGGAAATGTCAAATTGCTTTCCAGAGTGGTTGTGTCATTTAATCAACAATGTATAAGAGTTCTTATCTCAGCACATCCTGTCCATCATTTATTACCTGTTGTCCTAGTAAACTTTCTCTGTGAAAAATATTTCCATGTCTTTTGCCCATTTTGTAATTGAGACTCATCAACAGCCTGTTATGTAGATGACACACTTTGATTGCTAAAGATGAAGAGGATATGAAATGCTTGCTGCAAAAAGATCAAGGACTGCAGCCTTTGGTATGGATTACATCTTAATATCAAGAAAACAAAGGTGCTCGTTACAGGATCAACAGTCAGCATTATGATAGATGGATAAAGGATTGAAGTGGTCAGTGATTTCCTCTTGCTTGGATCAACAATCAACACCTTTGGTCTCAGCAGTCAGGAAATCAGGACTATAAAATTCATTACAGAAAAGCTAGGAACAACACTAGAAGTCCTAATCCACAACATAAACAGTCTTCCCAGTAT
>NW_006399833.1:1680371-1683388 GCF_000299155.1 Elephantulus edwardii | reverse complement strand
ATAATTATAGAAATAAAAAACAAACAAACAAACAAACAAAATGCTGAAGAGCTATGAACATAGGTGTACATATATCTCTGTTGATATTTCAGTTCTGATTAGTGAGTGTGTGGGATGTGTGAAGGAATAGGAAAGATTCAGTGAGGACTTGATAATATGAGGTGATAATACACATAGATCAATAGTAATTAATTATATAAAATACAATGTACATGAGTGAAACATAATGTATATGAATGATTGTATAGAAACCAATAAAAATGATTTTTTTATTAAAAAGAACACACACATGTCTTGGAGAAAGTGCAGTCACAGTATTCTTCGAAGGCAAGGATAGTCAAGCTTTATCTCACATACTTTGAGCGTGTTGTTAGGAGAGGCTATTTCTTAGAAAATGACATCATGCTTGGAAAGGTGTAGGGACAGTGAAACAGAAGAAGATCCTTGACTAGGTGGATGGACACAGTGACTCCACCAATGAGAACAAGTATATTAGATATTATAAGGATGGCACAGGATTGGGCTGGGTTGAGATCTATTGTTCATAAAGTCGGTTTGAGTTGTCTTGGACTCAATAGCACTTAACTACCATTACAAAAACATTCCTTATGAGGCCATTTCAATTTTGTATAAACACTTCCAGGAACAAGTAGGGAGCTCAAACAGCAGGATATTTATTTTCAACTCCATAGCAAATATTAACTGCTGCAGGAATTAAGCTCCAGTCATGCATTAGATAGCCTTGTGAGTGAGTGTGCATGAGCAGGCATGAAGGGTGTAATATGATACCCCAAGAACTATAGATTTGATAATTTTATGTACTTCCTTATGAGCAGAGTGAAAGTGGTGGAAGAAGAATAAATAAAAGGAAAGATTTAAATAACTCACTTTAAGTCTACTTTCTTTCAGAAAATGATATGTAAGGGCATTCTTCCCTACTTAGAAGTCAGCTGCAACCCTGGACTCCTGAAGAATACTCATCTCTTTCATGGTCATGACATGAAGGACAAATACTTGCAGGACTTGTTTGACAACAACAACTTTCATCAAAGTAACTTTGTTAGCCTACCCCATAGGAATGTACGCTACCAATCCAAAAGCCATACCTTTTTGGTGATTTAAATCCACCAGCAACTCTGAGGAAGAAAGAAAAATACCCACCCCCCCACACACACACATACCCCCCCCTCTTGTATTATCTGTGGCCTCAGAGAGCCAAATGGTTTCAATTCAATAGCAATGAGTTTGAGGTTTTGAGTATTCACTGGCATTGACTCTGCAGCAATGGGCTTTTGGTTTTTAGTATTCTCTGGAAGAGCGAGCCACTGTTGTTGTTGTTGTTAGATGCCATTAAGTAAAATATGATTCACAGAGACCCTATTAATAGCAGATCTGAACCTTGCCCTATCTTGTGCCATCCTCATTATTTCTGATATGTTTGATTCCATTTTCACACTCACTGTATCAGTCTATCTTGTTGAGATTATTCCTCTCTTTCCCTGACTCTCCACCTTCCCCAGTATGATGCTGTATTCTAAGAACTGGTCCTTCCTGACAACATGACCAAAGTATGTGAGATGAAGCTTCTCTATCCTTTCCTCTAAGGAGCACCTTGGCTGCACTTTTTCCAAGAAATACCTGCTGATAGCCCATGAGATATTCAATACTCTTCTCCATCACAACTCAAAGACATCAATTCTTCTTCTGTTATCCTTATTCATTGTCAGATGTATAGCATCTCCATTCAGGCCATGGACGAGATGATACAATGTTTAATGTTGACATACTAATTGAATGGTGGGTTGCTCAAAACCATCCAGAAGTATGCCAATAGCCCTGGCAATCTACTTTTTAAAGGTTCCAATCTTGAAAAACTTCTGAAGGAGTTCTATTCTGAACACAAGAGGTTGTCATGCACCAGAGTCTTCTTGACAGGAACCCACAACAAGAAAGTAAATGTGACTACAAGTGCTGGGCATTTCTCTTTGCATTGTCTTCTTCTAGATTTTACTCTCATGATTTCATAGTCCTAGATAAAGATTTTGTTAGGACATTTTTTTAAAAAAATTATAATTTAATGTAATAACTAACTGATTTAATTTTATTCATTATTCTAAATTACCTAGTTTATCATTACCAGAAGCAGAAATGTGCTCTAGCTGCCTTCTTACCTGCTCTTCTCATCTCTCATCTCTTTTATTCCAGTTTTTCTTTTTAAAAGAATGGAAAGTTTCTTCCTAAGGCACCATTCTGATTGTGTAATTCTCTTGCACAAATCCTTAAATAGTATAGAAACTCTTAGACATTGTTGGCGGGATTGTAAAACAGTACAACTACTCTGGAAGGCAGTTTGGTGTTTCCTCAAAAAGCTGAACTTAGAAATTCCATATGACCCAGCTATTCCACTGCTTGGAATATACCCTGAGGAAATGAGAACTGAGGCACAAACAGAGACTTGTACACCAATGTTCATAGCCGCATTATTCGCCATAGCAAGAACACTGAAACAGCCTAAATGCCCAACCACAATGGAATAGATTGAGAAATTATGGTACATTCACATACATGCACTATGCAGCATGCAGGAGAAATGATTTTGTAAATCATTACCTAACATGGGAGGCACTGGAGAGCATTTTGCTAAGTGAAATAACTTAGTCTTATAAAGACAAATATTGTATAAGACCATAATTGTAGAATGAGTATGAGGATACAAGGAGGGGAGGGGGAGCAGATGGGCTGGAGGAGGGTGCTTTAATCATAGAGTCACACAATTTGATGGGGGGAGGGAGGGATGGGTAAAGAAAAGAGGAAAGATCCACTGTGAAAAACAATGTATACAAACTTTATGAACTGTGCATGTAAACGAGTATAAAATAAAAATTTAAAAAGATATACCATGGACTGCCAAGAAAGCAAACAGATTCATCCTGGAGAGGGTTAAACCAGGCTGCTCCTTGGAGGCAAGGTTTCTGGGGCTTCGTCTGACATACTTTGGACATGTTGTAAGGAGGGAC
>NW_006399833.1:1677995-1680271 GCF_000299155.1 Elephantulus edwardii | reverse complement strand
TGGGTGTGTCAGAGGCAGTGCGATTAGTACAGGATAGAGCAGGGCTCAGGGCTGTTGTACATAAGGTCACTATGAGTTGCAAGCAACTCGACGGCACATAACAACAACAACAACAATTTGTATAAAATAAATAAAATTCAATAGTTTTGAAAATCAATTTAAAAATCCTCTTTCTTGGCTCATTTATTCATTTAGCAAATATTTATTGGCTCTCAATAGGCCAACTTCTGCCTAATCTCTTGCCACTTACTTCTTGTCTTATATCTCCACTCATTTTATATTTCAGCCAAACTGGAATATTTCTGTAATGAAACATTCTAGGTCAGAGCAAAGATGAATTAACTCCCTGGAGAGTGCCCTTTCTTCTGCATTGTAATCTCATGTTCAGGTTTGACAGTGGATATTTACTTGTATTCTGGTAAATCAATGGATAATATTTCAAAACATTTTAGTCACATTATAGTTGTATTTGCATATTCATACAATCTCCTCCCATGCAGTTTACAGCCTTGGAAACTCACTGGATCATCAACTATGAGTGGATTCTGACTTGATGGCAATGAGAGAGTTCTTGCCTTTTGAGCTATTTGTTATATGTCAGGAACTTCTAACCAGCATTACCTCTGAAAAGAGCAGAAAAGAGGTCACTCTGGGATGAAACTCAAGAAGTGAATTCATTATTGGCAATCTCTCTATAGTCATGAGGACTAAACTTTGTGCTTCAACACTGCTTTCACTGATTGCCTGTGGAAACGAATTCCAGTATGGTGAGAATAACCCTCATCCAAATAGATCTACTCCCACCTAGTGGCATTTGCCTGAAATTATATTCAAAACTGACATACTGAAAAACACTCTGAGCCAGACAAACCAGGTTTCACTTTTGTTATCTGTTGCTGTGACCTTATGTCAATTGTTCTTCCTTCTATAGACCTCAGTTACCTATATGTAAAATTCAGGTGCTTAGGCCAGTTTTGGCAGGCACTAGAACTGTGTCTGGATGATCAGGAACATTGGGAGAAGAATTGACATCAGTGGGCTCAAGAGACATGATGTTTGGTGAAAAATTACTCTCCTACTCAATTTTTCTTGTTGTTGTTGTTATGTGCCATCAAGTCGCTTGCAACTCATAGCGACCCTATGTACAAGAGCCTTAAAAGCCATTCTATCTTGTGCCAACCTCGCCGTCTCAAACACACTCATTCCCACCACTCCACTCACAGAATCCTCTCCTGTGCCATCCCTCTACTCTCCCAAACATGATGTCCCTCTCCAAGGACCACTCCCTCCTTGCAACATGCCCACAATTTTTCTTACACCTATTTTATGCAATGAAGGGAAAAGAAGAAAGAGTAAAATTAAAAGGCATTGTCCTCACTAACACAACACAGAGATCCAAGGAGAGGGAGAGCAGAGGGGTGAAGATGAGCAGGGGGTGGATGGTAATCATAATGTCGCACAATTTGATAGGTGGAAGGAGGGGTGGGTAAAGGAAAGAGGGAAAATCCTGTGTGAACAACAATGTGTACAAATTTTGTAAATAAACCAGTATAAAAAAAATTAAGTGTTAAAATGTAAAAACAACCCCAAAAACCAACCAAAAAAAACGAACACAGGGAACTTCTTGCCATGAGCTGTTTCATGCTTCTCTTCCCTCCACAGGATCACTAAGGAAAACAACCGCTATTCTGTAAGAAGATGTGCTGCAATCCTGAAGGCACACAATTTGAATTCACAAGCTGCTTTGCAAAAGAAAGAGGGGAAATATCCTCCTTTACAATTAACTCCTTCTGAAAACCCACAGGAGGGTCAGCCGTGGGTCAGTTTTAACTCAATGGTAAACAACATACGTTAACACACACTCTGTAATAACTCTAAAAAACAATTACAGGGATGCAAAAATTTCATAAATGGTTAATCAAGTAAACAAAGAAAGAAAAACTTTGAAACAGTAGGGAAACTTTGAAACAGTAGTGATAGTGCTTGCTCCCCTTCCCCTCTCCAGCCATTCTGGAAGCAGCAGCTACAAACAACAAAGAAGACTCTCAGAAAAGGATTTAGATCTCCAGCTCTGGAATAAACAGAACAGATATTGTTAGTAGATTGTATGTGTGACTTTCATCTATCTACAGGCCTAAAGGATTGGTCTGCCTCTGAGTCTGTGTAGGGTAGTGAGGAGTGGTGAAAAGTGCCTAGTAGCTGTGCATCCTGTTGTTGTTGTTATGTGCCGTCAAGTCGTTTGTGACTCAGAGCGACCCTATGTACAACAGCCCTAA
>NW_006399833.1:1664027-1676871 GCF_000299155.1 Elephantulus edwardii | reverse complement strand
GACCCCTTCTAAACCCAGCCTGGACTTCTGGCAGTTCTCTGCTGATGTACTGTTCCAGTCGTTTTTGGATAATCTTCAGTAGAATATTGCTTGCATGTGAAATCAATGCTGTAGATTCGACACTCAGTTGTGCATTCTTTTAACTGCCTATTATTAAATAGTGTGACAGAGCACATAATTAAGGCCTAAGGACTGAATGAGAAGCAGTGAGATTTTCTTACAGAAATAAATCCTTTCAAAAGCACCATGTAAATTGGGGAACTGAGAAAGCCACATACATTCTCAAAGCAAAATATATGCAAAGACAGTATCAAGGATTCCATGTGTTGAAGAAGGAGTGTATTGCAGAGCATAGTTGCAAAGTCTGGGAGAGGTATTATTTTTGTTTTTGTTTCTTCTTAATATGGATTACAATTCTTAGGTATGTATATGTTTCACAGAGCACAATTAAGGGTTCTGGGATTTCCATTCTTCCCACTGTTAGCAATAATTTGTTAGGATCCACACAAATGCCTTTGCATAGTCAATAAAGCACAAATACACATTCTTCTGGTATTTTTTGCTTTCAGCCAGGATCTAACTGACATAAACAATGAGATCCCTGATGTCATGGCCTCTTCTAAATCTAGCTTGAACTTTTGGCCGTTCTCAGTCTATGTGCTGTTTTAGCAATTTTGGAATGATCTTCAGTGATATTTCGCTTCCATGTGATATGACTCTATGAAGAAGAATGTGGAATCAGGATCAGAGGAAGACTTCTCAATGACCTATGTTGTGCATATGACAGAACTTTGTTGAAAGTGAGGAAGAATTGAAGCACTTGCTGCAGAAGATCAAGGAATGCAGCCTCCAGTATGGATGTCTCAATGTCAAGAAAACAAAGATTCTCACCACTAAACAATGAGGAACATCATAATAGATGGAGAAAAAGACTGAAACTATCAACAACTTCATCTTACTTGGATCCACAATCAACATTCTTGATATCAGCAGACAGGAGATTAGGAGATGTATTGCACTGGGAAAGTCTGCAGTCAGGTACCTCTCCAAATTATTGAGGAGTAATGATGTCAGTTTGAGGACTAAAGTGCACCTGATTCAGGCCATGGACTTTTTCAATCACTTGCTATGCGCCTAAGAGCTGGATAATGACTAAGGATGACAGAAGAAGAATTGCTGCATTTGAGCTAGTGGAGAAGAGTACTGAGTATCTCATGGATCACCAAAAGAATAAACAGATAGGTCTTGAAGAGAGTGCAGCCAGAGTGCTCCATTGAAGTAAGACTAACAAAACACACATCTCACTTACTTTGGGCATATTGCTAGAAGAAGCTATTCCTTGGAAATGGACATCAGTACTTGGAAAAGTGAAGGGTTTGTGAAAGGGAGAAAGACCCTCAGTCAGATGGACTGATACTGCAGCAATGGGCTTGCGTATGTCAGAGATTGTGAGAATGGCAAAGGATAGGACAGGATTCTGATCTGTAGTTCATAGGGTCACTATGGTCATACTGGACACAACAGCACCTAAGAGTAACAACATCAGGAAATATATTAATTTTATTTTATTAATTTTTATGAACATTTACAGATATTTCGGATTTCTATTCATTCATTGTTGCCCCTTTTCCCTGTCCACCTCTCTCCCCCTTCCCCCAGTTCGCTCCTCTCTTTAAAAAGTAAAAGAAAAATTCCTTCATTGGTATACAATCTCCCCGCCCTTCCCCATCGAATGCACTCCAATGTGCAACCTTAATTCTGGACTCTTGTGATAACCATAATACCCTATCGTATATAGCTTTTAAACTGTTCTATATATAGCTTTTAAACTGTTCTCTCCCTAATCTGTTTCAATGCAGTATACATAATTTAACCAGTTTTTCTCAGTCTTACCCCAACCCTGATGTCAGTCCCATTCTACAACAGTGGCACTATGCAGTATTTGTCTTTTTGTGACTGAGATATTTCACTCAGCATAATGTCCTCCAGGGTTACCCATTTTGAATAATATTGCATGAGTTCATTGTTTTTCAATGCAGCATAGTATTCCATTGTGTGAATAGACCACAGCTTCTCTATCCATTCGTTTATTGATGAGCACTTAGGTTGTTTCCAACTCCTTGCTATTGTGAACAAAGCTGAGATAAACATGGGTGTGCATATATCCGTTTGGATGTCAGCTATGGTCTCTTCAGGGTATATTCCCAGTATTGGAATTGCTAGGTCAAATGGTATCTCTATTTGCAACTGTTTGAGAAAGCGCCACACTGCCTTCCACAGTGGTTGAACCATTTTACAATTCCACCAACAGTGAATAAGGGTTCCAGGCTCTCCACAACCTTGCCAGCATTTTTTGCTTGCTGTTCTGTTAAATTTTGCTATTCTGACTGGGGTGAGATGATATCTCATAGTTGTTTTGATTTGCATCTCTCTTAGAGCTAGGGATTTTGAACATTTCTTCATGTGCTTGCTGGCTATCTTAATGTCTTCTTTGGTGAAGTGTCTGTCCATACCCTGTGCCCATTTTTCAACTGGATTATTTACCTTTATCTTGTTGCTGTGCTCAAGTATTTTATAAACTCTAGATATAAGTCCCTTATCTAACATGTCATTACCAGATACCTTTTCCCAGTCTGTGGCTTCCCTTTTTACCACGTTGGAGAGGTTTCTGGTTGTGCTTAGGGATTTGATTCTTAGAAGGTCCCATTCATCTATTTTATCTTCTCCTGGTTGTAGATTTTTCAGGATACTTGGAAGACTGTTTAAGTTGTGGATTAGAGGAAATATCTTTTGAAGTACTGCCTAGACATCAATTGAAGGGGAGTATCCTCATTGTCTGAGCATATACAGTAGGGCAGCGGTTTTAAAAATAGTCTAGGAGATCATTGAACTCTCCTAGCCAGCAAAAAATGTAAACGTTCCTCTCACAAAACTTGGGGAAGGGGAAGAATCAGAGTTTAAGAACTCACGCACTCATTCATTGTCATCAAGTCGGAACCGACTCATAGCTAACCCTCCTCTGAGTTTTCAGTGAGTGTAACAGAACAGGAGATTGCCTATCTTTCTCTTGAGGTTAATAACTAATGTATTATAATATTTAAATGTCCTGTTTAAAAAGGCATATGAAAACAAGAAAGAATGATAGTCACTATAATAAAATAAAGTAGAAGAAAATGTCAACTCATATCAACTCTATGAACAAGAGACAAGAACATCGCAGCATATCCACTATCCTGCAGCATACACATAAACTCTGCTTGAGGTCATTGTTACATCATGTCAATCTATTGCCCTGAATATCTACTCTTCCTCTGACCCTCTACCTTTCTCAGTATGATACTTTTTTCCCAGGGACTAGCCCTTAGTGACAACATGCCCAAAAGATATGAGACAAAGGGCTTCTAAAGGACACTTTGGTTGTATTTTCCTCCAAGACAGTCTTGTTTATTTTTTAAAATTTTTATCATTTTTTAATTAATTTTAATGAAAATTTACAGACTTTGGATTTCCATTCATTCATTGTTGCACTTTTCTCCCTGCACCCCCCAACTCTTCTCTTTGAAAGGTAAAAGTTCCCCCATTGTTTTACAATCCTTCCCCCCGAGTCCACTCCACTATGCAGCCTTCGTTCTGTACTCTTGTCATGACAATAATACCTAATCACATATCCCTTTTAAACAGTTTTCTCCCTCATCTGTTTCAATTCAGTATACATAATTTATCCAGTTTTTCTCAGTCTTACCCCAACCCTGATGTCAGTCTCATTCTACAACAGTGGCACCATGCAGTATTTGTCCTTTTGTGATGGACATATTTCACTCAGCATAATGTCCTCCAGGGTCACCCATTTTGAATAATATTGCATGAGTAACTTGTTTTTCAATTCAGTGTAGTATTCCATTGTGTGAATATACCACAACTTCTCTATCCATTCGTTTGTTGATGGGCACTTAGGTTGTTTCCAACTCCTTGCTATCATGAACAAAACCATGATAAACATGGATGTGTAAGTCTTGTTTATTCTTTTGGTAGCCAATGACATATTCCATCACCATAATTCAAAGACATCAGTTTTTCTTTGGTCATCTATTTTCATTGTCTAACATTCTGATACACAGGAAGCAACTGAAAATACCATGCCTAGGATCAAGCACATTTTAGTCTTTAATCTGACATTAGCATTTTGGAGAAGTCCTTGACTATCGATTTTTCCAATGCAACACACATATTTACATCTTGACTATTACCATAAGTGCTGATTGTGGATTCAAGAAAATGAAATGGGTGACAAAGTTTAATCTTTGCTTCTTTTGTCATGATGTTATCTATTGGTCCATTAGTGAGGATTTGTGTTGACTTGATGTAAAGATGTAGCCCATATTGAAAGCTATAGTTTTTTATTTATCTTCTTCATTGTTTTCACATCTTCCTTACTTTCTGCAAGCAATATTGTGTCATCTGCATAATGCAGATTGTTGATAATTCTTCTATGATCCTGATAGTACATTCTTCTTTATAGAGTTCAGCTTGTCTAATGATTTGATCAACATACAAATTGAATAGGTATAGAGGAAAGATTCAACCCTGACACATATTTTTTGTTTCAACCATGAAGTGTTCCCTTGTTTGGTTTGGGCAACTGCTTCTTAGTCTGTACAGAGGTTTCACATGAGCACAATTAAGTGCATTGGGATTTTCATTCTTCTGTGTTAGCTGTAATTTGTTGTGATTCACAAAGTCAAATGACTTTTCAAAGGTAATAAAACACAAGGAAACAGCTCTCTAATATTCTTTGCTTTCAGATGAGATCCATCTGATATCAGCCATGATATATATCCCTTACTCTATGGCCTCTTCTGAATCCACGTTGATGTTTTTGGCAGTCCCCTGTTGATAGAATGTTTCAGAGGTTTTTAAATAATGTTCAGTAAAATTTTACAAGTATATAATATTAAGATAATGTTAAATAATTTCCAAAATCTGTTGGATTTTTTTTATTGCAATGGAAACAAATATGGTTCTTCTGCAGTTATTGACCAAGAAGCTGCCTTTAAATGTCTTGGCATAAATTAATGTGCATATTTAAGGTAGATCCATTTGTCGAAACATATCATTTGGTATTCCATCAATTTCTGAGACCTTATTTTTTGCCAATGTTTTCAGTACACCTTAAACGTTTTCTTTTCTTGCCATTTTTTTAAAATTATTACATGCTGTACCTTTTGATACAGTGATAATGACCAGAGATCATGAGGATACTGCAGGATAGGATAAGGTTCAGATCTATTGTTCACAGGGTCACTATGAGCCATAGTGATGTTACATAGTGATATTACAACTAGATGTTACCTAATAACAATAATTCTTAGCAGATACGTCATTCCCAAGAGTTTGATCATAATATGTCTCATTGCACATTTCTTTAGGTTTATCCTACTTGGGGTTGTTTAATGTCTTTTTAAAAATGACACAACCTTACTTGCTGAAACTGAAGAAGACTTGAAACACTTGCTATAGAAGGTCAAGGATTCCACCAGATGCTCTGCTGGAGAAGGAGGGGCTATCTCCTCCTGTACCAGACAGATCTGATTTGATGGTACACACACACAAAAAATAATAAAATAAAATAAATTTTAGAAGGTCAAGGACTATAGTCTTCACTATGAATTAAAGCTCAACATCAAGAAGACAAAGATTCTCAGCACAGGGACAATTGGTAGCACCATGATAGATGAAAAAGAGATTGAGCTTGTTAACAATTACAGCTTGCTCAGCTCCACAATCAACACTTTTAAGATCAATAGTCAGAAAATCAAAAGACGAATTACACTGGGAAAATCTGCTGTCAGGTACCACTCCAGAGTGCTAAAAACCAACAATGTCAGTATAGAGACTAATCCAGGCCATGGTCTTCGTAATTACTTGTTATGCTTCAGAGAGCTGAACATGACTAAGGCTGACAGAAGAAGAATCAATCCCTTCTAGTTGTGGTGCTGGAGAAGAGTCTTGAACATATCAAAAATCCTCACCAAGAAAACAAATAACGTGTGTCTTGGAGAGGGTTAAACCAAGTTTCTCCTTGGAGGCTAGAATTTTGAAGCTCCATCTCACATACTTTGGGCATGTGGCCAGGAAAGACGGATCCTTGGAGAAGGATATCATGCTTGGAAAGGTGGAGAGACAGTGCAGGAGAGGAAGACCCCAGATGAGATGGATTGATACACTAACTAAGGGTTGGTGTGTTGGAATTAGAAAGATTGGCTCAGGACAGGGCAGAATTCAGAGCTGCTGTAGATAGGGTTGCTATGGGTAGCAGACAACTCAATAGCATATAACAACAACAGAGACAACAATGTCTTCAATTTCCCCCCCCCCCCCGTTCATTTCGTTTTCTTCTTGAATTCACTTATGTTTTATTCACTTAAAAGTATTCCTCAATTTCATTAATGCTCTTTTCATGGTTAATTATTCATTTTTGTTTGTATTAATTAGAATTCATTATTCAATTGGCTTGCCTTCTAGTTTGCTAAAGCAAAAAGCTCTTGTTCAAGTAGAGCAAAGGAACACTGCATGATTTAAAATTAGGAAAGGTATGCAACAGGGTTGTATCTTTTCTCCAAACCTACTCAATTTGAATGCTGAGCAAATCATTAGAAAAGCTGGCCTCCCACACAGCAGGACTGACCAGAACACTCATGTCTACAGGACTGACCAGAACGCCCTGTGCCACAGGACCAATCAGAACGTCCACACCAGAGGACCTACCGAAACGCCCACACTGCAAGACCAACTGCCCTGCCGTGGCACGGCCGCCTCGCTGCAACTTGCTTGCCCCGCTGAACATCTGCAACCTGACTGAGGTACATACGCATGACTACCCAGAAGGCAGCCTCGCCAAGGTGCGAGCTGTACAGCTGATAACTGAGTGAGGTCTCTGTGAATCTCCCCAGGGGCAGGTAGCCCCACCAGCTATAAGTAGGACATTTGCAAACTGAGTGAGTTCCTTGTGCAGATACCCACTAATCCCTACCTGGGCTGGTAGCCCCTCCGGGCACGAATGGGACAGTTGCAAACAGAGTGAGGTCTTCCCAAGTGCCCACCTGGACAACTAGCCCCACCTGGACAGCTAACCCCACCAGGTGTGAGCCATACAGCTGTGGCCACAGCCTCAGACAGGTCCCTGCTTGTGGCGTCTGGGCATATGCCTGTCCAACATACACCTGGGCTTGTGCCTTCCCCTGCCTGTTCTTGCCTCCCCCTCAGTCTTGCATCTCCTCACATCCAGTGAACTAATTGTCTTTAATCTGGAGCATCTTGTTCTGACTTACTTAGCTATAACAGTTATCCAACAGAAGAGGCCATTTCACAGGCCGTGAAAGGATACTTGCTTTGGTTCAGAAATTCAGAGAGGAACACAGGCAACATAACTGCTATGCCCTCATTTATAGCAATGACCTCAGATCAAGACTTTATCATCACCTCAGGCATGAAAAACCTTACCACATCATCATCATCAAAGAAAAGAGCCACCTCACAAACTACACAAGCACAAAGAAAGATGTCACCCCCAAAAAATGACACAATACTGATAGATTTCCTGAAGCCAGAAAGTCTGATGGAATATTCTGACACAGAATTTAAAAGAACAATGATTGAATATTTTCAGTGGAGGAAATACAAACATGAAGAATTATAAGACACTGCAAGTAAAAACCAGAGGACCTTAAAAAAAAAACAAAGCAACAAAACAATGCAGATAAAACAAATGTGTCATTAGAGGCTCTGGAAAAATAAGAAACCACAATCCAAAATATGAGAGCCAATGCTTTAGATGATGTCAACATGATGGAGGGACATATAAACAGAGTTGAAGAGATGGAACACAGAATCAGTTAAATACAAGATAAAACTGTCACCACTGCAAGGCTAGAGCAAAAAGCAGAATTTAAAAGAAAGGGAAAATAAGAAAATCTAAGAATAATGTGGGACACCATCAAGAGAAATAATATGAACATCATCAGAATCTGAAAAAAGGAAGAACCAAGTTAAAGCACCAAAAAAGTTGTGGAAGACTTATTGGATGAAAACTCTCCAGGCGTAATGAAGAATGAGAGAATATATATTCAAGAAGCTGAGCGAACATCATATAGAACAGACCACAAAAGAAAAACACCAAGGCATATCATAGTCAAATTCACCAGAACCAAAGATAAGGAGAGAATTCTGAAAGCAGAGAGGGAGAAACAAAGAGTAACCTATAAGGGAGAACAGATAATACATAGTGCAGATTTCTCAGCAGAAACCATGCGAGCAAGAAGACAGTGGAATGACATATATTGAACACTCAAAAAACACAACTGTCAACCAAGAATACTGTACCCAGCAAAATTGTCCATCAAATATGAAGGAGAGATCAAGATATTCCAAGAAAAACAAAACTTGAAGGAATTTGTAAAAATAAGAACAGCATTGCAGCAAACATTGAGAAAGGTCCTTCATACAGAGGTGCCACAGAAAGCAGGATGGACCAAAGTAAGTAAAAACAACACCAATATAACTCAACACAATGACAGCAATAAAACTGTGCCTCTCAATAATCACACTGACTGTGAAGAGACACACCTGAAAAGTGAAGATAAAGACTAAAAATAAAAGGGTGGGGGAAAATATACCAAGCAAATGGCAACTAGAAAAAAGCAGGAGTAGAGATATTAGTCTCTGATAAAATAAATTTAAATGCAAAAATCATTACAAAGGACAAGGGAGGTCACTACATAATGATGAAAGGGTCAATAAAATATGAGGACATAACAATAATAAATATCTATACATCAAATTATAGACCTGTAAATATATAAAACAAACATTAACAAAACTGAAAAAGAAAATAGACAACACTACTATAGTAGTTGGAGACTTCAATACACCACTCTCAAGACAAGACAGAACTAACAGAAAGAAACTCAACAAAGATGCTGAAGAATTAAACCACACAATAAACCAACTCAATCTCATATTTACTGGCCAATGCACCCCCCAAAACGCCCAATATACTTTCTTCTCCAATGTGCATGAAACGTTCTCCAGAACAGATCACATCTTGAGCCATAAGGCAAGAATCAATGAATTAAAAAACATATAAATAATACAGAGCATCTTCTCAGATCACAATGCTATAAAATTATAAATTAATAGCAAAGGGATAAAGAAGAAAAAAACCCATACATTTGGAAGCTGAACAATACCTTGCTTGAACATGAGTGGGTACAAGAAGAAATAAAAAATGAAATAAAAAGGTTTCTTGAAACAAATGACAATGAAAACAACACTTACCAAAACATCTGGGACACAGTCAAAGCAATAATCAGAGATCAATTTATGGCAATAATCAAACACATCAAAAGGCAGGAAAAAATGACAATTAATAACCAAATATCTCCAACAAATTGATAAAGAACAGCAAGAAAAACCAGACACCCTCTAAAAAATGGTGAAATTATAAAAATTAGGGCAAAAATAAATGAAATAGAAAACAGAAATACAATTGAAACCATCAACAAAACTAGGAGTGGGTTCTTTGGAAGGTCAATAAAATCGACAAACCACTAGCAAAACTAACAAGGGAAAAGAAGGAAAAGATACAAATAATCTGAATAAAAGATGAAATGGACAACATCACAACAGAGCCAAATTAAAAAAAAAAAGACTAACAATGGAATATTATGAAAAAATATATGCAAACCAATATGAAAACCTAGAGGAAGTGGACAAATACTAAGAAACTCACAATCTACCAAAACTGACACCAAGCGAAATTGATCACCTGAACAGACCCATTACAAAGGAAGAAAATTATAAGGTCATAAATCAACTTCCAGCCAAAAAAAGTCCTAGACCAGATGGTTTTAGAAGTGAATTTTATCAATCATTCAGAGAACTGTCACCAATTCTACATAAACTATTTCAGAAAATAGAAAAAGATGGACTTCTCCCAGAATCATTCTATGACGCAAACATATCCTTGATACCAAAGCCAGATAAAGACACTACAAAATAGAAAACCATAGGCCAATATTTCTCATGAACATAAATGCAAAAATGCTGAATAAAATCCTGGCCAAAAGAATCCAAAGATACATAAAAAAAATTCATCATGCCCAAGTTAGATTCATAACAGGTATGCAAGGATGGTTCAACAAAAGAAAAACAATCAATGTAACTTATCACATTAACAAAACAAAGACCCAGAACCACATGATCTTATTACTTCATGCAGAAAAGGCATTTGACAAAATCCAGCACCCTTTCCTGATTAAAACACTCAACCAAATAGGATTAGAGGGGAATTTCTTCAACATAGTAAAAAGTATAATTAAAGGGATTCCCCATGAAAACAGCAACAAGGCAAGGATGCCCACTATCATCTCTCCTATTCAATATGGTATTGGAAGTCTTAGCGATAGCAATGTTAAGAGAAGGAAATAAGAGGTATCCAAACTGGCAAAGAGGAAATAAAATTACCTCTCTATGCAGAAGATGTGATAGTATACTTAGAAAACCCTAAAGACCCAGCAAGAACTCTACTGGGCATAGTTGACCAATTCAGCAAAGTGGCAGGATACAAGATCAACATACAAAAATGAATTGGATTTCTTTACAGTGACAAAGAAAATACAGAACTGGAGCTAATAAAAATAATACCCTTTACAATAGCTAACCACAAGATTAAATACTTGGGAATAAACCTAACCAGAAACACAAATAATCTATTACAAAAATATTACAAAACATTACTACATGAAATAAAAAGAGACCTGGAGAAATGGAAGAATATCCCATGTTCATGTATAGGAAGACTCAATATTGTGAAAATGACAATACTACCAAAGGCAATTTACACGTAAAATGCAATTCCAATACAAATACCAAGTCCATTCTTTAACAAGATGGAAAAGAAAATCTCCAATTTCATTTAGAATGGAAGGAGGTCCCGAATAAGGAAATCATTCCTTAAAAAGAGAAACAAGGGAGGAGGCATCTCACTCTCTGATTTCAAATCTTAATATACTGCCGTGGTGGTCAAGACAGTGTGGTACTGGTACAATGACAGACACATAGATCAATGGAATAAAATAGATAATCCAGAAATCAGCTTATCTACCTGTGGTCAATTGATTTTTTATAAAGAGATGAAATAAGTTAAGTGGGGAAATGACAACCTTGTAAATAGATGGTGCTAGCAAAATTGGAAAACTATCTGTAGAAAACTCAAGCAAGATACATACCTCCCTCCGTACACAAACAACAACTCAAAATGGATCATGGATCTAGGATGAAAACCAAGGACTAAAAATTTCATTAAATAAAAGCTTGGAAGAACTCTAGAAGTCCTAATCCGCAACATAAACAATCTTTCAAGCATCCTGAAAAATCTACAACCAGGAGAGGATAAAAAAGATGAATGGGATCTTCTAAGAATCAAATCCCGATGCACATCTAAAAACATATCCAACAGGGTAAAAAGGGAAGCCACAGATTGAGAAAAAAAATATTTGGTAATAACATGTCAGATAAGGGACTTATATCTAGTATTTATAAAATACTCGAGCACCACAATAAGATAAAAAACCCAATTGAAAAATGGGCACAGGATATGAACAGACACTTCACCAAAGAAGACATTCATTCAGATGGCAAACAAGCACATGAAGAAATGTTCAAAATCCCTAGCTCTAAGAGAGAAGCAAATCAAAACAACTATGAGATATCATCTCAACCCAGTCAGAATAGCAAAATTTAGCAGAACAGCAAACATCAAATGCTGGTGAGGTTGTGGAAAACTGGAACCCTTACTCACTGTTGGTGAGAGTGTAAAATGGTACAACCACTATGGAAGTCTGTATTGGCACTTTCTCAAAAAATTACAAATAGAAATAGCATTTGACTCAGCAATTCCACTACTGGGAATATACCCTATAGAAACCACAACTGCCTCCCAAACAGATATATGCACACCCATCCTTATTGTGGCTTTGTTCACAATAGCAAAGAGTTTGAAACAACCTAAGTGCTTGTCAACAAACGAATGGATAGAGAAGCTCTGATATATTCACACAATATATTATAGGCATACTATGTTGCATTGAAAAGCAAAGAACTAATGAAATATTATACAAAATGGAATACACTGGATGACATTATGCTGAGTGAAATACCTCAGTCACAAAAGGACAAATATTGCATAATGCCACTGTTGTAAAACGAGACTGACATCAGGGTTGGGGAGAGATTCAGAAAGAGGGAATAAATAATGCATTTTGCATTGAAAGAAATGAGGGAGAGAACTGCTTAAAAGTGATATATGATTAGATATTATTATCATGAGAAGAGTCCAGAATGAAGGCTGCATAGTGGAGTGGATTCGGGGGTGGGGGGGATTGTATGATGATGAAAGAAGCTCTAACTGAGGGGGGAGGGGTTGGCAGGGAGAAAAATGTAACTAGGAATGAATGGAAATCCAAAGTCTCTGTAAACCTTCATTAAAATTAATAATAAGAAAGAAAAGCTGGGCTTTACAAAGAATGTGGTATCAGGATCAGAGGAAGACTTATAAACATTTTGCATTATGCAGTTGACACAAAATTGCTTGTAGAACGTGAGGAAGGCTTGAAACACTGAAGATCAAACATGGGCTATATCTCTACATCAAATCAATAAAAATCCTCACCAATGGACCAATATGTAACATCATGATATATGATTGTTGTTATTGTTATGTGCCGTCGAGTTGCCTGCAACTCATAGCGACCCTATCTACAACAGCCCTAAACTCCGCTCTGTCCTG
>NW_006399833.1:1656577-1660437 GCF_000299155.1 Elephantulus edwardii | reverse complement strand
AGTTGGGAAACATGGACTCGGTGACAGAAATGGAGCTGGAGAGAGAATGATCGAATTTTGCACAATCAATGACTTATTCATAGCAAATACATTTTTAAGAGACATAAACGCAGGTTATATACCTGGATTTCACCTGATGGTATGCATAGGAATCAGATCAATTACATCTGCGGAAAGAACCACTGGACAAGCTCAATATCAGGAAGGGCTAGTCTCTGGAAAAATGTTATTATGCTGAGAAAGGTAGAGGGTCAGAGGAAGAGAAGATCTTCAGTGAGATAGATTGACACAATGACTGTAGCAATGACTGCAACCATGTTAGAGTTTATCTGTATGCTGCAGAATAGGGCAAAATTCTGATTTGTTGTTCAAAGGGTTGGTATGAGTTGTAGTGGATAACTCAAGCTAACACAGAAAATTTGAAATACACATCACAAAAAAATTTAAATAGATCATAAAACATTCTCAACCAAAAATAATCCTACTTCAGATGGCTTTACTGGTGAATTATATCTAACATTTAGGGAAGACTTCAAAATATTTCAGAACTTAAAAAACAAAAACTTGTAATTCTCCTGAGGCTAGGATTTTGAAGCTCTGTCTCACATACTTTCGGCACGTGGCCAGGAGGGACCAGCTCCTGGAAAACACATCATGCTCAGATGGGTGGAGGGACAGCACAGAAGAGGAAGACCCCAGATGAGATGGATTGATAAAATAACTAGGGCAATGGGGCTTGGTGTGTCAGAGCCAGTGAGACTGGCTCAGGACAGGGCAGGCCTCAGAGCTGTTGAACATAGAGTTGCTATGAGTCACAGGCAACTCTATGACACATAACAACAACAACAATACTCCTGAATTCATTCTATGAAACAAACATAATCTTGATACTAAAGGCAGATAACAATACCACTAAAAAAGGAAAAAGAAATTATAGATTCTCTTGAATATAAATGTAAACATTTTCAACAAAATCCAACATCATATTAGTATTTAAAAGTCAGTTGTTATTACATTTTGGAGGAACTTTCTTCAAAGTGGTACAGCACTCTTCTGTCAGTATACTGTACTGAAGTAACCTGGGTTTGCTGTGATGCTGAACCTTGTGCCATTGGAGTGCCAAATGCCATAACGGTTACCCATGGTGGACCAGTGTTTGGTGGAGCTCCCAGTTTAAGACAGGTTTGGAAGCAGGCATCCACTCCTTAAACAACATGACTCTGGAAACTCTATGAACTTTGACAAATGATGATAGTTATAGAAAGGCTTCAGGCCTTTTGTTTATAGGGTCACTATAAGTTGTGCTCGATCAAGTAGGATTCATACTAAGTTAGTGAGGATGGTTCAACATATGAATACAATCAGTGTAATGCATCATATCAATACAACAAAGCAAAAAGAACCATATAATCACATCACTTTATGTAGAACAGTCATTTGACAATAATTTGAGACCTTTCACTGATAGAAAAACTTGGCAAAATAGGATTATTATGCTTGGTAGAATGATAACATTGAAAGAAAGAAATGAAAGCATTCAACAAGAAAGACTGACACAGTAAATGCATAAATGATCTTGAACACCATGATAATTGTGAAGATGGTGAGGCACTGAGCAACATTTCCATTCTGTTTTCAATATGACCACTTTTGGAGCACCTAGCAATAGCACTACAGTATGGCCTCATCTTAACTTGATCATATCTCCAAAGATCCTACTTTCAAAGAAGGTCACATTAGTTGGATGGTAGACATTCATAAGTTTCATGTAGACATGAAAATTTAGGAGATATTAGTCCACTCAGTATAGTCACACTTTTGTTCTTTTGTGTGGTGGAGTTGGAACACACTCATAGCTGTTACCCCAGAAGGTTTTAAGAGGCTGTAAATACCACAGGAGGAGATTGCCCACAGAGCAACTGGTGGATTCAAACTCTCTACATTTGGGTTGGCAGCACAACTCCTTACAACTAGACCACCAGAATCCGTCATGATAATATGTCTAACATAAATGAGATAAAATGTCTGTATCTCCAGTTTTAAGGAATATTCTAGCTGTAATTCTTAAAGACAGATTTGTTCATTGTTCTGACAGTGCAAGATACAGTCAATATTCTTTTCCAATACCATAATTTTAATTCACCATTTCTTCATGGATGTGGAGTAATTGAAAAAAGAAATCGTGACTTGGGTAAGGTATACCTTAATCCTCACAGTGGTATCGCTTAGGATAGACCTAGTGGAGATATGAAAAGATGGGGTGATGGCGAGCACAGATCAATGGTGATTAAAAAAGCCCAACAAACCCACAGTGTATAGGAGTGGGGTAGACAGCCAGCAGGAGCAGAAGGCCGACTTTTGAACTCTCAGGCTACCATTTTACCCAGGTGCTGACATTCCTGGTCCTGGATCCTCCTGGTCCTGATCCGACCGGTACAAGCCCTATCGTCCAACTTTCCTCAGCTCTTTCAAGAGGGGATCACCAGCATACAGGATCCAGGCAAGTCATCACCCATGCCTGCCACATTATCCTGCTGTGCCAGCTATGTGTCTCAGCTAGAAGGCTTCAGCAATTAGCAGCCACAGGAATATAGTCCTGGAGCAGATTAAGACAAGGACCTTCCTCCAAAACTGCTAGAGAGAGTGGTGAAGAGAATTGGGGAACCTGGCCATGCCACTCTACAGACCTAGAAGACAATAGACTTCAGAAGAGGGGGCTGCAATCAGGTGAGAGATTCACTTGCAGAACTGGCACTTTGAGGTGTGGGGGAAGGAGGGGACTGCAACTCCACTGTAGAAAAATTGGTTCAGTTGGGAACCTGGCTAACGGGGTCACTCCATAGACTAAAGAGGACAATAGACTTTAGGAGAGGGGGCTACAGTAGGATGAAATTTCCACAGGGCTGCACTACAGACCAGAGAGGACTTAAATGATTTTAGAAAAGGTAAACTTTCCAGCTCCACCAGCCCAGAAAGGACTCCTAGTAGAACAAGTTACACACTCCATAGATAGAACACTTCAACTGTAAAACTTATCAATAGTATCATAGAGTTAAAGAACTATCACCAACTTATGCAGACACAACAGAAACAGGCTAACACATACCAAAGAAAACTACACCTAATGTCAAGAAAGCAGCAAGCAGACTCAAACATTGTGGGGAGAAAACCTAAAAAGCTTTCTCATAAAAAAACAGAATATATTGCACACCCAGTGAATACCTGAGAGACAGGGAGGCAGAAGAAATTACTTGACGTAGAGTTATAATAACAGCTACTGAAGAAGGTACAAATGATGGAAGAAAGAATGGAGGCTATAAACAAAGCTAATTTTCCAGACACAGGGAGCCAGAAGAAACATATCATGGTGGAGGAACATGAATAACTATGGAAGAAGTTGCAAAAGATGGAAGAAAGTATTGAAACTATGGATAAGGAGGCACAAGAACTTAGAAAAATCATGGCAAGACAGAATATACAGCCAACATCATACTGGAACTAACAGAAATATATGAAAACAATTGAAACCATGAATGAGAACAGGAACTGGTTCTATGAAATGGACAATAAAATAGACAAATCATTGGTGAATTTAACAAAAGAGAAGACAAATAAATAGAATAAGAAATGAAAGAGGTGACATCATAGGAGAACAATCTGAAATGAAATGGGTAATAATGGGATATTATAAAAAGCTATACTCTGATCCCCAGCCTCTCGGATAATCTGCTCTGTATACATGTTGAAAAGGTATGGAGACAGGATGCATCCCTGGCATACACCCTTCCCAATTTTGAACCATGCAGTGTTACCCTGCTCTGTTCTGACTACTGCCTCTTGGTCCAAGTATAGGTTTCGCA
>NW_006399833.1:1653782-1655207 GCF_000299155.1 Elephantulus edwardii | reverse complement strand
CTTTGGACATGTTGCCAGGAGGGACGGGTTTTGGAGAGGGACATCATGCTTGGGAGGGTGGAGGGACGGCGCAGGAGGGGAAGACCGTCTATGAGATAGATTGATTTGGTGACTGGGGTAATCGGGATGGGTGTGTCAGAGGCAGTGCGGTTGGCGCAGGACAGAGCAGGGTTTAGGGCTGTTGTGCATAGGGTAGCTATGAGTCGCAAACGACTTGACGGCACATAACAACAACAACAACATACTCTGATAAATTTGGAAACTTAGAGCAAATGAACAAATTCATAGAAATTCACATTTACCCCGGCATGGCATGACAGATGTAGAACACTTAACAGTTTATAAAGAGACTCCTGCTCCTTCTTCAAAGAAAAATTCCTGGTCCACAAGATTTCAAAGCTGAAATCTACCAAACTTTTAGAGAAGAACTATCATCATCCTAGTCAAGTTATTTCATGAAATAGAAAAACAAGGAACAATCCTAGAGTCATTCTATGAAGCAAGCATAACCCTAATACCAAAACCAGGACGAGATATTTTAAAAGAAAACAAAACAAAAACACCCCAAACCCCCAACATTTCTTATGAATATAGTTGTAAAAATCCTCAACAAAACCTTGGCCAACAGAATCCAATACACTTTTGACTTTTATAATATAAAAAAAATCATCATGACCAAGTGGGATTCATAACAGATATGTATAACATAAGAAAAAGCAATCAGTGTAATTCATCACATTAACAAAATAAAGAACACAAGAAAAGCAATAGCATAAGAAAACATAACATAAGGAAAAAACATAAGAAATGCAATCAATGCAATTAAATCATCACATTAACAAAAGAAAGAATAAGAATCACACAATTCTGTCAATTGACAAGAAAAAGGCCTTTAAAAAAAATCCAACATCCCTTCCTGATTAAAACACTCAAGAAAATAGGGATAGGAGAGAATTTCCTCAACATAGTGAAAAGTATATATGCAAAACACAATTCTCAGTGGAGAAAGACTAAAGGTATTCACCTTGTGAACAGGGACCAGACAAAGAAGATGCCCACTTTCACCATTCCTATACAATATACCACGAAGGGTGGTAGGTCAGTGCAGGAGAGGAAGACTCATGACCAGGCAGATTGATGTGGTAACTTCCGCAATGGGTTCTTGAATGTCAGAAAGTGTGAGGATGACATAGGATATAACAGGGTTCAAATATTTTATTCATAGGGTCTCTGTGAGTCGTACTTGATGGCACCTAACAACAACAATTCAATATTGTATTGGAAATATTATCCAGGGCAATACAATAAGAGAAGGAAATAAGAGGTATCCAGATGGGCAAAGAGGCGGTAAAACTCTCGCTATATGGAGATAATATGGTTGTGCAAACAGAAAACTTCAAGGACTCAGCAAGGAAAAAAAAAAAT
>NW_006399833.1:1642339-1653637 GCF_000299155.1 Elephantulus edwardii | reverse complement strand
AAGTGGGATTGTTCTACAGCAACAAAGAAAATACAGAAAAGGAAACCAAGAAAGTAATACCATTTACAATGATGTTGTTGTTAGGTGCCATCGAGTCAAGTAAGACTTATAGCAACACTATGAACAAAAGATCTGAACCCAGTCCTGTCCTGTGCCATCCTCACTCTTCCTGACACTCAAGAACCCATTGGAGCAGTCACAATGCCAATCCACCTGGTTGAGGATCTTTCTGGGAAAAGATTTTCCACAATCAAGAAACCTCCTTCGACAGAGAAGAATTCAAACAGAATGGAAATCTTATGAATGTAAGTAATGTGAGAAAACATTTTCTCTGATTGTTTTAAGAGAACATCCAAGAATTCACACAAGAGAGCGACTTTATGAATGTGAGGAATGCAGTAAAAGATTTTTTCAGGAGGGTTCACTAACTATACATGCAAGAATTCACAAAAGAGAAAGACTATGAATATGAGGAATGTGGGAAAACCTTTTCACATTAGGAAGCCTCATTGCACCTAAAAATTCACACAAGAGAGAGAACTTAGGAAAGTAAGGAATGGAGGGAAACTTTTTATGGCCCTAGTGCAGGAGCTCTACATGAAGAATTTACACAAGATAGACCCTCTGAATGTAAAGAACGTGGGGCAACCTTTGCACAGTGACATGCCAACAGGACATGCAAGGATTCACACAGAAGACACCTCTTATGACCTTTAGCAATGGAAGACACAAGTTATCCATACCTCCATCCTCACTGGGTATGTTTGTAGTTACCCTGCAGACAGGTTACATGAATGTAAGGAATATAGGAGTGTGTTCAGTCAATAATCCATCCTCCCTGGACACCCGAGAATTTTCATTCAATAGTACTGGTGACTAAGAAAAATAGGAAATGATTAGTCTTCCCTGATAATGTCTCATAGGAGAACTGTCGTTCTGTCTCTGGAACTCAGATCATTGCAGAGGTTTTTATATTTGCCATGCGTGTGGGAGTTCTTCAGGGTTTGTTGAAGTAGTATCAATTTTGTGTCGTTGTGGTAATTTGATAATATATTGTAAATGTGGGGTTTTGCAGTCATTTGTTAACTTTTTTCTCAGCTTCAAGTTGAAATTTTTCTTTCCTAAAATTATAACATCATTGACTGTAATAAATACAGGTGCAGATCGTACGACTGGGGAGAATGCTTTTGTAGAAATTTTCAAGTTTGTGGTTGAGGTTTTCCCATGCAATTAATAAAGATCTCATTCATACAAGAGAAAGAAAAAGAAAAGAAACAGCGCTTCCAAACAATATGTTCAAAGTATGTGAGGCAAAGCCTCATCATTCCTGCCTCCAAAGAGCAGTCCAGCTGTACCCTCTCCAAGACATTCTCTTGGCCGTCCATGGGATGTTAGTGCTCTTCTACAACACCACAGCTCAAAGGCATCAATTCTTTTTCTGTCATCGTTATTCATTGTCCAGGTCTCAGATGCATAGCTAATAATCAGAAAAACTATGGCCTAAATCAGACGCACTTTAGTTCTCAAACTGACATCACTACTCCCCAATAATTTGGAAAGGTATCCTGATTTCCTGACTGCTGGTACCAAGGATGTTAATCATGGATCCCTGCAAGATGAAGCAGTTGACAGCATCAATCTCCTCTCCATCCATCATGACACTGTCTATTGATCAAGTGGTAAGAATCTTTGTTTTCTTGAAATTGAGACACAATCCATACTGAAGGCTTCATTCCTTGATCCTCTACAAGTCCTTCAAAACTTCCTCACTTTCAGTAAGCAAGGTTGTGTCATCTGCATAACAGAGCTTATTGATGAGTCTCTCCAGTCCAGATGCCACATTCTTCTTCATAGAGTCCAACTTCTCTGATAACTTGCTCAGCACATAGATTGAACAGGTAAGGAGATAGAATAAAATCCTGATGCATTCCTTCCCAATTCCAAACCATGCAGCGCTCCTTTCACACAACAACCTCCTGATCAAGGTATAGGTTTCGCGTGAGCACAATCAAATGCTCTGGGATTCCTATTCTTCCCAATGTCAGCCACAACTTGTAATGATCCACATAGTCAAATGCCTTTGCATAGTCAATAAAGCACAAATAGACATTCTTCTGGTATTCCTTACTTTCAGCCAGGATCCATCTGACATCATTAATTATATGCCTGGTGCCATAGCCACACTTAAATCCAGCTTGAAATTCTAGCAATTCCCTATCAATTAATTGTTCCAGCCACTTTTGAATGATCTTCAGCAGTATTTTGCTTACATGTGCTATTAATGGTGTTGTTTGATAGTTTCCACATTCTGTTGGATCACCTGTTCCTTGTTCATGCATGTTGCTGTTGTATGCTGTTGAGTCCGAATCCATCCATAACTGACCCTCCATTGACTTTTCAGAGGCAGTAAGTCACAGGAAAAGATTGCCCATCCTTCTCCCATGAGGCAACTGCTGGATTCTACCTGTGTGCCTTTGGGACAGCAGTACAGCTTTTTACTACTAGGCCATTCAGTATAGTAAAAATGACAATGTTACCAAAAACAATCTACATTTTCAATGCAATCTCAACACAGATACCAAATTCATTCTTCAAAAAGATAGAAAAGGCAATAGGCAAGTTTATTTGGAGAGAAAAGAGATCCTGAGTAAAGCAAAGCACTCCTGAAAAACAAAAATGAAGTGGGAGGCATAGCACTCCCTCAAAATGTACCACACAATTGTAATAATCAAATAGCATGGTACTGGTACAAGGACAGAGACCAATGGAACAGTATAGAAAACCAAGAAATGAACTCATCTACCTATGGCCAACTGGTATTTGACAAGGAAATAAAAAAAATATCAAATGGGGAAATGACAACCACGTCAATAAATGATGCTAGCAAAACTAGACTGCCACCTTCAAAAAGCTGATGCAGGATCCACATCTCATACATACACAAAAATCAACTCCAAGTGGATGAGAGACCTAGGGGTAAACCTCAAAACCATAAATATCATAGGAAACAAAATGGGACCAAACTTAGAAGGCCAGACTAGCAAACACAGCCAGAAATGCACAATCAAGAGAGGATCACATTTATGAATGGAACTTTCTAAAGATTAAGTCCCCTGTGTGCATCAAAACCTTTTTCCAATTGGGAGAAAATAAAACCTACTGACTGGGGAAAAACACTTGCAAATGACTTCTTAGACAAGAGTATCATAATGAAGTTTACAGAATCCACAAGGAAAAGACTGCTAACACAATTACAAAATGGGCAAAAGACATGGAAACACTTTTCATAGAGAGCCAACAGACAGTTGAAATGCTCAGTCATTGGCAATAAGAAAGATGCAAATCAATACCACAATGAGATACCATCTCACCCCAGTAGCAGTGGCAAACTTTAACAGAACAGCAAGCAATAATTATTGGAGAGGATATGGGGAGATCAGAACTCTCATACACTGTTGGTGGCATTGTAGAATGATACAATCACTCTGGAAGGCAGTATGAAATTTTCTTATGATCCAGCTATTTGATTGTTAGGAATATACCCCAAGGAAGATAGAACTGAGACACAAATAGAGATTTGTACACTGATATTCATAGCACTATTGTTCACAATAGCAAGAACCTGGAAACATCCCAAATGTCCATCAACTAACAACTGGATTGAGAAATTGTGGTACATAACAGGATAGACTCCTATTCAGCCCTCAAGAGCAACGATTTCAAAAAATACATAAAATGGGAGATGCTAGAGAGCATTAAGCTGAGTGAACTAACTCAGTCTCATAAGGACAAATATTCATAAGTCTATTATTGTAAATAATAGAAGGATAACTATTAAGATGTGTATAAATATCCAAAGAAGAAAGGAAAGGGGGAAGAGTACTGAGGTTGGGGGGGATTTAAAATCCCCAAAAAACCAAATATGTATGAATAATTCAATAGACAACCAAACTGCTTTGTAGACTTTCATGCAAATTGCAATACAAATAAAATAAGGGGGGAAAAACCAAACAAAAAACAACAGTATAAGGGAATGATCATATAAAACACAATGTGAATGAAGGAATATGTGAAACACAATGCACATGAATAAAACACAATATATACAAATTTTATATGCAGCCAGTATAAAATAAAATTTTCAAAAAGATATGGGAATGACTTTATGAAACGTAATGTCAATGGAGGAAAGTGTGATACAAAACAAAACTGCCAAAGAAAACCACTATGTACATGACTGAAACACAATGTATATTAATACCATAATAATAATATTAATAATAATAAATTCATAATAATATATATGCATACCAATAAAAAGATGAAGAAAGCCTTTTGCAAAAAAAGTTATAAGAAGTCTATTCAGGATATTTCTTAATATACTTAGAAGTTTATATACAAACCCAAAAGTCAGCATTATTCTCAATGGAGAGTCTAAAGACACTGTGAACAGGGGCCAAAGTTACCTTTTATCATCACTCTTATTCAATGTTGTGTTGAAGTCATACCCAGAGCAATAAAGCAATGCGTTTAAGAGATGGTGAGAATTCTACAAGATAGGGTAAAGTTCAGATCTGTTTATAGGATTGCTAGGAGTCCTCGTAAACTTGATGAAACATATCAACAACAGCAAAATAAACCTATTACATTTAATTTCATAGAATGCTCACCTTAATAGCACGACGTACATTCTTCACTGCAATCTCCATGAGAGAATATTTGCTAAGTCACAAATTCTAGACAAGAGGTTGAAATAGTACCAACCTCAATAGAATGAAACTGGAAATCAACAAAATAATTAAAACTGGAAATTACACAAATATGTGAACATTAAACAATCAATGGGTTAAAGAACTGATCAAAAGGAAAATCAGAAACTTAGAGAAAAATAAAAAGGAAAGCAGAATGTATCAAAACTTATAAACACAGTAATGCAGTGGTGAATAACCTAAATTTACAGTTTGAAGAACTAAGAAGAAGAAGAAAAAAAAGAGGAAACCAAGCTGAAAACTATCAGAAAGAGATCAATTACAAAGATTAGAGAAGATTCAATTGAAAGAGAGTAAGAAAATGATAGAATAAAACAGAACTTTGTGTTTTAAATTCATTAGTTGCTTGAAAACTTGTCAAAGACAAAAAAATACACACATATCTAACATGAATGAAAGGTTACTACTGACTCTAGGAAAAGAAATATGATCATAAAAGAATACTATGCAAATTTGTATATAAATAATCTAGCTTAAATGTGCAAATTCCTATGAACAATTACACCTCTTATATTAACTGAAAAAGGAACAGATAACAAACCTGTAAGAAATTATGAGATTGAGTTCATTTTCAAAAACTCCCCAAAAAGACAGGTCCTGGACCAGACAGCTTCAATAAATATTTTACAAAAGTGATTCTAAACCTTTAAAATTTTTCCAAAAAATTGAAAAGGAGGGAGCAATCTTTAACTCTTTGTATGAGTCACTAAGTTGTGCCAAGAAATCTGGAGGACAACCACCTGGCCAACTGACTGGAAGAGATCTATATTTGTTCCCATTCCAAAGAAAGATGATCTCAAAAATTGTGGAAATTATCGAATAATATAATGGATATCACATGCAAGCAAGATTCTGCTCAAGATTATCCAAAAATGACTGGAACAGCACATCAAAAAAGAACTGCCTGAAGTGCAGGCTGGGTTTAGAAGAGGCTGTGGCACTAGGGTTATTATAGCTATTAGCTATTAGATGGATCTTGGCTGAAAGCAGAGTACCAGAGGAATGTCTATCTGTGTTTCATTGACTATGCAACACCAAACTAGGGGTGACTCTGAAAAGAAAGGGGACTCCAGAGCGCTTAAACGTGTTTATGTGAATCCTATACTTGGACCAGGTGGCAGTCGTCAGAACAGAACAAGGAAACACTGCATGGTTTAAAATTGGGAAGAGTGTACATCAGGGATGTGTTCTATTTCCATACCTTTTCAATCTTTATGCAGAACATATTATCTGGGAGGCTGGGCTCTGTGAGGAGAAGTGTGACATCAGGATTGGAGCAAGACTCAACAATCTGAGTTACTCAAATGACACAGCCCTGCGTGCTGAAACTTAGGAAGACCTGAAGTGCTGCTGCAGAAGGTCAAGGACTACAGCCTTCAATATGGATTGAAGCCCAACATCAAGAAAACAAAGACTCTCACAACTTGGCCAATTGGCAGCATCAGGATAGATAATGAAGAGATTGAGATTGTGAACAGCTTTCATTTGCTTGGCTCCAAAATCAACACCCTTGGCAACCACAGCCAGGAAATTAAAAGATTACTTGGATTGGGAAAGTCTGCTGTCAGAGACCTCTCCAAAGTATTGAAGAGTAATGATGTCCATCTGGAGACTAAGGTGCAACTGATCCCAGCCATAATCTATGCAATTACTTGCCATGCAACAGAAAGCTGCATGAAGAGGGACAATGACTAGGGATGACAGAAGGAGAATTGATGCCTTTGAGCTGTGATGCTGAAGAAGAGTATTGAATATACAATGGACTGCTAGAACAAACATATTCATCCTAGAGAGGGTGAGACCAGGCTGCTCTTTGCAGACAAGGATTCTGAATCTTCATCTGACACACTTTGGACATGTTGCAAAGCAAGACCAGTCCTTGGAGAGGGACGTCTTGCTTGGGGGCGGGCGCGGAGGGTGGACAGCCCAAGAGAAGAAGATTCTCGAAGAGATTACTTGATTCAGTGACTTGGTAATGGAGGTAGGTGTGTCAAAGACAATAAGATTGGCACAACATAGAGTCGCTATGAGTCAAAGGCAACTCAACAGTACATAATAACAACAACACGAGTTACCCTGGTCCAAGTATAGGTTTTGCATGAGCACAATTAAGTGTTCTGGGATTCCCATTTTTCTCAAGGATAGCCACAATTTGTTGTGATCCATAAAGTCAAATGCCTTTGCATAGTCAATGAAACACAGGTGGACACTCCTCTGGTACTCTCTTCTTTCAGTCAAGATCCATCTAAAGTTGGCTGTGATGTCCCTAGTTTCATGGCTTCTTCTAAACCCAGCCTGCACATCTGGCAGTGCTCTGCTGATATGCTTTTCCAATCAATTCTGGATAATCTTCAGGATTTTGCCTGTGTGTGATATTAGTGATATAGTTTGATAATTTCCACACTCTGTCAGGTCACCTTTTTTTGGAATGGGAACAAAGATATCCAATAGGCCAGGTAGTTGTCCTCCATATTTCTTGACATAACCTGGTATACGTCCAGGGCAACATCTGTTTGTTAAAATATGTCAATTGCTATGCCATCAATTCCTGGGGCCTTGTTTTTTGCCAATTCATTTAGAGCAACTTGAACTTCCTCCTTCATCACCACAGGCTCTTGATCATATGCTGTTTCATGAAATTCTTCTGTATCAGCCATTTTTTCTTGGTATAATGTTTCCGTGTACTCCTTCTAATATTTTTTTAAAAAAAATATGACATACTTTGGACATGTTGTAAGGAGAGACAGGTCTTTAGAGAGGGACATCATGCTGGGTAGGGTGGAGGGACAGCGCAGGAGGGGAAGACCCTTTATGAGGTGGATTGATTCAGTGACTGGGGTTAATCGGGATGGGTGTGTCAGAGGCAATGAGATTGGCACAGGATAGAGCACGGTTTAGGGATGTTGTACATAGGGTCACTATGAGTCGCAAACGACTCGACGGCACATAACAACAACAATAACATATATTTTTTATTGTGATTTTGACAAAAGTTTACAGAAAACTTGGATTTCCATTCATTAATTGTTGCACATTTTCCTCCCTATCCCCTACCCCAGTCTACTTTTTTATGCACCTCTTATTCCAAACTGTTGTCATGCAGATAATACCTAATCATATATTCCTTTTAAAAAATTATACTCGTTTATTTACAAAGTTCAAATACATTGTTTTTCACACCGGATTCTTCTATCTTCTTTTGACGCTTCCCGGGTCATTCAACATTAGGCTTTCAGCATCCTTAAGTATTGCAACTCGAGGCTTAAATTTGTTCTTCAGTTCCTTCAACTTCAAGTGAGTACATTCCTTTTAATTTTCGGATAATCAAGAGTATTCCTTGGTTCCACTATCAACACTCTTAGTACCAGCAGTAAGGAAATTAAAAACCGAACTGCATTGTCAGGGACTTCTCTAGAGTAGTACTGAAGAGCAACAATGTCAATCTGGAGACTAAAGTGTGCTGCTATGCATCTGAGAGCTGGATAGTAACTAAGGATGATAGAAGAAGATGCCTTTGAGTTGTGATGCTGGAGAAGAGTGTTGAACATACCGTGGACTGCCGGGGGAATTAACAAATCTGTCCTGGAGAGGGTCAAACCAGGCTGCTCCTTGGAGGCAAGGATTTTGAGGCTCTGTCTCACATAGTTTAAGCACGTGGCCAAGAGGATCCATTCCTTGGAGAGGGACATCATGCTTCGAAGAATAGAGGTGCAGTGCAGGAGAGGAAGATCTCAGATAAGATGGATTAACTAAGTGACTGGAGGGATGGGATTAGGTCTGTTGGAGACAATGAGATTGGTTCCAGATGGGGCAGGTTTCAGAGCTAGTGTACCCAGGGTCGCTATGAGTCATAGTCATCTCAATGGCACATAACAACAATGAGTTACCCTGATAGAAGTGGCACAAAGACATCACAAGAAATGAAAATTAAATAGCTAATATCCTTTATGAATACGTTGGAGGTGGTGTGTGCCATTGGGTTGGAACCAACTCATAGCTGACCTTCTACAGGATTTTAAGCTGCCATCTTGAGCAGGCTCTGCAGGCTCCACCCTTACTTACCCTTAGTCTAAGTCTCAGAGCCACCTACACACTTTTGAAGGGCAAAAAGAACAGTGACACACAAGGAAAAGGAACCCAGAAACTTCCCCTGCCTGACTGCCACCAAGAGGAGCTACCATTGAGACGCCAGCCATCCCGCCAGTTAGCCAGCGGACTTCCGGAGTGGAGAGAGACTCCAGTCCTCAAGCCTCGTGAAGGATTTCGAGCTACCACCTGGAGCAGGCTCCCCTAAAGGTGTCTAGGTTTTTCAAAATGCAAGTTTAGCCACAGCAGTCAAATCAATGTCCTCCCTTCACACGTGCCTCTGTCAAACGGAACTCAAACATAGACACTTGCTGTTCCAAGAGAAATCATCTCCGCCGCCCCCTCCCAGCAGATACATGCTGTTAAAAAAGAAAAGCACATTTTACAATTTTTGCAGACGAGTAATTTAACCTGGAACACTGCAGCAACCAGTCCTATCTTGCTTGGCTTCAGAAGCTGACCTAGGAGGCTTGCAGATGCGGGAAGGGGCAGAAGCCAGGCGCATGCAGGCTAGAGGGCAGGTGTAGGGACACATGCCAATTTTGCAGTGCTCCTGCAACTTGCCGGATTGGCTAGTCCGAAACTGACGTCAATGTGGGTGGTGCTAGCCACGTGCACTCTATTGGTGCCCGCCAAACTGCAAGCTGGAGTAAGGCTTCTGGCTGCACCAGGAAGGCTGAGAGAGCTGCTGCTGCTGCTGCTGTTGCTGGTCTGGCCACATCCATCGACAGCGCTTCCTCTTCCCCTGTCCTAACTGCTTTCTCCTGAGAGGTGACTCTTATGGAAGGGCGAGCAACTTTAGCGATTCCTTCACTTGGAACTATCCCCCATAGCTTCCTTGGTTCAGGCTGTCGTTTAACCCCCTCTGAAGCTATGGGCTTCCAAGCATTTGGAGAATTGCTGTACCTTGTTACTGGATTCGTGGACGACAACGACTTGAGTCTCACCTAAGAATTCCACTTGACCCTCTCCTTTGAGATTTCAGGCGTCGTCTGAGACCCTTTCCACTGGTAAGAGGATGTCGTCTGCTTGGTACAGTGGAGGCAGGAGGCCATTTGGGGCCTCATGGACGTAGTAGGCAAAAGGGGAGATGAACTGGAGCTTGGAAAGCCCTTCCAGTGTGGGTTCTGTCCTCCAGTTCACAAGAGGGGTTTTGGGGTCTAAGAACAGGGTGAGCTAGTTGAGATGGAGTTTCATGTTTCTATCCACCTGTTACTATGTGGCCCTATGGGTGCCCTCTGTGTGACCAAACGATAGCTCCAGGTGGAAATGTCCCAGGAAACATTCCCTCTGGTCCCTGTGAGGTAGGTATAAAGGGTATTGAAAGGAGCAATGGGCAAACTATTTGAGTCTGCATTTCATGTTGAGTCTGCATTTTATGTGTATGTTGAGGGGCTGAGGCTTCCTTTTCATTCTTTCTTCTTCCCCCCCTCCATGCTTTTTCCAAGACATATCATTCCTCTCCTCTCCCCTCCCCTCCCCTCCTCTCCTCTCCGTCTCATTGGTTTGCTTACAAAGTTCCTATACATTATGTTTCACACTTCATTAATTTTAAGTTTTATACAATCATTCCCATGATGCTGCAGACAGAAATTATTAACTTGGGCTCACAAGGCAGTGTAATCTCTGGCTGTATAACTAACTCTTTGACTCCAAGTGATTGGGCTTTTTGTATTTGTTGTTAGGTGCCATATAGTTGCTTTTGACCCCATGTGACAGTACAATCGGGTTTTCTAATCTTGCAATCTGTATTGAAAGAGCCCTGGTGGCTTAGTGTTTCTCATATCAGGAGGGTAACTGAAAGGTAGGCAGTTCAAATCCACCCAATGCTCCATGGGAGAAAGATGGGCAGTAAGCTCCCTTAAAGATTGACAGCCTTGGAAACCAGATAAAGGGTTGCTAGACTACTGAAGATCAACGATGTTAGTTTGGAGACCAAGGTGTCCCTGATCCAGGCCATGGTCTTTGCAATTATGGCTGTGCATCAGAGAATTGTACTATGACTAAGGACTGAAGAAGAATAGATGCCTTTGAGTTGTGGTGCAGGAGAATAGTGTTGAACATACCGTGGACTGTCAGGAGAACGAACAGGTTTCACTCCTCCAAGCTGCTCCCTGGAGACAAGGATTTTGAGGCTCCATCTCACATACTCTAGGCACATGGTCAGGAGGGACCAGTGCTTGGAGAACATCACGCTTGGAAGAGTAGAGGGACAGCACAGGATAGGAAGATCCAGGATGAGACAGACTACTGACTCAGTGATTGGAAAAGTAGGATTGTGTCTGTTGGAGACAATGTGATTGGCTCAGGATAGTAGGGGAGGGTTCAGAGCTGTTGTATATAGGGTTGCTATGAATCACAGGCAACTTGACAGCACATAACAACAACATGAGTCAAAACTCATAGGAGTAAGTTATTTTTTAATTTATTATTATTATTTTTA
>NW_006399833.1:1641073-1642229 GCF_000299155.1 Elephantulus edwardii | reverse complement strand
ATCCCCAGTTCGCTCCTCTCCTTGAAAAGCAAAAGACAAACTCCTTCATTTATGATTGTTGATTGCCAGGTCTTTCTTCTTCAGAGACACTGGTTGGATTTGAACCATCAGTCTTTCATTTAGCTGTTGAATGCTTAACCATCACACCTCCAAGACTCCTTTGCTTTTATATTCATTTCTCTAGAAATATTTAAAGATACAGGGGGGTTATTTTTATTTTTCCCTTTTCTTGTGAATTTCAAGCTTCTTTGGATCCACAGTTATCTGAAGAGATGTCAAACAACACAACACAACAGTGTGTATTTGTGGTGGCTACTGATGGATTGAAGCTCAACATCAAGAAAACAAAGATTCTTGCCACTGAGCATCATGATGGATGGTGAAGAGATTGAGATTGCTAACAACTTTGGTTTGCTTGGCTTCACAATCAACACTCTTGGCACCAGCAGCCAGGAAATCAAAAGACAAATTGCATAGGGCAAGTCAGCTGTCAGGGGACATGTTGCAAGGAGGGACCAGTCCTCAGAAAAGGACATCATGCTAGGGAGGGTGGAGGGACAATGTAAGAGAGGAAGACCCTCGATGAGATGGATTGATTCAGTGACTGGGGTAATGGCGATAGGTGTATCAGTGAGAATATGATTGGGAGAGGATAGAGCAGGATTTAGGGCTGTTGTACATAGGGTCACTATGAGTCGCAAGTGACTCAATAACACATAACAATAGCAACAACAGTTCACACACACTTTGGAATATTGCAAAGCATTATCTTATGAGTAAAGATAATGGGAATCAAATGAAAAACCAGGAAGTGAACATGCATTGGGAGGAAAAAAAATCCAATAATTTATATGGCTTCCAGCAGACAGCCCTGTAATGCCTTCACCCTAATATAGCACCACACTGTGCTTGTGAAAACACACACACACACACACACACACACACACACACACACAGTAGACAAAGAATTGTTCATTCACTCTTCCATACTTTATTTAGTGTGCATGCCATTTAAATTTAGCTTGTGGTGGTCTGTGATGCTCTCACATTTAATATTGGTGACAACACAGTTCTTTAACTAGATGATACTTGAGTCCTACTTACCAAGAGTTTAATTGGAATTTTTTTAAATTTTTAATTAAATTTTATTAATTTT
>NW_006399833.1:1638789-1640832 GCF_000299155.1 Elephantulus edwardii | reverse complement strand
AAAAGGGACGCTGTAGGTTTCAGGGTGAAGATCTTCTCTCACTACTCTAAAGGGCCCCTTTGGCAATAGGAAACACGTAGACTACTGTGGAGATTGATTTTGGAATTTAGATGCACTGTTATCAGTTGTGCTTAGTCGTACATGTTCATATCCTTGAAGATGTATCATGGAACTGTTGCAGCCTAGACACAAATTTAATTAACAAGTTAAAAGTACATAAGTCAAAATGAGAATCTTCCTCTCTTTCTCCTACCCTCCACCTTACCAGCATGATGTATGTTTTCCAGGACTGGTCCTTCCTGAAAATATGCTCAAAGTATGTAAGATGAAGTTTCACCATCCTTACCTCTGAGAAGCATCTTAGTGTATTTCCTCCAGGATAGACTTGTTTGTTCTTTGAACATTCATGGGATATTGGTACTCTTAGCTAACACCACACTTTAAAGACATCACTTCTTCTGTCATCCTTATACATTGTCCAACTTTTAGATGCACAGAAAGTATTTGTAAAGACCATAGTTTGGATCAAGCACTCTTTAGTCTTAAAACTGATGTAATTGCTCTTTAGGATTATGGAGAAGTCCTTGACAGAAGAGTCTCCCTTTGCAATAAGTCTTAATTTCTTGACTGCTGTTAATTGTGTTAATTGTGGATCCAAGAAGAATTAAATCCTTGACACATTCAGTGTTTTATCTATCTATTGTGATACTGCCTAGTGGTCCAGTAGTGAGGATTTGTTTTCTTTAGTAAATGCTTCTACATTGTTTTACTTTCTGCAAGGATAATTTTGTCTTCCTCTGATACTGATGCCACATTCTTATTCATATAGCCCAGCTTCTTGAATTATTTATTAAAAATAGTTTTTTAATAGGTTTGGAGAAAAGACAACCCTGACACATCCTTTTCCTGATTTTAAACCATGTAGAGTTTCCTTGGGCTGTCTGAACAGCTACTTGGTCTATATCAGATATTGCTTGTGCAAAATTAAGCATTCTAGGGCTCCCATTTCCCCCAGTATTATCTAATTTGTTATTATCCAGACATCAAAATTCCTTTACATAGTCCATAAAACACAAGAAATCACCCTGATGGTAATATACTTTCAGCCAACACCCATATGACATCAGCAATGATATCCCTAGTCCCAAAACCTCTTCTTAATCCAACTTGAATTTGTGACAGTTCCCTATTCCAGTATTCCAGCTGTTTTTTACTTGCATGCGATATTAATGATATTGTTTGATAATTTCCACAATCAATTGAATTTTTTAAAAATAGTAACAAATATAGATTTCTTCTAGATAGTGGCCAGGCACCTATCTTTCACATTTCTTGTGAAATGAGACTGTTGAGCAGGTGCGGTGATAAATCTGTTTTTTAAAACATGAGAATTAGAGGTTGTTGTTGTTATGTGCAATTAAGTCGCTTGCAACTTACACTGACCCTATGTACAACAACTCTGAATTCTACTCTATCCCGAGCCAACCTTACTATCTCTGACACACCTACCTCATTTACCCGTCACTGAGTCAATCCATCTCATCGAGATTAGTCATTCCACACTCCCAAGCATGATGTCCCTCTCCAAGGACTGGTCCTGGCTTGTAACATGTCCAAGTATGACAGACAAAGCTTCAGAATCTTTGCCTCTAAGGAGCAGGGTGGCTTCACCCTCTCCAGGATGGACTTGTTTGTTCTTCTAGCATTCTATGGCATATTCAATACTCTTCTCCAGCACTACAGCTCAAAGGCATCAATTCTCCATCTATCATCCCTAGTCATTGTCCAGCTTTGTGCTGAGAGCAATTACAAAGGCCTGAATCAGGTGTATCTTAGTCTCCAGACTGACATTGCTGCTCTTCAGTACTTTGGAGAGGTCTCTGACAGCAGACTTTCCCCAATGCATTTAGTCTTTTGATTTCTTGGCTTCTGGTACCAAGAGGATTGATTGTGGAGCCAAGAAAACTAAAGCTTTGAACAATCTCAATCTCTTCACCATTGACCATGATGCTGCCAATTGGCTCAATGGTGAGAATCTTTGTT
>NW_006399833.1:1635510-1638479 GCF_000299155.1 Elephantulus edwardii | reverse complement strand
TATAACAGTGGTCCCATGCAGTATTTGTCCTTTTGTGACTGAGATACTTCACTCAGCATAATGTCCTCCAGGGTCACCCATTTTGAATAATATTACATGAGTTCCTTGTTTTTCAATGAAGCATAGTATTCTATTGTGTAAATATACCAGAGCTTCTCTATCCACTCATTTGTTGATGGGCATTTAGGTTGTTTCCAACTCCTTGCTATTGTGAACAAAGCCACAATAAACATGGGTGCGCATATATCTGCTTGGATGTCAGTTATAGTCTCTTTGGGGTATATTACCAGTAGTGGAATTTCTGGGTCAAATGGTATCTCTATTTGCACCTTTTTGAGAAAGCGCCATACTGCCTTCCACAGTGGTTGCACCATTTTACACTCTCACCAACAGTGAATAAGTATTCCAATTTCTCCACAACCTCACCAGCATTTGTTGCTTGCTGATGATATCTCATAGTTGTTTTGAATCTTTGTTTTCTTGATGTTGAGCTTCAATCCATATTGAAGGCTGCAGTCCTTGACCTTCTGCAGCAAGTGCTTCATGTCGTCATCAGTTTCATCAAGCAGGTTTGTGTTATCTGCATAACGCAAATTGCTGATGAGTCTTCCACCAATCCTGATGCCACATTTCTCCTCATAGAGCCCAGCATCCCGGATAATCTGTTCTGCATGTAGATTGAAAAGGTATAAAGATAGAACACATCCCTGGCTTACATCTTTCCCAAATTTGAACCACGCAGTGTTTCCTTGTTCTGTTCTAATGACTGCCTCCTGGTTCAAATATAGGTTTCACATTAGCACAACCAATCAAGAGTTCTGGGATTCCCTTTCTTCTCAGAGTCAGCCATAGATTGTTGTGATCCACACAGTTAAAGCCGTTGTAGAGTCAATGAAACAAAGACATTCCTCTAGTACTCTCTGCTTTTAGCCAAGATCCATCTAACATTAGCTCTAATATCCCTAGTACCATAGCCTCTTCTAAACCCAGTCTGCACTTCAGGAAGTTCTCTGTTGATGTGATTTTCCAGTCTTTTTGGGATAATTTTCAACAGAAGTTTTTTGCATATGATATCAATTATATTGTTTGATAATGTCCACGTTCTTTCAGGTCATCTTTCTTTAGAATGGGAACAAATATGGATCTCTTCCAATCAGGTGGCCAGGTGGTTGTCCTGCAGATTTCTTGGCACAACTTGGTGAGCACATCCAGGGAAGCATCTATTTGTTAAAATATGTCGATTGGTATGCCATCAATTCCTGGGGCCTTGTTTTTTGTCAATTCCTTTAGAGCAGCTTGAACTTCCTCCTTCATCACCACAGGCTCTTGATCATATATTGTTTCATGAAATTCTTCTGTGTTCGCCAATTCCTTTGGTACAATGACTGTATACTCTTTCCATCTTCTTTTAATACTTTTTGGATCATTCAATATTCTTCATACTTAAATATTGCAACTCAGGGCTTGAATTTGTTCTCCAGTTCTTTCATTTAAGAAATGGCAAGCGAATTTGACCCCTTTGATTTTCCGACTCCAGTTCTTTGCAAATTTCATTACTTTGTCTTCCCGTGCTGCCCTGTGGAATCTTCTGTTCAGCTTTTTAATATCCTTATTTCTTCCCTTTGCTTTGGCTTCTCAAAGCTCTAATGCAATATTCAGAGTCTCTTCTGACATCCTTCTTGGTCTTTTCTTCCTCCTCTGTCTTTGAGCCCCTGCATTCTTCCTGGATGATGTTCTTGACATCCTCCCACAACTCATTTAGTCTTTGCTCATTAGTGTTCAAGGCTTCAAACCTGTTCCTAAGATGGTTTTGACATTCATGTTGGATAGACTCAAGGTCATATATTGGTTCCCGTGTATTTGATTTAATTTTCCTTAGTGTCAGCTTGAACTTGCATAGAAGTAGTTGGTGGTCTGTTCCATAATCAGCATCTGGCCTAGTTTTCACAGCTGATATTGAGATTCTCCAGCGATTCTTTCCACAGAGATAATAAATCTGATTACTATGCATAACATCAGGTTAAATCCATGTGTATAGTCTGTGTTTATGTTTCTTACTAAAAGTATTTGGAATGAATAAATCATTGAATGTACAAAATTCTGTCATTCTATCTCCAGCTTCATTTCTGTCACCAAGTCCATGTACTTTAACTACTGATCCTTCTTCTCTCTTCCCAACTTTTATATTCCAGTTATCCATTATTAAATAACATTAAACTTTGTATGGATGCAGATCTGAAGTAAATGAGAAAAGATGTGTCCTGGATTGATTTTGGTAAATAGTAGATGAAGGTAGAACTCATATTTGAGTTTCACAGAAATATGCTCACAAATTAATTTGAAAACACACATTCTCACATTCATGACTGTGATCAAATACATGGAAACACCCATACATTTATTTTCATACATTTGCACATTCAGATTCATACATAAATGATTACACTCATTTACTTACATACACACAAACACAATCTTTCATTCATGTGAACTACCCACACATTCACTCTCATACACAAATATATTATGCTTACACACATAAACTCACATTGACTCACAAACATGCTCTGAAATTTATGTGATCACATGAACATAGCCTACTTTCACTCAGATGAAGAGAATCACAAGCACCAACTTCTGTGAATACCCTTTTTGTTAGCTATTGTTAAGTTAGCTCCATATCATGCCCACTTTGTGTAGAACAACAAAACATTACCTGCTTCTATATCATCTTCATGTTGTTGTGGCTGTTGTGTCAGTTCATTCAGTTTAGGATTAACTTTGATGTTGTTGGCCCTTTTAATGACTGGTTTTTGCTTATGACCTATCCAATTGTTGTTGTTGTTGTTATGTGCCGTCGAGTCGCCTGCGACCCATAGCGACCCTATGTACAACAGCCCTAAACTCCGCTCTGTCCTGTACCAATCGCACTGTCTCTGACACTCCCATCCCAATTACCCCAGTCACTG
>NW_006399833.1:1630292-1631910 GCF_000299155.1 Elephantulus edwardii | reverse complement strand
TCTAATTTTCCTACATTCATGGTTCTCACATTCCATGTCCCAATCACCAGTGTCTGCTTACAACTGTTCCTCTTCCTTTGTATTTCCATACTTGAAAACTCAAACTCCTTTGCTTTTTCTGTTATCTACATGTATTCTGTTGTACATAGGGTTTTCAGAGACCTGCTTAGCAAGTCTAAATCTCACTTCATAGGAAAATGTATTTTCTTGATGATGTTCTAAGAACATCATGCATATAAGTATTATGTAATAATATATAGGTATATATGTAAAGGTATATGTGTACACACACACATACCCCCCTTTGTGACTTACGTGTTGCTATGATTCTGAAAGCTACATAACCAATATTCTGAATACCAGCTGAGTTTCTTAAAATGATGGTGGGCAGGTTTCTGCCTGCAGTAAAGGGATTTCTAAGAAGAACCTAATAATATACTTCTAAAAAAATTAGCAGCTGAAAACCCTATCAATCATAACACAGTATTCTCTGACTTGTTTGATTTGGTCAGATCATTGGAAGAAATCAGTTGCTGGAGGAAGACAACCTATTTGGTAAAGTATAGTGCCAGATATAGCGACTCTATGTACATTAGCTCTGAACCCTGCCCTATCCTAATCCAATCACATTGTCTCCAACAGATCTAATCCCTTGTCTCCCGTCACTGAGTCAATCCATCTCATCCAGGGTCTTGCCCTCCTGTGCTGTCCCTCCATACTTCCAAGCACGATGTACCTCTCCAAGGACTGGTCCCTCCTAGTCACGTACCCAAAGTATGTGAGACAGAGCTTCAAAATCTTTACCTTCAGGGAGCAGCCCATTTTCACCCTTTTTAGGACAGAGCTGTTTGTTCTTCTGGCAGTTCACGGTATGTTCAACACTCTTCTCCACCACCACAACTTAAAGGCATTGATCCTTCTTCTAGCATCCTTAGTTATCGTTCAGCTCTCAAATGCATAGCAAGTAATTGTGAAGACCATGTCCTGTATCAGGTGCACCTTAGTCTCCAGATGGACATCGTTGCTCTTCAGTACTCTAGAGAGGTCCCTGACAGGAAATTTTCCCAATGCAATTTGTCTTTTGATTTCCTGACTGCTAATGCCAAGAGTGTTGATGGTAGAACCATGAAATCTGAAGTTATCCACAATTTCAATCTCTTTTACAGCCATGATGAAGCTGCTAATTGGCTCAGTGGTGAGAATGTTTTCTTGATGTTGAGCTTCAATCTATATTGAAGGCTGCAGTCCTTGACCTTCTGCAGCAAGCACTTCAGGTCCTACTCAGTTTTAGCAAGCAGAACTGTGTCCTCTGCATAATGCAGATTGTTGATGAGTCTTACCTCACCCTGATGCCACATTCTTCCTCATAAAGCCCTGCCTCCTGAATTATTTATTCCATGTATAGATTATCTAATCCTGAACCATGCAGCTTTCCCCTGCTCTGTTCTGACTACTGCATCCTGATCCAAGTATAGGTTTTGTATAAGCACAGTTAAGTGTCGTGGGATCCCCATTTTTCTCTAGGTTGTTGTTGTTGTTGTTAGGTGCCATCGAGTTGCTTGCGACTCATAGCGACCCTATGTACAACATAACTCTGCTCTGTCCTGTGCCAATCGCA
>NW_006399833.1:1627456-1629000 GCF_000299155.1 Elephantulus edwardii | reverse complement strand
TGTTCTCCAGATTTCTTGGCACAACTTGGTGAGCACGTCCAGGGCAGCATCTGTTAGCTGAAATATGTCAATTGGTATACCATCTATTCCTGGGTTAGCCACAATTAATTGTAGTCCACCAGTATGAGATAAACTGGCTTATTATATAACTGTAACATAATTGTGAAGATGATGCAAGCTTGGACAACATTGACTCCTCTGAATCCATAAGTTGGAGTCAACTTGATGAAAACTAAGTACATTCCTATTCACTCACATGCCCTCAGTTATACATTTGTTCACAAATTGCACATTAACACACTCAAGAAATAATAGTACTCTGACCTTCACTCATGTTAATACACGTACCTTCACATGCTCACTCACACAAACTAGTTCATCAATTTACTCATATACAAGGATTTCCTCATATATACTCATACATTCACAGTATTTACAGGCAAACATTAATATACATGAATAAATGTGTACATTTACTCAAATACATGAATATGTACATATATTCATGTGCTCCTATAAAAGTGATAACATATCCACATCATCACATGTTGACTTGCATATATCTGCTCACCAACATATTTGCTCATATGATCATGCATTTATTCATGTTAATTCACACACTAGTATATTTATATTAAGATGGTCACAGGCAATAATGCTCATGTTTAACTTACACCTGCATATGATTACAAAATCTTTAAGAATTCAATTGTTATACCAACCATCACCATCTACACTCTCTCTCTTAAGTGAATATGCTCCAAATTAAAATGGTCACACAGTGACTTATCTGTTCTCTCGTGATATATACTCATAATATCCACTAACCTATGTTAAGCATACATACATACATGTCTGTAGTCTCAGATTCATTCACAAGCATAATCTTATACTTTAGCTCATGCAAATATATGAACATTAAGATTCCCACACCCAACAACATGTTCATGCCTTTATGTATTTGTAAAAACATGCTTACATATTCTTTCACATGGTGTCACTCACATTTACTCATATGTTCATGTTCACATATGCTTCCACACAACAATACATCCACCCCTTTTATTCATGTAGGTACACACTCAGGCTATATGTATTTTCACAGCTATATTACCAACACACCCATATCTATCATATATTCAATAATATGCACACACTATCACATACCCAAACACAGTAACATAGTCACTCATAAGGGCACACTAATTATTTCACTTTTATACACAGATTTACCTAGTCTCACATATATGTCACACACAAATATGCTCACATATTCCTGTACAAACAGAAATATATATGAAGACACATTTATTCACACAGTGAACATTTACTAAAAGAATATACTCACAAATTAACTAAGACACAGAAACATAGCTGTTGTTGTTGCTGTTGTTGTTGTTATGTGCCGTCAAGTCGTTTGCGACTCATAGCGACCCTCTCTGTACAACAGCCCTAAACCCTGCTCTGTCCTGTGCCAATCGCACTGTCTCTGACACTCCCATCCCAATTACCCCAGTCACTGAATCAATCCACCTCATAGAGGG
>NW_006399833.1:1620013-1626603 GCF_000299155.1 Elephantulus edwardii | reverse complement strand
GGGGGGAGGGGTTTGTGCGGGGAGAAGGGTGCAACAATGAATGAATGGAATCCAAAAATCTCTGTAGATGTTCATTGAAATGAAAAATAAACAACCTAAATTTAAAAAAAATTAAGTATTTTGAGGCATCACCACATAGAATAAATATATTTAGTAACTCTAATGGACACCATCATAAATTACAGATAAATACATCCATATAATCTCAAACATACATGCTACACAATTATGCAAACATATATTAGCGTGCTCTCATACATAAACATACATACAAATTTGGATAGAAGCATACTCAGATTCATGTTTACACATTACAATTCTCAGATGCATAAAATGCATACATAGTCATTGACATACCCATAAATATTCATACCCCAGCATGTTCACACATTCACTCACTCACTCACTCACTCACAAAAATATACTCATTATTATGTTCACAGACTCAGTTATCATGTATTCACATATCTGCAGGCTCACACACTCTAATGGTTTATTATGTTCACAGACTCAGTTATCATGTATTCACATATCTGCAGGCTCACACACTCTAACAGATGTACCATATATACTCTGGTGGCCCAAAACCTAGTGAGTTACATGTTAGACTGCTAACTAGAAAGATTAACAGCTCAAGTCCATCATTTGCACTGTTGCCAAAAGAAGAGATATTCTGCTCTCTTTGAAATGTATAACCTTAATAACTGGATAGAGCATCATCAGGAGTTTGGAGTTGACTTGATAACAGCAGTGGATTTACATTTTTTTCTACATTTTTATACATAATTATACTCACACATTCTCTGACACAAACCAACAAATAGACATTAAATCACTCATGAAAATTCCACAAACTCACTACAACACATGAACACATTCACTCGTGAACACTTGTACATTCACTACGCATTTATTCATTCACATTAATGCATCTTAATTTTACACAAAAAATTTTTTAACAAACCTGCATGACCATACACTTTTTAAAAAATGAAACATTGCAATTGATATCTTGGATTTCCATCCATTTATTGTTGCACATTTTTCTCCAAACTCCCCCCCACCCAGTTCTCTTTTCTCTTTAAAAAGATTCTTTCATTGTTGCACAATTTTCTCACCCCAACCTCCAGTCCACGTTGCTGTGTAACTCTTATTCTGGACTATTGTCATGCAAAAAAGACTTGATCATATATTTATTTTAGACAGTTTTTTCACTCATCTATTTCAATGCAGTGTTCATCACTTATAACAGTGGCATTATGCATTGTTTATCCTTTTGTGACTGAGATATTTCACTCAGCATAATATCCTTCAGGGTCACTCAGTTTGCATAATATTTTATTAGTTCCTTGTTTTTCAGTGTTGTGTAGTATTCCATTGTGTGAATATACCACAGCTTCTCTATCCTTTCATTTGTTGATTGGCACTTGGATTGCTTCCATCTCTTTGCTATTGTGAACAATGCAGCAATAAACATGGGTGTGCATATATCTGTTTGGGTGGTAGTTTAGTTTCTTTAGAGTATATTCCAAGTAGTGGAATTGCTGGATCAAATGGTGTTTCTATTTTCAACTTTTTGAGAAATTGCTATACTGCCTTCCAGAGTGGTTATACCATTTTACACTCCCACCAACAGTGAATAAGGGTTCCAGTTTCTCCACAACCTCGCCAGCATTTGCTGCTCCCTGCTCTGTTGAACTTTGCTATTCTTGCTTGGGTGAGATGATATCTCATTGTTATTTTTATTTGCATCTCTCTTAGAGCTAGGGATTTTGAGCATTTATTCATGTTTGTTCACCATCTGAATGTCTTCTTTGTTCATATCCTTGTGTCCATTTTGTGATTCGGTTGTTTATCTTGTTTTAGTGGTGGAGTATTCTGTAAACTCTAAATATAAGTCCCTTATCAGATATGCCATTATAAAATATTCTTTCCCAGTCTGTGGTTTTTCTTTTTACCTTGTTATAGAAGTTTTTTTGGTACATAGGGATTTGGTTCTTAGAAGGTCCCATTCATCTCTTTTATCTTTTCTTGGTGGTAGGTTTTTCAGGATGCTTGAAAGACTGTTCATGTTGTGGATTAGGACTTCTAGAGTTCTTCCAAGTTTTCTTTAATGAAGTTTACTGTCCTTGGTTTTAGTCCTAGGTCCATGATCCACCTAGAGTTGGGGTTTTTTGGTATGGAGTGAGGTGTGGATCTTGCTTGAGTCTTCTGCAGATAGTTTTCCAATTTTGCTAACACCATTTGATAAAAAGGCTGTCATTTCCCCACTTAACTGATTCATCTCCTTGTCAAAAACTATTGATTTTGGACTGATTTCCGGGCTCTCAATTATATTGCATTGACCTATGTGTCTGTCATTGTACCAGTACCAGGCTGTCTTGACCACCACAGCTGTGCAGTAGGATTTGAGATCAAGGAGTGAGGTGTCTCCTGCCTTATTTCTCTTTTTTCAGGAGTTGGGATCTCTTTCAATTTCAGAAGAAATTGGAAATTGCCTTTTTCATCCAATTGAAGAATATAATTGGTATTTGTATTGGGATTGCATTAAACCTGTAGGTTTTCTTTGGTAGAATTGTCATTTTCACAATATTGAGTCTGCCCGTCCATGAGCATGGTAAATTCTTCCATTTCTCCAGGTCTCTTTTTGTTTCTTGTAGACCCTCTATGAGATGGATTGATTCGGTGACTGGGGTAATCGGGATGGGTGTGTCAGAGGCAATGTGATTGGCGCAGGATAGAGCAGGGTTTAGGGCTGTTGTGCATAGGGTCACTATGAGTCCCAAGCGACTCGACGGCACATAACAACAACAACAGGTCTTTTGTGTTTCTAGTTAGATTTAATCCCAAGTATTTAATCTTCTGATTAGCTGTTGTGATGGATATTTTATTTCTTAACTCCAGTTCTGTACAGTGACAAAGAGAATGCAGAACTGGAGCTAAGAAAACAATATCCAACACAACAGCTAATTACAAGATAAAATAATTGGGAGTAAATCTAACTAGGGACTGTTTATCCAGACTTCATGTTGTTATGTACCAAAGTTGTCATAGTTACCCTATGTACAATAGCTCTGAAGGCTGCCTTTTCCTGAGCCAGTCTCACCAATTCCAACACACCTACCCCCATTGCTCAAGTTATTACAGCAACCCATTTCACCTAGGGCCTTCCTCTCCTACGCTGTCCTTCCACCCTTCTGAGCATGATGTATTTATCCAAGGACCAGTCCCTTCTGGCCACAAGCCCAAAGTGTGTAAGACAGAGCTTCAAAATCCTAGTCTCCAAGAAGAAACTTGGCTTCATCCTCTCCAAGACAGACAATTTTGTTTTCTTGATGGTCCAGGGTATGTTCAATATTCTTCTACAGCACCGCAACTCAAAGGCATCAATTCTTCTTCTATCATCCTTAGTCATTATCCAGCTCTCTAAGTAATTACAAAACACCATGGACTGGATCAGATGCACCTTGATATCTAGACTTACATTGTTGCTTCTCAGTACTCTGGAAAGGTCCCTGATAGCAGATTTACCTAATGCAATTTGCCTTTTTAGTTTGTTTTTGTTTTGTTTTCATTTTTTATTAATTTCAATGAACATTTACAGATATTTTGGATTTCCACTCATTCATTATTGCACTTTTCTCCTCTCCCACTCCACCCCCTCCCCCAGTTCACTCTTCTCTTTGAAAAGGAAAAGAAAAATTCCTTCATTGGTATACAATCCCCCTGCACCCCCCACCCCCACCCCGAGTATACTCCACTCTGCAACCTTCATTTTGGACTTTTATGTTAATCATAATGCCCTAAAATATATTGCTTTTAAATTGTTCTCTCCCTCATCAGTTTCAATGCAGTATCCATAATTCATCCACTTTTTATCATTCTTACCCTAACCCTGATGTCAGTTCCATTCTACAGCAGTGGCACTGTGCAGTGTTTGTCCTTTTTTGACTGAGATACTTCACTCAGCATAATGTCCTCCAGGGTCACCCATTTTGAATAATATTAGATGAGTTCCTTGTTTTTCAATGCAGCGTAGTATTCCATTGTGTGAATATACAACAGCTTCTATATCCATTCATTTGTTGATGGGCACCTAGGTTGTTTCCAACTCCTTGCTATTGTAAACAAAGCTGTGATAAACATGGGTGTGCATATATCTGCTCTGATGGCGCTTATGGTCTCTTTAGGGAATATTCCCAATAGTGGAATTTCTGGGTCAAATGGTATCTCTCTTTGCAACTTTTTGAGAAAGTGCCACACCGCCTTCCACAGTGGTTGCACCATTTTACACTTTCACCAACAGTGAATAAGGGTTCCAGTCTCTCCACAACCTCACCAGCATTTTTTGTTTTTTGCTCTGTTAAATTTTGCTATTCTGATTGGGGTGAGATGATATCTCATAGTTGTCTTGATTTGGATCTCTCTTAGAGCTAAGGATTTTGAACATTTCTTCATGTGGTTGTTGGCCATCTGAATGTCTTCTTTGGTGAAGTGTCTGTTCACAACCGGTGCCCATTTTTCTATTGGATTATTTAATCTTTGTCTTGAGGTGCTCAAGTATTTTAGAAATTCTAGATATAAGTCCCTTATCTGACATGTCATTACCAAATACTTTTCCCAGTCTGTGGCTTCCTTTTTACCCTGTTGGAAAAATTTTTGGACGGGCATAAGGATTTGATTCTTAGACTGTCCTATTTATCTCTTTTATCTTCTCCTGGTTGTAGATTTTTCAGGATACTTGGAAGACTGTTTATGCTGTGGATTAGGACTACTAAAGTTCTTCCAAGCTTTTCTTTAATGACGTTTATATTCCTTGGTTTTAGTCCTAGGTCCATGATCCACCTTGAGTTGGTTTTTGTATATGGAGTTAGGGGTAGATCTTGCTTAAGTTTTCTGCAGATAGTTTTCCAATTGTGCCAACACCATTTCTTAAAAAGGCTGTCATTTCCCAACTTAACTGATTTCATCTCCTTGTCAAAAATCAGTTGATTTCTCAATTCCATTGCATTTATCTATGTATCTGTCATTGTACCAGTACCATGCTATCTTAACTACCACGGCAGTGTAGTAGGATTTGAAATCAGGGAGAGAGATGCCTCCTACCTTTTTTCTATTTTTAAGGAGTGCTTCGCTTATTCGGGGCTTCTTTCCATTCCAAATGAAGCTGGAGTTTGCCTTTCCCATCTCATTGAAGAATGGGATTGGTATTTTTATTGGGATTGCATTGAACGTATAAATTGCCTTTGGTATTATTACCATTTTCACAATATTGAGTCTTCCTATCCATGAGCAAGGGATATTCTTCCACTTCTCCAGGTCTCTTTTTGTTTCTTGTAGCAATGTTTTGTAATAGTCTTTGAATAGATCCTTTGTGCTTCTAGTTATATTTACGCTCAAATATTTTATCTTGTGACTAGCTATTGTGAAGGGTATTCATTTTCTTAGCTCTGGCTCGGTATTCTCTTTGTCACTGTAGAGAAGTCCAACTGATTTTTGTATGTTGATCTTGTATCCTGCTACTTTGCTGAAATGGTCCACTGTATCCAATAGTTTTCTTGCTGCGTCTTTAGGGTTTTCTAAGTATAGTATCATATCATCTGCATAGAGAGATAATTTTACCTCCTCTTCACCAATTTGGATACCTTTTAGTCCCTTCTCTTGTCTTATTGCTATTGCTAAGACTTCCAAAACAATATTGAATAAGAGAGGTGAGTTTGGGCATCCTTGCCTAGTTCCTGTTCTTAAAGGGAATGCCTTTAACCTCCCTCCATTAGGAACAATGTTGGCTCTCGGTTTGCATAAATACTTTTTACTATATTGAAGAAATTTCCTTGTAGTCCTATTTTGCGGAGTGTTTTAATCAGAAAAGGGTGTTGAATTTTGTCAAAGGCTTTTTCTGCATCCATTGATAGGATCATGCAGTTCTTGTTCTTTGCTTTGTTAATATGATGAATTACATTAATTGTTTTTCTTATATTGAACCATCTTTGCATACCTGTTATGAATCCCACTTGGTCATGATGGATTATTTCTTTGATGTATCCTTGGATTCTATTGGCAAGTATTTTTTTTCAGGATTTTTAATCTATGTTCATAAGAGATATTGGCCTATAGTTTTGTGTTTCAGTGGTGTCCTTTCCTCGCTTTGGTATCAAGGATATGTTTGCTTCATAGAATGAGTCTGGGAGAATTCCATCTTTTTCTTTTTTCTGAAATAGTTATTGTAGAATTGGTGACAGTTTTTCTCTGAATGTTTGATAAAATTGACTTGTAAAACCAGGGCTTTTGTTGGTTGGAAGTTGTTTTATTACCTTTTTTAAAAAAAATAATTTTAATGAACATTTACAGAGAATTCTGATTTCCATTCATTCATTGCTGCACATCTCTACCCGCCCAGCCCTCTCCCCCAGTTCGCTCCTCTCTTTCAAAAGTAAAAAAAAGACTCCCTCCCTGGCACCCAATCCCCCCGCACCCCTCCCACCACCCCAAGTACATTCCATTATGCAACCTTAATTGTGGACTCTTGTGATAACCATAATACCCTATCATACATCACTTTTAAATTATTCAGTCCCTCATCTGTTTCA
>NW_006399833.1:1613372-1619083 GCF_000299155.1 Elephantulus edwardii | reverse complement strand
TCCTTGGTTTTAGTCCTAGGTCCATGATCCACCTTGAGTTTGTTTTTGTATATGAAGTGAGGTGTGGATCTTGCTTGAGTCTTCTGCAGATATTTTTCCAATTTTGCCAGCACCATTTGTTAAAAAGGCTGTCATTTCCCCAGTTAACTGATTTCATTTCCTTGTCAAAAATCATTTGACCATATGTAGATGGGCTGATTTCTGGGTTCTCAATTCTATTCCATTGATCTATGAATCTTTTATTACCTTTTCAATTTCTTCTTTTGTATAGGGTCTGTTACGATGTTCAGTTTTGGTTTGTGTCAGTTTAGGTAGGTTGTGCGTTTCTAAGTATTTTTCCATTTCCTCTAGGTTTTCATATTTGTCTGAGTATAGTTTTTAATAATACTCTAGTGTTAGCTTTTTTATTTTAGTTGGTTCTGTTGGGATGTTGCCTGATTCATCTCTTATTCAGATTATTCGCGTCTTCTCCTTCTTTTCTTTTGTGTGTTTTGCTAATGGTTTGTCAATTTTATTGACCTTTTCAAAGAAGCGACTCATAGTTTTGTTGATAGTTTCAATTGGTATTTTTTGTTTTGTATTTCATTTATCTCTGCTCTAGTATTCATAATTTCAGTTTTTTTACAGGGTGTTGGATTTTCTTGCTGTTCCTTTTCAACTTGCTGAAGATGTTGGGTTAGAGAGTCAATAGTCAATTTTTCCTGCCTTTTGATGTGTTTGCTTATTGCCATAAATTGACCTCTTATTACTGCTTTGGCTGTTTCCCAGAGGTTTTGGTAAGTAGTGTTTTCATTGTCATTTGTTTCAAGAAACTTTAAAATTTAATTTCCTTTTTTATTTCTTCTAGAACCCAGTCATTTTCAAGGAATGTGTTGTTCAGCTTCCAAATGTATGGGGTTTTTTTTTGTCCTTTATCTTCCTATTATTAATTTCTAATTTTCTAGCATTATGGTCTGAAAAGATGTTTTGTATTATTTTTATGTTCTAAATTTATTGATGCTTGTCTTGTGACCTAGAATATGATCTATTCTGGAAAACGTTCTGTACACATCAGAGAAGGTATACTGTACTTTGGGGGGGTGCATTGGCCTATAAATATCTATGGGGTCAAGTTGGTTTACTGTGTGTTTTAATTCTTCAGTATCTCTGTAGATTTTTTTCCTGGTAGTTCTGTCTTACCTTGAGAGGGGTGTATTGATGTCTCCAAGCACTATAGTAGTGTTGTCTATTTCCTTTTTCGGTTTTGTTAATGTTTGTTTTATGTATTTTGCAGGTCTTTAATTTGGTGCATAGATATTTATTACTGTTATGTCCTCTTGTTCTAATGACCATTTCAGCATTATGTATTGACCTTCCTTGTCCTTTGTGATGGTTTTTACATTGACATTCATTTTCTCAGAGATTAATATCACTACTTTTGCTTTTTTCTGGTTGCCAGTTGCTTGGTATATTTTCCCCCACCCTTTTATTTTTAGTCTTTCTTTATCTTCATTTTTCAGTTGTGTTTCTTGTCGACAACATATTGATGGATTTTGGTTTTTTTATCCAATCTCCTACTCTTTTTCTCTTCAGTGGTGTATTTAAACCATTCACATTCAGTGTGACTATTGAGAGGCTAGGCTTTATTGCTATCTTTGTGTTGAGTTCTTTTTGGTGTTGTTGCTAGTTACTTTGGACCATGCAGCTTTCTGTGGTATGTCTGTAGAAAGGACATCTCTGAGTCTTTCCTGCAATGCTGGTCTTGTTTTTACAAACTCTCTTGGGTTCTGTTTTTCTGGGAATATCTTGATCTCTCCTTCGTATTTGATGGATAATTTTGCTAGGTACAGTATTCTTGGTTGACAGTTGTGTTCTTTGAGTGTTTGTTGTATGTCCTTCCACTCTCTTCTTGCTTGCACGGTTTCTCTGAGAAATCGGCACTTAATCTTATCTGTTCTCCTTTATAGGTTACTCTTTGTTTCTCCCTGATGCTTTCAGGACTCTCCTTATCTTTTGTCCTGGCAAATTTAACTATGATATGCCTTGATGTTTTTCTTTTGGGGTCTTATCTATATGCTGTTCGCTGAGCTTCTTGAATATATATTCTCTTGTTCTTCATTATGCCTGGGAATTTTTCCTCTAGTAGTTCTTCCACAACTTTTTCAGTGCCTTTACTTGCTTCTTCCTTTTCTGGGATTTCAACAATGCAAATGTTATTTCTCTTGATGGTGTTCCACATTAGTCTTAGGTTTTCTTCTTTTTTGAGACTGCTTTTTGCTCTAGCAATTCTGTCTTCAATTTCACTGGTTCTTTGTTCCATCTCTTCAACTCTGCTCATGTGTCCCTCCATCATGTTGACAGCCTCTGAAACATTGGACTTTCTATTTTGAATAGTAGATTCTTGTTTTTCCAGTACCATTAATGCCTCGTTTGTTTTCTCTGCAATGTTCTGTATTGTTGTTGTTGTTTTTTAGCTCCTCCTGATTTTTGCTTGTAGTATCCTGTAATTCATCAAGTTTGTCTTTCATCCATTGAATATATTCAATCACTCTTCTTGTAAATTCTGTTTCCTAGAGTTCCATCAGACTTTCTGGCTTCAGGAAATCCACTGATGCTGTCACCATTTGGGAGTAACATCTTGCTTTGGTCTTGTGTATTGTGTGGGATAACTTGCTTTCTTCAAGACATTGATATGTTCTTGATCTGAAGACAATGCTCTAGAGATCACTTGGGCAGCTATTCCACTTGTGTGTTTCTCTGAACTTCTGACTTCAGAGAAATGTCAGTTTAGAGCCTGTGAGGGCACTCTCTTGTTGGTAAGACAGGTCAAGATGCTTTCGATTAAAGGCAAGTTGATTGCGCAGATGTGTAGGCACTGGTGTGGAGCCAAATGGGTTGAGGCATGCATAGGGTTGGGGTGATCGCAAGGGCAGGTCAAATACTTGGGGGGCCTCACTCGAACCTCAGCTGTCTGAGTGTGCTCACGATTTGGGGCCCTACTCAAATTCCCTCTGTCAGTTTCCCACCCAGTGGTTTTCACTCAGTGGTCCCTGCCCAGTGGCACTTACGCAGGTGTCCTCACACAGCAGCCGCTGGCCAAGCAGGGTCCTGGATCCAACAGGACCCCAAAAGTCAAAGTCAAATTCCCACCGACCCACTAGTATCTGGCTGGTCTCCAGAGTCCACAAAAGTTCAGACAGATTACCAGTGGCTGGCTCGTTTCTTGGCAGTTGGTGTGGCCCAAGAGAGCTCAGCCAAATTCCCCACCAGTAGGCATGCCCTTGGTGCTCTCCCAGTAATCGGCAGTGCCCCAGAAAACCCAGTCAGGATCCTACCGGCCTTTCTCCTGCCAGATTAGTTCCACAGCAATTTGGCTGTTGTTTCTGGATGATGACTGGATCCACAGCAGTGCCCTGGGGTCACAGGGCTGTGGCGGGGGCTGAGACGCATGGTTGTGGAGCTGCGGGGGGGGGGCAGGAGGGAGGAAGAGAGGGGCTGGGACACTCCCATCAAGAGGCAGGGTGTGGGGCTTGGGCGCTGCTGGGGGTTTTTGCAGTGGCACCCCAAGTGGTGGGGTCATGCCACATAGGCTGCAGGGGAGTCATGCAGTGGCGGGCTGTTGCTCCTCTGGGGTCACAGGGTGGTTGCTCCTCTGGTGTTACGCAGTGTTAGGCAGGCGGTTGCTCTTCCTGAGTCTCATAGAAGCTGGAGGCAGTCGGTTGTGCCTCTGGAGTCACACAGTCGCAGGCGGTTCCTCCCTACTTGCTCCTGGTCACTAGGGGTTTGTTTGCTCCAGCAAGTACAGATCGATAAAGCACACCTTCTCTTGCATTAGCAAACTGGTGATACTCAAGGTTGTTGTGTAGTTCCAATGGACGTTAATTCAGCGGCTGATGGCAGGCCTCTTTCATTATTTTACATTCCCTCCTCCCAGGTCCACTCCACTATGCAGCCTTCGCTCTGGACTCCTGTCATGACAAAAATACCTAATAACATATCCCTTTTAAACAGTTGTCTCCCTCATCTGTTTCAATGCAGTATGCATTATTGAACCCATCTTGCTCAGTCTCCCCCCAAACTCCGAGATCAGTCCTGTTTTACAACAGTGGCACCATGCAGTATTTGTCCTTTTGTGACTGAGATACTTCACTCAGCATGATGTCCTCCAGGGTCACCCATTTTGAATAATAGTTTTTCAATAATTTTGCATGAGTTCCTTGTTTTTCAATGCAGTGTAGTATTCCATTGTGTGAATATACCACAGCTTCTCTATCCATTTGTTTGTTGATGGGCACCTGGGTTGTTTCCAACTCCTTGCTATTGTAAATAAAGCCATGATAAACATGGGTGTGCATATATCTACCTGGATGTCAGTTATGGTCTCTTTGGAGTAAATTCCCAGTAGTGGAATTGCTGGTCAAATGGTATCTCTATTTTGCAACTTTTTGAGAAGCACTATACTGCCTTCCATAGTGGTTGCACCATTTTACACTTCCACCAACAGTGAATAAGGGTTTCAGTTTCTCCACAACCTCTTGAGCATTTGTTGGTATTTCCTTGGGTCTACCTTTGGTTCTAATTTTTTACCGTATGTTTTTGGTCTAGTTTCTACTAATTCAGGGGGTTTTTCCTTAGTGTATCTGTATCTTATTCCTCTAGTAGTTACTGTGATTTTTGCTAGACTCTCTGTTCTATTATTTCACTTTGTCTCTTCACTATCCTTCTTTTGGTATGTTGATACATGGATGACCCCCATTTTTTTTTTAAATTTTTATAATTCTTGCCACATTTCTCTTCCCCATAGTGGTTGCCCACTGATTTTGAAATAATTTGGGGCCCATTTCCCCTACCATAGGGCTATGCCATTTGTGGCTGCCCAAGAGTCTGTAAAGATGTGTATTACTGGTTGTCCTTCTTCTATACTTTGTTTGCTTGCTAACCTCACTCCTGCCACTTCAGCGTGTTGTACAGACTTACTCTTACCCTCTGTTGTAATCACTTTTTCATAATCACTCCGATTGCCGCTGCTTTCATTGGGTGGTACCTCCCTTGTTGGTGACAGTTCTGTTTATCTCCCTTGCTGGTGACAGTTCTGTTTGTGAACCAGCCATTTATCAGTTTAGGAGCAAAGTTAAGGCCCCACTTCCCAATGTTGGGCTTGGGATATTCCCTACTTTCCTCTATTGTGGATGGCTCATCTTCAAACTCTGCCAAGGTGTCTATCCAGACTTCAAGGTTGCTTCCCTGCTTTGCCATTATTTGCTGGAAGTGCCATCTCCAACTTATTTGCTTAGGACCCAAACTAGCTCATCTGGTCAGGAGTGAGGTTAATAATTTTAAAAATTGGAATGTTAGTTCTAACTCAAATTCTTTATCTCTGATCATCCAGGGTTCAGCTTGTTGTGCGGCCAAGTAGGCTGATCATATGGTCTGTTCAATTAGGTTATATTTATTTTGAGAACAGGGGAATTTCTGTGTATAGAATCTGCATGGTTCATAATTAGTTCTGTTAGGGTTTTTTTCTCCATATTCCACATGTGGCATGTTGTTATTGTTATGTGCCATCGAGTCGCTTGCGACTCATAGCGACTCTATGTACAACAGCCCTAAACTCTGCTCTGTCCTGTGCCAATCGCACCGTCTCTGACACTCCCATCCCAATTATCCCAGTCACTGAATCAATCCACCTCATAGAGGGCCTTCCTCTCCTGCGCTGTCCCTCCACCCTCCCA
>NW_006399833.1:1608993-1609769 GCF_000299155.1 Elephantulus edwardii | reverse complement strand
TCAGCTACAATATCCCTAGTACCACGACCCCTTGACATGGACTTAGTGACAGAAATGGAGCTGGAGAGAGAATGATTGAATTTTGCACAATCAATAACTTATTAATAGCAAATACGTTTTTTAAGAGGCATAAACACAGGTTATATACATGAATTTCACCTGATGGTATGCATAGGAATCAGATCGATTACATCTGTGGAAAGAACCGCTGGAGAAGTTCAATATCAGCTTTGAAAACTAGGCCAGGAGCTGATTGTGGAACAGACCACCAACTACTCATATGCAAGTTCAAGCTGAAGTTGAGAAAAATTAAACCAAATCCACAGGAACCAAAATATGACTTTGAGTCTATCCCACATGAATTTCAGAACCATCTCAGGAAAAGGTTTGAGGCCTTGAACACTAATGAGCGAAAACCAGATGAGTTGTGGGAGGATATCAAGGGTATCATCCAGGAAGAAGGCAAACTGTAATTGCAAAGACAGAAGAGGAAGAGAAGACCAAAATGGATGTCAGAAGAGACTCTGAAAATTGCACTGGAGCACAGGGAAGTCAAAGCACAAAGAAGAATTCAAGATATGGAAGAGTTGAATAGAAGATTTCAAAAGGCAGCGCAGGATGGCAAAGTAAAATATTACAATGAAATGTGCAAGGAGTTGGAGTCAGAAAATCAAAAGCGCCGAACTCGCTCAGCATTTCTTAAGCTCAAGAAACTGAAGAACAAATTCAAACCTCGATTTGCTATAATCAAGGATGCTTTAGGCAGAATATTAAAT
>NW_006399833.1:1599690-1608893 GCF_000299155.1 Elephantulus edwardii | reverse complement strand
TTTCCTAGCAGTCCATGGTATTCTCAATACTCTTCTCCAGCACCACAGCTCAAAGGCATCAATTCTCCTTCTGTCCTCCCTAGTCATTGTTCAACTCTCTGATGCATAACACGTTATTTCAAAGAAGAATAACAAAAATTACAAAGACCAGGACCAAAGATAAGGTGAGACTAGATATAGTAATTAAGGATGAGTATACCACATGGTTTTTGTTTTGTTTTGTTTGTTTTCTTATGTACAAAACCCAATTAGTCCATATTCTCCATTTGGTTTCCACACTGGCCACACTGGGGTGTTATATTTAAAGGTAATGTGCCTCATGATTATTCTTTCCTTTTCTAATTCCTGAATTTTTTGTATTATTTCTTGGTATCTCCCTTAAGTGGATATTGCTTTACCCACACAAGCTGATTTGGGCTTAGTAGCTTCATGGGGGATACCCTTGCTTGTGCCAGATTGCTCCTTTGTCCTTATAAATTTCCACCACTGAGGAAATCATTGTGGTAATATATCCATTCCTATTACATTTGGCAGCTTTAGTTTTATGTAGCCTACCACTCTTCTCAATATTTGGTCATATAAGTGCCAAATACTGGGTTGCTCCTAGGTACGGTCCATATTCTCTTGTTATTCCTTTCACTTGAACTAACTTCTCAGGGGTCACATAATTACTTATTGTACTTATCTGGGAGATAGTAACAATTAGAAATTTGTCTTGTTATATTCTTTCTCTCAATTGATAAGTTAAACTTATATATGGGCGGTTATCCCCATCTATGTATTTTATCGTGTGTAGCTTGTGGCTTCCCTCTTAGTACGTGTCGTTGAATCCTGCCCAGAAATTCCCTTGGGGGAATCCTTGGTATCAGCCTCCCATTGTAATTTGGGTATCCCCGGGTTCTGTCTTTCCTTTGAAGATTTCCAGTTCTTCAGGGTTGGCCAGTCCAAGGCCCAAGAGCCTGTGAACCTCCTGTACTGCCCCAGGATCTTCCCCTGGTGCACTGCCCATTTTGGGGGGGCCCAGTTGGAAATGATAATTTGGTTGATGTCAAGGTGGCTGTATATTGTATGCTCCGTTATTATTTTGCTATGGTCTTTGATTTTTCGGTCCCTGAACTTGTTGGGTTACTTTCATTGGCACGTTCATCCCAAACTTTGTCAGCATACTTGTCCCAACGAATGATAATTTTATACTATTTATTGGGTGATATTATTTGACTCTCCCACTCTCCAACTTAACTTTCCTTTTAAACCCCATTCTCCAACTTAACTTTCCTTTTAAACCCCATTCTCAGTACCACAGCTGTGAGTCTGAAGGCAAAAACAAATAAATGAACTTCTCACTGCTGGTGTTGCCCGAGAGGCACCCTGGGGCTCTTTATCTGCTTTGTGCTACGAGGTGGTGAGGTGGTGAGGGCCTGTGCTATTCTATTGTTTTTAGACAAACATTCTTCTAAGTGGTATAGCACTGGTCTGTCCATTTCCTGTACAGAGGTAACTCGTGGTTGCTGTGAGGCTAAACACTGTGACAATGATGTGTCAAATGAGGTAATGATTACCCATGGTGGACAGTGTTTGGTGGAGCTCCCCGATCAAAACAGGCTTGGAAACAGGATTGACATCCACTTCCGTAATAGCTTGCCTCCAGAAATTCTATGAACTTGGAGAAAAGATGAAAGTTATAAAAGTGTTCAGGTCTTTCTTTCACAGGGTCACTATTAGTTATCTATCACTTGATGGCACTTAACAACAACAAGAACAACAGGCCTACGTCCTTTTGTAGTTGGAGTATCCATATCATTTCTCTAACATTTGGACAGCCATTTATTGTGGATATGTATAATAATAGTCTCTTATACGTTCTGGTGTATCCTTTAACAGAGCTCTCTTCATGCTTTCATCTGCCAGTACTGCTTCTGGTATGGTTAATGTTATATCATACATAATTCTCACTAACGTTAGTTTCCTCAATACCTTAGCCCCTTCTTTCTGGGTAGTCCATTTCAATTTATTTGTATATTGTGATACATCTATGTATGGTTGTACCATATAGAAGGTTAAGCTCACCCACAACCATAGTGACCCTTGTTGGTTTGGATTATGCTCCCGTAACTGCCTCAGCACATCTTGGACTTCTAAGTTCTCACAGATGCTAAGTATATTCATGAACTCCTTACCAATCAATAAGCTCCCTTCTTCCAGATGTTTGCAACTATTCTATATCTATTTTTCGTTTTTGAGCTAGGTCTTATCTCATTTGGATATAGTTTTGTCTTGTGTAGTCAGAGACCTCTACTATCTCTTTTACTGGTTGTGTCCCGTTAGCCCTCCATCTAGTCTTTTTGATGGTGCTTGGGCAGGCTTCCTTACTTCTATAGAGTTGCATGCTTGTTCCTCCTCTTTTTGGGCAAACGGATTATTAGGACTTAATTTATGCCTTTTGAGGTTTTTTATTACTAAAGTTTTTTTCTTCTTTGGAGGTCTGAACTAAGTTTTTCACAACTCTACAGTAACAGGAAGGGGACTTCCATAGGTTTCACTCGTTCTATTAAAGGTTTCACTATCCTAGGGTCCTTTAGATTGCATTTTAACCCTTTGACTGTTTTATATTGTCCCCTTTCCTTTAGGAACTCACTTAATTTTCCCCCAGGACTTCCTAGTGAAAGGTCTCTCTACTTCTCCCCTTTTTTCTTTAAAAATTTTAACATGTTTGGAGTCCAATTAGTTTTGAAGCTGTATCCAAAATTGTAGTTTGTTTAGGAGTTTGCACATTTTGCCTGGCAAGGTCTTTTAACCATATAAGTATAATAGACTACTTGTGCATATACCTTCACTGTCCATGGTTCAGTCATCACCCAGGGATCCCTTCCCTTTCAGGCAGGCCACTGCTGTACAAGGTCATGCCATCGGTCTTGGTGGGGACCAAGAGTTTCGGGCTGGAGAGGTTGGTAGCATCCAGAATTGAGTGTTTACAGGAGAATTGGACTCAACTCGCTCTTTCTTTCTTGAGGCTTGCACTGAACAGTCCTGGAATCAGACGCTTTATGCGGGAATAGAACCTCACTTGTGCTTTTAGTCTTGGGACTTGTCCAACTCAAGCAATGTATCCTGCCAACTTCAGCTGATTGCAGCAGCATCTGCTAGGCTCCCAGGGTTTATATACTTTGGGCTTTGGGGATTACATCATGTTCAACCAATCATATTAGTTCAATAACAACATGGGTTTAACCAATCATATTCAATAACAAGTTACATTCTCTTATCACAGACTTACACATGTTGAGGCAAGTGGGCGCCTATACGTAAGTAGGGGCATGTGTACATCAAACTGTTTCAGTACACTTCAATATATTTTCATAGCTGTTGTTGTTGTTAAGTGCTGTCGAGTTGTAGGTGACTCATAGAGACACTGTGAATGAAAATCCTCGACACTTGTGTGACCTTTATCCTTTCTCCAGGTTCATAGGGTTTCCAGAGGCAAGCTATTTCGGAAGTGTATGCCACTCCTCCTTCCAAGCTTGTTTTAACTGGGGAGCTCCACCAAACACTGTCCACCATGGGTAACCATTAATGCATTTGACACATCAATGTCACAGTGTTCAGCTTCACAGCAACCACAAGTTACCTCTGTATGGAAGTGGACACAGCAGGGCTATACGACCTAGAAGAATGTTTAACCAAAAACAATTAAAAACAGGTCTGAGGGCCGTGTATTAGAGTCACCCCCCTTTGGCTTGGTAGCATCATTTTCGGTCCACTAGGCCAACTGGTCTCGATGTTGTTAAGTCCTGTTGAGTCGTAGGTGACTAATAGCGACCCTATGAATGAAAGTCTTCATAGCAGACATACATTTTTTCACAGCACACTTATATGAATTCTTTTGTAACATTATACACTTATACCACTCATCATATTAATTTCTTTGTAATATTATACACTTATCCCACTCAACATCTACCATCCAGTTGCTTCTTCTCGTCGATGGTGCAGAGCAAGAAGGGGCTCTTGCAGTTTCAAAGTGGTGTGTCCTTCATCCTACAGTGGCTTAGGTGCTGCATGGGGCTTGAGAAGCCATGGAGAGAGGAGAACCTAGGGTCCAACACATGAGTCAAATAATTTTTCTCAGATATAACCTCTTTTAATCATACACGTAATTCTACATTTATCCACAATCACTCATTGACAGAAATATATGTGTGTGCTCACATAAACATGACTATTTTAGTCACTGACACATAAGAACATAAATACATCAGGTCTTGCACATTCTCTGAAAAATCATGACATAGTTATTCACTTACTGAGTCACACTTTAACTTGCTTATAGTTCTCTTACACATACGGATATGCTCACATATCCACTAACCGTATTAAACATACATGCATGTCTGTACTCTGAAATTCATTTTTAAGAAGACTCAAACAAATATATTAAGAAGCACACACACATGAAAATTCATGGATTAGTTTGCTTGTAGAAGCATGTTTACACATGGTCATATTCATATTACTCATATACATGTTTATATATTGTTTTACACAGTCTTACATATTTCTACTTCCATTCCTTCATGCACATACTCAGCCTCTAACATATTCTCACAGCCATACTCTCACATGTACTTACTAGCAAGCACGTATCCTCATATTTCATAAATTCACACAAAAAGTAGTAATATGCATTTACTAACAGGTACAGAAGAAATTCTGGTGGCCCTGTGGTAAGGAATTGTACTGCATACGCACAAGTATGTGGTTCAAATCTACCAGCTGCTCCTCAGGAGGAGGGTGGACACTCTCCTCCCATATGATTAACTGCCTCTGAAAACCTGCTGGAGGGTCAGCTATGTGTTGGTTCCAAGCACATAGTACACAACAACAGTCATATATACACAACCACATTACATGAAAACACATTTTTTTCCCTCACACAGTAAATATTTATACAAATTTACTAACAAAATATGCTCATACATTAATTAGCTCAGGAACAAAACAAACATTATTCTTATTAGGTGTCATTAAGTTGAGTACAACTCATAGCAACTCTATGAACATCAGTGTCCTCTTCTGTGTCATTCTCATTATCTCTGCCACACTCGGACCCATTGTTACAGTTAATGCTGAGAGTCTTCCCCTCCATCACTGACCCTACACTTTCCTGGACATGATGTCTTTCTCCAAAGATTGGGCCCTCCTAACAACATACTGAACATATTTGAGAAGAAGTTTCACCATCCTTCCCTCTAAGGAGCATCCTGGCTCCAAGGCATGTCTGTTTAGTCTCTTGACATTCCATGGAATATGAAGTGACCTTCTCTAGCACCATAACTCAAAGGCATCAATTCTTGTTCTGTAATCTTTATTCAGTGTCCAACTTTCAGACGCATAGCAAGTAATTAAAAAGACAAACATAATCACGCAAATATTCAAATATATTCACTTACATGACATACTGATAATTCACTTATACTCATGAGCCTACTGACACACAAACTCATTCTGTCATAGATGAGCAGAATCATTTACTCACATGAACACTCCCCAAAATTCACTCATGCAAAATCAACTTCCTCCCATATGCTCACATATGCATATAGGTATTCAGTCTCACACGTACACATTTAGGGATTAACATGACATCAATCACAAGCTGACAGATACTCAGATACACACATACATGCATCATACTTCCAAGTATTTTGACCCATCAACACATACAATAGCTTATTCAGTAACTTACATGTACACCTTCACAAATACACTCACACATAAACACATCCATATGACCTCAAACATATACATTCACAGATTCAACCAAATATATGTTAACATGCTCTCATGCATAAATATGCCCACAAGTTCACATAGAAGTTCATCATGCTCACAAATTACAAAACTTAAATACACAAAATGTTCACATATTCACTGGCATGCACATAGATACTCATACACTAACATATTCATGCATTCACTTACCCACAAAAATATTCTCAATAATATGCTCACAGACTCAAACCATCATGTATTCACTTATCAGCAGGTTTACACTCACTCTTACTGATTTACCCACATACACTCTGATAGCTTGCTCCTGGTGCAAGCGTAGATTTTACATAAGCACAATCAAATGTTCTGGGATTCCCATTTTTCTCAAAGTTAACTGCAACTTTTTGTGATACACACAGTCAAATGCCTTTGCATAGGCAATAATACACAGATAAATATTCCTCTTGAACTCTCTGCTTTCAGCTAAGATCCATCTAACATTGGCTATCACATCACCCTGCACATCTAGCAATTCTCTGTTAATGTTTATAGATAATTTTAAGCAGGATCTTGCTTGCATGTGATATTAATGACATTGTTTGATAATTTCCACACTGTCAGATCACTTTTTTGGAATGGGCAGAAATAGGATCTCTTCCACTCAGTCGGACAGGTAATTTTCCTTCAAAGTCCTTGGCACATCCTGGTGAGCATGTCCAGAGAAGCATCTGTTTGTTAAAATATGTCCATTGGTATTCCACCAATTCCTGAGGTCTTGTTTTTTGTTAATTCTTTCAGAGCAGCTTGAACTTCAAAGAAACACTGAATGGTTCAAAATCAGGAAAGGGGTGAATCAGGGATGCATTCTGTCTCCATACCTTTTCAAACTATATACAGAACACATAATTCAGGAGGCTGGACTATATGAAGAGTAATGTGACATCAGGATTGGAGGAAGACTCATCATCAACCTGCATTATACAGATGACACGACTTTGCTTGCTAAACTTGAGGAGGATCTGAGGCATTTGCTGCAGAAGGTCAAGGACTGCAGCCTTTAATATGGATAGGAGCTCAACATCAAAAAACAAAGATTCTCACCACTGGGCTGCTTGGCAGCATCATGACAGACGGTGAAGAGATTGAGATAGTAAGCAACTTTAGTTTTCTTGGCTCCACGATCAACACTCTTGGTACCAGCAGCCAAGAAAAGATGAATTACTTTGGGAAAGTCTGCTGTCAGAGACTTCTCCAAAGTACTGAAGAACAATGATGTCATTCTAGAGACTAAGGTGCACCCAATCCAGGTAATGGTCTTTACAATCTCATCAGAGAGCAGTGACCAAGGATGATAGAAGAATTGATACCTTTCAGTTGTGGTGCTCGAGAAGAGTTTGAAGACTGTTAAGAGAACAGACCCGGTCTGCCCTGGAGAGGGTTAAGCCAGGCTGCTGCTCCTTGGACGCAAGGATTTTGGTGCTCCATCTCACATACTTTGGGCACGTTCCCAGAAAGGACCAGTCTGTGGAAGGGTAGAGGGACAGCATAAGAGAAGAAGATCCTGGATAAGATTGCTTGACTCAGTGACTTGGATAATGGGGTAGGTGTGTTAAAGACAATAACATTGACTCAAGATTGAACAGGGTTCAGGGCTATTGTGCATAGAGTTGCTATGAGTCGCAAGCAACTTGACGGCACATGACAACATAACACTTTGCCCAGTGATTTGACTCTTTGTCTTCTTGATGTTGAGCTTCAATTAATATTGGAGACTTCAGCACTTCAGGTCGTCCTCAGTCTCGGCAAGCAAGATTGTGTCATTTGCATAACGTAGGTTGTTGATGGGTCTTCCTCCAATTCTGATGCCACATTCTTCCTCATCAAAACTAACCTCCTGGGTGTTCAGTTCCACATATAGATTGAAAAGGTGTGGAGATGTGATGCATCCCTAATGCACTCCTTTCCTGATTTTGAACCATGCAGTGTTTCCTTGCTCTGTTCTGAGGACTGCTTCCTGGTCCAAGCATAGGTTTTCACACAATTAATTGTTCTGGGATTCCAGTTCTTCTTAAGGTTAGACATAATTTGTTGTGATTCACACAGTAAAATGCCTTTGCATAGTCAATGAAACACAGATAGACATTCTTTTGGTACTCTCTGCTTTCAGCCAAGATCTATATGACATTGGTTGTGATGTCCATAGATAGAGAAGAGATTGAGATTGTTATCAATTTCAGCTTGTTTCATCCCACAATCAATAGTCTTGGCCCCAGCAATCAGGAAATCAAAAGACAAATTGCACTGGGAAAATCTGCTGTCAGGAACCTCTCCAGAGTGCTGAAGAGCAATGATGTAATTCTAGAGACTAAGGTGTGCCTAATTAAGACCATAGTCTTTGTGATTACTTGCTACACATTAGAGAGAGACAATAAGCAAGGACACTATGATTGATGCCTTTGAGTTTTGGTGCTGGAGAAAGGTATTGAACATACCATGGACTGACAAGAAAACAACCAAATCTGTCCTAGAGAGGGTGAAACCAAATTTATTTCTGAAGGTAAGGATTTTGAAGCTCTTTGTCACATACTTCAAGCATGTTGCCCAGAGGGACTGGTCCTTGGAGAAGGATATCATGCTTGGAAAGGTGGAGGTATGGGACAGGAGGGGGAAAGACTCTGGATGAGATGTATTGACACAGTAACTAGAAGGATGGGGGCAGGGTGTTAGAGACAGTAAGATTGGCTCAGGATAGAGCGGGGTTCAGAGCTCTTGTACATAAGATCGTTATGAGTTGCAAGTGACTCAATGGCACATGACAATAATAACAACAACAATATACACTCTAGTGGGTTGCATGTTAGTACAACTGGTGTGATTCACAATTTAAATTCACCAAACATTCTTTCAGTAAAAGAAGAGACAGTCTCCAATTAAAATTTGTGGCCTCAGAAACTAGATGCAATGTTTTCATGGGTCTGAGTTGACTACGTGGCAGTAAATGTGGGGTTTTTCTTAAATACACTGTTATATATAATTATTCTCACATACTCAGTCACAAACACAAACGAATAAATGCACATGGAATCACTCATGAAAATTCCACAAATTTACTGCTCCACATGAATACATTTAGGTATTAATGTGCTCGCACAAATGAATGCATCTTAATTTTATAAATGAGTGTACACATTCATTTTGAAATACATATTCCACAACATACGCATGATTACTTATGCTTAGTCATGTTTGCTTTCATTGAAAAGCTCACTTATTCACATGGGAGCACACTTTCATGTACATATTCAAAAGCTCATTCACATGCATACACATACTTTTGCATTCACTCACACACAGGTCCACCAATTTACTCACAATTACAGGCACATTTTACTGAGTCACACAGTTAACACATTTTTTACATATAAATATACTTA
>NW_006399833.1:1591617-1599590 GCF_000299155.1 Elephantulus edwardii | reverse complement strand
AAGGTGACCCAACAGAGTGTGGAAACTATAGAACAATCTCATTGATTTCACATGCAAGCAAGATTCTACTGAAGATTATCCCAAAACGACTGGAATAGCACATCAGCAAAGAACTACCAGAAGTCCAGGCTGGGTTTAGAAGGGGTTGTGGTACTAGGGATATTGTAGCTGATGTTAGGTGGATCTTAGCTGAAACCAGGAATACTAGAGGAACGTATATCTGTATTTCATTGATTATGTAAAGACATTTGACTGTGTGGATCATAACAAACTGTGGCTGACTCTGAGAAGAATGGGAATCCCAGAACACGTGATCATTCTAATGAGAAACCTATACCTGCACCAAGAGGAAGTCATCAGAACAGAGCAAGGGAACACTGCATGGTTCCAAATTGGGAAGGGCGTATGCCAGGGATGCGTCCTATTTCCATACCTTTTTCAACCTGTATGCAGAACAAATTATCCAGGAGGCTGGGCTCTATGAGGAGAAATGTGGGGTCAAGATTGGTGGAAGTTCCATCAATAATCTTGGTTATGCAGATGACACAACCCTGCTTGCTGAAACTGAGGAGAACGTGAAGCGCTTGATGCAGAGGGTCAAGGACAATAGTCTCCAATATAGATTGAGGCTCAATGTCAAGAAGACAAAGATTCTCACCACTGGACCAATTGGTAGCATCAGGATGGATGGTGAAGAGATTGAGATTTTTCACAGCTTTAGTTTGCTTGGCTTCACAGTCAACACTCGGCACCATTAGCCAGGAAATTAAAAAGGCGCATTGCCATGGGAAAGTCTGCTGTTGGGGACCTCTCCAAAGTACTGAAGAGCAATGAATGGTATCTCTCTGGAGCCTAAGGTGCGTCTAATACAGGCCATGGTCTTTGCAGTCACTTGTTATGCATCAGAGATTTGGACAATGACCAAGGAGGATAGAAGGAAAATTGATGCCTTTGAGCTGTGGTGCTGGAGAAGAGTATTGAGAGTACCATGGACTGCTAGGAAAATAAACAGATTCATCCTGGAAAGGATTAAACCTGGTGGCTCCTTGAAGGCAAGGATTCTGAGGCTCCATCTAACATACTTTGGACATGTGGTAAGGAGAGACCGGCCCTTGGAGAAGGACATCATGCTTGGGAGGGTGGAGGGACAGCACAGGAGGAGAAGGCCCGCTATGATATGGATTGATTCAGTGACTGGGATATTTGGGATGGGAGTGTCAGAGATGGTGTGATTGGCTCAGGACAGAGCAGAGTTTCGGGGTGTTGTACACAGGGTCGCTATGAGTCGCAAGCGACTCGACAGCACATAACAACAACAACAACAACAACAACAACAACATATATGATCAAGAGCCTGTGGTGGTGAAAGAGGAAGTTCAAGCTCCTCTGAAGGAATTGGCAAAAAACAAGGCCCAAGGAATTGATTGCAAACCAATTGACATTTCTGCCAAGAAATCTGGAGAACAACCACCTGGCCAACTGACTGGAAAAGCTCCATAATTTGTTCCCATTTAAAAAAAAATGTGACTCAAGATAGTGGAAAATTATCAAACAATATTGTTAATATCACATGCAAGCAAGGTTCTGCTGAAAATTATCCAAAAATGATTGGAACAGCACATCAACAGAGAGCTGTCAAATGTACAGCCTGAACTTAGAAGAGGCTGTGGTACTAGGGATATTATAGCCAATGTTAGCTGAATCTTAGCTGAAATCAATATCTAACTGTGAAAGGAATATCTATGTAACTGTTTCATTGAGTACGCAAAATATTTGACTGTGTGAATCACAATAAACTGTGGCTAACTCTGAGAAGTATTAGAATCCCAGAGCATTTGATTGTGCTTATGTGAAACTTATACTTGGACCAGGAGACAGTCGTCAGAACAGACCAAGGAAACACTGCATGGTACAAAATCAGGACAGGTGTACGCCAGGGATACATCATATCTCCATACTTTTTCAATCTATATGTGGAATAGATCATATGGGACACTGGGCTCTATGATGAGGAATGTGCCTTCAGGATTGGAGGAAGATTCGTTGATAACCTGCATTATGAATATGACATAACTTTGGATGCTGAAACTGAGGAGGACCTGAAGAAATGCTGAGCGAATTTTGGCCCTTTTGATTTTCTGACTCCAGCTCCTTGCACATTTCATTGTAGTATTTTGCCTTGTCTTCCTGAGCAATCTGTATGCTCAATGCAATCCTAATACAGATACCAAATTAATTTTTTAAGGAGATCAAAAGGGCTTTATGAGGAGGAGTGTGGCATCACAATTGGAAGAAAATTCATTAACAACCTACGATACGCAGACGAAACAACCTTGCTTGCTGAAACTGAACATAACCTGAACACTGGAGCCTTCAATATGAATTGAAATTCAACATTAAAAAACAAAGATTCTCATCACGGAGTCAAATTGATAGCATCATATTAGAAGGTGAAGAGATTGAGATTTTTAACAGATTCCGCTTGCTGGGCTCCACAATCAACAGTTGGTACCAGCAGCCAGGAAATCAAAAGACAAATTGCATTGGGAAGGTCTGCTGTCAGGGACCTCTCCAGAGTACTGAAGAACAACAATGTCAGTCAAGAGACTAAGGTGCACCTGATCCAGGCCATGATCTTCACAATTACTTGCCATGCATTAGAGAGCTGGACAGTGACTGATGATGATAGAAGAAGTGATTGATGCCTTTGATTTGTGTTGCTGGAGAAGAGTATTGTATATACCATGAACTGCTGGAGAACAAACAGGTTTGTCATGAAGAGTGTAAAAACAGGCTGCTCCTCAGAGGCAAGGATTCTGAGACTTTGTCTGACATATTTTGGGCATGTTGCAAGGAGGGACCAGTCTTTTGAGAGGGACATCATGTCTGGGAGGGTGGAGGGACAGTGCAAGAGAGGAAGACTCTCAATGAGATGGATTGATTTAGTGACTGAGGTAATGTGTGTAGATGTGTCAGATACAATGAGGTTAGTTCAAGAAAGAGCAGAGTTCAAAGCTGTTGTACATAGGGTCACTATGAGTCATAAGCAACTCTATGGCACATAATAACAACATCTCTGCCTCCAAGGAGCATTCTGACTTCAACTTCTCCAAGACATATCTTTTGTCAATCCATGAAATATGCAGTACTCCAACACCATAGCTCAAAGGCATCTTTGAGGATTCCTCTTCTGTCATCCTTATTCATTGTCCAGCTCTCAGATGCATAGCAAGTGATTAAAAAAAAAAAACCAAAACAAAACAAAACACCAGAGCTTGAATCACGTGGACTTAGGAACCTTGATAATGTGGCATAAAGTAATTAATGAGACATTTTACCAACCATCTCTTCTTAGGACAGTGATTTTTCTGATGGATGCTAAGGAAGAGAAGTTGGAAAAGGGAAATTGTCAAGAGTGAGGAAAATGCCTCTACCACCTTACTTCCCTTCTGAGATTTTGAAGGAAGACATCAACAAGCCCATGATATTTTGGTACTTCTTCTGGAGGCTTCTTATTCTCCTTGATAATCCTTTTGAAAATGTGTGAATATCTTTGCTAAACTACTAGCACATAAGGTATTCCTAGTGGTGAATGCAGTGTAAAGTTCCCCTTCTTGTGAACTGCTTCCCAGTGCCAGGGCACATGATTTGGTAAAGAGAATATAGACTGCATTTCAGAACCTACTTGCCCCTTAAGCTAAGAACCTTTGTACAAGACTCTTACCTGACTTTTTAATGTCTCTAGATTCCACTATACAGAGTGGAGTTTTTAAATGGTGCTGAATGTCCCATCCTGACACATGGCTGGAAGAGTAGTCTGGCTGCTTGATGTTGCTAAGGCCTATACTTGCCTAATACAACTTAAATTTTCAATATTCATATAAGAAATGGAAAGGTACCAATGAGGAAGTGTGTTTCTAGAATAGAACCCCAGGTTTTTGTACAGCTCTTTGCTGGAGATTATTTATAACAGTCCTGCATCTTGGAATCTGAACAGAAACCTACTTTTCAACTATCAGTTAGACAGTACCATTTTCTTTCTGAAACACCGAGCTTAGAATAATATAGTTCTGCATTTTAAGGATCACATCGTTGTTCCATATTTGGTCCTTAAAATACTCAAACACGATTTACTCACAAATTTCTTCACTTATAAATATGCTCATAAATTCTCAAGCACATGGATATAGTGGTGTCATGCACAAATACATAGTCTCATATTAATACCCATTGAGTTACACACACATGCTAATATATACTTACTCGCAAATCTTCTCATCTGTATTCCCATGTTCATGAGTTTAGTTTCACGGACACACTTACTACGTGAACCCTCTCATATGTTCACACACATACACTCACATTAACAAACCCAAATGCAAAAATACAGTCACATGTTCACTTACAGGAACACACTCACAAATCTATTCAGACACATTGACATGAACACACTCATGCTCCCATATGCACATACTCCCATCAGAAATTAATATCATTATACTCAATTTAAAAAATCACATATACTTACAGACATGTTACAGTCAGTCACTTTCATACATTAATCCATTTACATACAAAATCACATTGCATTGGTTAACTTGAAAATGCTCACATATTTACTCATCACTTATACATAAACTTAAGCATTGACATTCTCACATGTACACATTCATTAAATGTCTCACACATAGACATATTTGCACATGCTCCCCAGGCATACTAATTTATTAACTTTAATGCAGCCATTAATGAAAATTAACAAATATTATCACAGACATGATCACATTTACAAAGGAATGCACAGTTATATCTACTTACCTAAACATTTTCATGCTCTTACATGAGCTTGTTCATAAGTTGAATAACATATTTATATGCTCACTCACAAATACATTCACATATTCACTTAAATATTACCACAATCAAACATTTACTCACTCATACACAGGAACATATCTATATTAACATTATCAGAGAACATATAGATTTATTCACTCACGTGAACACTCCAAATACATCTACAAAACATAATGCATGTGACTAATTATATAAAAACCAATAAAAAAATTGAAAAAATAAAGAATGAAAAAGAATGAAGCATGTTTAATAACACATGTTATTATGAACAAATATTTACTGACACAGTTAAATGTGCTTCAGTCAACATTTATTTTCAAGGATGAAAATAATACTCACTTATTGGCTCACACATGAATATAGTCAAAACATCCATTTATATATTAAAACACACATGCCCTCACACGTTTTTACATATACTCATATTAACATTTATGCATCTTTAATTTCACAATGTCACAGATCACTCAGACATAAACATATTCATATATAAATATGCTATCAAACAGCTACATGCTCTAATATACTCACATACAGACATATCCCACATTTCAAAACCTCTATGCTTTAATACAGTCACATTCAAATACTCACAATTTAACACACACACACATATACACTCACATGTTATCTCACACGAGAAGAATCTGACATTTATGCAAATAGGTATCCTAACACATTGATAAGCTCAGATCATACACACATTATACAAATACTCAGATATACTAGATGTCCATGTTAGCACTCACACCCAAACAAAATTACATACATAGGTACACTCAAATACATTTACACCCATTATTACACGCTCAAAAATGAAGCGTACTTACACAATAGTTCAATTACGTTCATGTATTCCAGTATTATCATTGACTCACGTATGTGAACACACTTACACAAGAATATAGTAATGTATATGCACGTAAACACACATGTTAAATTACATGCACTAACATGTTTAAATACAAGCCCAGCATTATGTATTCACTCTCACATATACTGGTACTAGCAAGTTCATAAACAAACGTATTTGTGCATTTATTTGCACCTACTAACACATAGAAATATTTCTCCACACTAATATGCCAACCCAAAGACATATGCTTCTAATCCATCAGCTGTGCCATAGAAGAAGGATAAGCAATCTCCTCCCGTGTGATTTACTGCCTCTGAAAAGCTGCTTAAGGGTCCATTCCAACTCAATAGTACATAATAACAACAAGAATATATGAAACTAAAATATAAAATTATATTTGGGGGTTGGGGGATGTGTGTGGGGGATTGCGTACCAATGAGGGAGTTTTTCTTTTGCTTTTGAAGGAGAGGAGCAAACGGGGGGGGGCGGGGAGAGGGGTGCAACAATGAAAGAATGGCATTCCAAAGTCTCTGTAGATGTTCATTGAAATGAAAAATAAAGAAATTTAAAAAAAGAATATATGAAACTGTTATGTTCTAGTTTATATATACTCATACATGCACTTGTGCCTACTTAGACATTAAGGTTCTTATGCAATATATGCTTACCTTATGCAGATAATGTTAAATTACATATATTATTTATATTATTTGGTTACAGATGGATTAATTTATTCTTGTGGATACTTTCACAGATTTACCCAAAACCATGAACACATTCATAGAAGATGAAACATTAACTTAAAGTCTTATATTAACATACTCTTACATAAATATGCCCACAAATTCATGTAAAGGTATGTTTTCTGACAAATATTCTGTGGTCAAATACATGGACATTGTCATACATTTATTCTCATGTATATTCAGACTCACATATGCATGATCACACCCATTTACTGACATACATACTAAAACTCTACCATTCACTCATATGAACATGCCAATACATTCACTCCCACAGAAAAATATTTAGCTATTAATATACTTAAACACATATGCTCACATTTACTCACAAGTATCTTCACACATTCCTTATATCATATTACATGCCTTAATACCCGACACATAGGCCCAGTGGCAAGCTCTAACCTCTGCGTATGTGTATTGTTGTTATTAAGTTGGATCCAACACATGCCAACCTTACATATACCAACAAAGCATTCATTGCCTACTCCTGTACCATCTTTGATCATTACTATGTCCTTTGTTTCGACTATTTTATCAAGTAATTCTATTTAGAGTTTCCCTCGAATGTTTTTTTTTTCCCTTCTACTTTTATTAGATACGATGTCTGGTTGTAATGATTGAACCTTTCTAATGACTTGTCTACTTTATTAAGGTTGAAATCTCATCATCTTTACTTTATAGTAATATGTATACTTTTGTTGGTGTTCTAATAATATAGATTTTGGTGTATTTTTTATTGGGGCTTACAGATTGCTATGGTTCTGAAAGCTGTGCAACCAATATTTCAAATACCAGCAGGTTTACTCATAATAGGAAGGTTTCAGCAGAACAGATGAACTCATCAAAAGAACCTAGTAATCTATTTCTAAAAAATTATTGTTGTGTAGCATCAGGTCAAAACTGATTCAGAAGGAATAAATCATATGGAAGGAGATTGTCTGTGTTCTTGTTTCTTCCAAGTAGCAGCTGGAGAATTTGAACCATGGGCCTTTGAGTTAGCAGTCTAATTCCTCACCATATTATTCAGTGAAAACCGTATGGGTCATAACACAATATTATTTGACTTGCTTGGTTTGATCACATCATCAGAAGAAATAACTTGCTGGAAGAAGACATGCTGTTTGATGAAATATAGGGCCAGAGAGGGTAAGGAAAAACCTGTGTGGGATGGATTGACATAATAGCTGTAAGAAACATTAACATGTATGAATAAATTTACATATTAACTCAAATACATGAAAATACACATTCATATACTCCTATAAACATGATAACACATGCACCTGCTCACAGATTCTTTTACATAAGCCAGATCACAAGTTTACATCCTTAAATGATCTTGCACAAGCTTGATGTTAATTCACATAGCAGTGCTTTTATATTAGCATGGAAAGTTGTTGTTGTTGTTATGTGCCATCGAGTCGTTTGTGACTCATAGCGACCCCATGTACAACAGCCCTAAACTGTGCTCTATCCTGTGCCAATCTCATTGCCTCTGACACACCCATCCC
>NW_006399833.1:1588694-1591517 GCF_000299155.1 Elephantulus edwardii | reverse complement strand
TCTGACATACTTTGGACATGTTGTGAGGAGGGACCAGTCCTTGGAGAGGGACGTCATGCTTGGAAATGTGGAGGGACAGTAAAGGAGAGGAAGACCCTCAATGGGATGGATAGATTCAGTTCCTGGGATAATGAGGGTAGGTGTGTCAGAGACAATAAGATTGGCACAGGATAGAGCAGGGTTATTATGAGTCACAAGCGACTCGACGGCATATAAAAGCAACAACAAATATACATAATTGAATGAACGCACTTCCACATTCCTTCATAAACATTAGCATATATACGAACAGATTACACCTTAAAATGCTCCCACATATTTCCATATTTACATAGAAGTATGCTTATTAATTTGTTTATACTCAGAGATGCATTCAAATATGTACTTGGCACACAACTCAGTAACGTGCAACATTAACATATTCAAGTCTGCAAACATGCCCACTCTCATGATTTTACTTATTCACAATTTCACATACTCATAGAACATGTTCACCCTCTGACATGAACATGTTCCCACATTTTGTCCCATCCACATGAATGTTCAGACATTAACCTATTCAGAGCATATTAATTCACATACATGTTCATATATTCATTAGCATGAAAACAAAACATTTATTGTCCTCAAGACAGAACTATCTTATTTCTGACCTTCCAGCAAATTTTCAAAAGCAGTAAACCATGAACATATCCTGAATTCATACACATGGACACACTCATTTTAAATATCAGCTTGGTTAGGCTTTTTTCCCCCGTAATTTGGCAGATATATAATCAGCTTCTATATTGGGATCTGATGTGTGTGAGCAGATAATTAGTGGACAAAGAAATTTTCTTGAGTATGCAGTCAGCTCTGGCAAATTTTAATCTTTTGCTCAACCCTTTCCTGTTTATGTTACCTGACCACCAGTTCTTAGAACATAGGACTGCAGAAATCTTCAGTCTGCTGCCTAACCTGCCAATTTTGAATTTATTAGCTCCTGGAACCTACCAGCCACTACAATTGAGTAAACTGCTTTCTTCAAGAAATCAGGTGATGCAGGCCATAATTCAGGAAAGATACTTTAGAAACATGCGTATAAACACACTGGTGCACACATAACATGTTCATTCTTTCATTAATCACATGAAAATATTCAGATCCACTTACCCATAGTCACTCACATATCCTTGCTCACAATTTGATGCACCTTAAACTCACACAAAACTGCTCATACTCAACAATATACTTACAAGTACGAATGTGCTCACCTATTCTTTCTTATGTAGACATTTTCATAAATGTACACACAGTTATGAACATATATGTACATTAACATTATTCCTATTCATAGATACATTCACACACATGATCACACATTTACTTATGAAATGCAAATATGTTAACACACATGAAATTGCTTATGCACGTCTTCACTCAGACACATATTCACACAAATGTATTCACACTAACCCATACATTTACACACTTAAACTGAAACTCACACTCACACACTGTCGAAGGAACAAACATCTTGGAGAAGGTGCAACCAGAGTATCCCTTGGGGACGTTGTCTCACATACTTTGAATATGTTGCTAGGAGAGATTATTCCTTGGACGAAGGACATTATGCTTGGGAAGATGGAGGGGTGGTAAAGGAGAAGAAGACCCTCAACCTGGTGGTTTGACTCAGTGGCTGCAATAATGGGCGTGAGTATTTCAGAGATTGTGAGGATGGCATGGGATAGGACAGTGTTCAGACTGGTTGTTCATAGGGTCAGTATGAGTCAACAGCACTTACCAACAATAAGAATAGTAAGAATATGCACAAACATCCTCTTTCACAAATAACAATACATTCATGCCAATATTCACACATTCACTTGCTAATAAGACATTCATATATTCATGCACACTAATAATCTCACTTATTTGGAAGCTTATACACTGGACATTTTCACACACACACACACTCACACACACGAAAAATGCTCACATTCATTCATGCCTCCATTTGCTTACACAGACCAATTCACACTTTAGACTAACACAAACATGCTTACAAATAAATCACATAAATCTATATACACTCATACGCACACTCTCAGATATACTCAAAACAGCACAACTGCTGTTTTTGTTAGGTAAAATTGAGTATGACTCATAGTGACCCTGTGAACAACTGATCTGCACTCTGTCCTATCCTGTGCCATCCTCATCATCTCTGATACATTCAGCCCATCACTGAAGTTACTGTGTCAATATATCTGATTAAGGATCTTCCTCTCTTTTTCTAACCCATCTTTCCAAGCATTGTGTCCCTTTGAAAGGAATAGCTTTTCTTAGCAACATGCCTAAAGTATGTGAGATGAAGCTTCACCATTCTTGCCTTCCTAGCACTCTGGCTGAAGTTATTCCAAGACATATTTGTTTGTTCTTTTGACAGTTTATGGGATATTCAGTATTCTTCTCTACCATGTCTCAAAGACATCAGTTCTCCTTCTATCTCCAGCTATCAGATACATAGTAAATGATTGAAAAGTCCGTGGCCTGAATCAGGTGCACCTTAATCGTCCTCAATAATTTGGTAGAGGTCCCTGACAGTGTAGTTGCCCAGTACAATACACATATCTCCTGATCTCCTAACTGCTGGTAGCAATGATGTTGATTGTGGATCCAAATCAGACAACATAGTTTGCAATTTCAATTTTTTTCTCCATCTACTCCAAAGTGTTCTGGGATGCCCATTCTTCTCAGAGTCAGCCATAGTTTGTTATGATCCACACAGTCAAATGCCTTTGCATAGTCAATGAAACACAGATAGACATTCCTCTGGTATTC
>NW_006399833.1:1567844-1586839 GCF_000299155.1 Elephantulus edwardii | reverse complement strand
CCTGTTCCTGAGATGATTCTGAAATTCAGGTGGGATGAAATTAAAGTCATATTTGTCTCCTGTGGATTCGGTTTAATTTTCCTCATCTTCAAAAACCAAGAAGAACTTAAAAAAAAAACAACCCAACAACACCACACAATCCAAAACAAAGGGGGTGGAGGAATGAATGAGGTATTAGAGGCTCTGACAGAAACAAGAAACCACAATCCAAAAAAATGAGGACCAATGTTTCAGATGCTCTCAACATGTTGGAGGGAAACATGAACAGAGTTGAAGAGATGGAACACAGAACCAGTGAAATAGAATATAGAATTGTCACTACTGATCTCCTATAACCAAAAGCAGAATCAAAAAGGAAGGAAAAAGAAGAAAGCCTTAGAATTGTATAGGATACTATGAAGAAGAATAACATGCACATAATTGGAATCACAGAACAGAAAGAAGCAAGTGAAGGCACTGAGAAAGTCGTGGAAGAATTACTAGAAGAAAACTTCCCAGGCATAATGAAGAATGAGAGAATATATATTCAAGAAGCTGAGCAAACACCATATAAAATAGAACCCAAAAGAAAAACACCAAGGCACATCATAGTCAAATTTGCCAGAATCAAAAATAAGGAGAGAATTCTGAAAGCAGCTAGGGAGAAACAAAACCTATAATGAAGATAAGGTAAGATTAAATGTCAATTTCTCAGCAGAAACCCTGTGAGGAAAAGGACAGTAAAATGACATAAACTGTCAAAGAATGCTACTGTCAACCGAGAATATTATACTCAGCAAAACTGTCCATCAAATATGAAAGAGAGATCAGATAGTCTTAGAAAAACAGAACCTAAGGGAGTTTGTAAACACAAGACCAATGTTGCAGAAAACAGTGAGAGACATCCTACTTACAGAGATTCCACAGAAAGTAGGATGGACCAAAGTAATGAGCAACAACACCAAAAAGAACTAAAAAAAAATGACAGCAATAAAACCTAGACTCTCAATAATCACACTGAATGTGAATGGCTTAAATGCACCACTGAAGAGAAAAAGAGTAGCAGATTGGATGAAAAACCAAAACTAATCAATAAGCTGTCTACAAGAGACACATTTGAAAAGTGAAGATAAAGAGTAAAAATAAAAGTTTGGGAAAAAATATACCAAGCATATAACAAACCGAAAAAAGCAAGAGAGTGATTATTACTCTCTGATAAAATAGATTTCAACGCAAAACCCAAGGGATCAATAGAACAAGAGGACATATCTATGTACTGGCATGGAGCTTTTTGTGTCAGACGATCATATGATGTACTGTGCTGGAGATGAATATGTGAGGAAGAGTGGGGTTGCTTTCATAGTTAAAAAAGTCATTACTATATCCATCTTGAAATACAATGTTGTGAGTGACAGGATAATATCCATACACATACATGGAAGTCCAATGTATATACCACTATCATTCAGACATAGGCACCAACAACCTGAGCCAAAAAAGAAGAAATAGAAGATTTCTACCAACTTGCTGTTGGAGATTGATTTAACATTCAGTTAAGATGCACTAATAATAATGGGTAACTGGAATGCAAAAGTTGGGAATAGAGGAGAAGGATCAGTAGTTAGAAAACATGGACTTGGTGAGAGAAATGAAGCTGCAGATAGTATGATAGAATTTTGCATAATCAACAATCCATTCATTGCAAATATATTTTATAAAAAAATAAATGCAGGTTATACACATGAATTTCACCTGATGGTATGCATAGGAATCAGATCGATTACATCTGTGGGGGGAAAAAAAATCACTGGAGAAGCTCGATGTCAGCTGTGAAAACTAGGCCAGGTCCTGATTGTGGAACAGACTGCTCATATGCAACTACTCATATGCAAGTTCAAGATGAAGATAAGAAAAATTAAATCTAATACACAAGAACCAAAATATGACCTTGAGACTATCCCACCTGAATTTCAAAACTATCTCAGGAACATGTTTGAGGGCTTGAACCCTAATGAGTGGGAGGATATCAAGAATATCATTCAAGAAGAATTCAAAAGGTCATTTCAAAGACAGAGGAGGAAGAAAAGACCAAAATGGATGTCAGAGGAGACTCTGAATATTGCAACAGATTGCTGACAAGCCACAGTAGAGGGAAGGAATCAAATTATCAAAGAACTGAACAGAAGATTTCAAAGGGCAGCATGAGAAGACAAAGTAAAGTGTTATAATGAAATGTGCAAGAGCTAGAGTCAGAAAATCAAAGAGATCAAACTCGTTTGGTGTTTTTAAGCTCAAGGAACTGCAGAACATATTCAAGCCTTGAGTTGCAATACTTAAGGGTGCTTTGGGAAAAATATTAAATGATCCAAGAAGGATTAAAGAAAAATGGAAAGATTATACAGAGTCATTGTACAAAAGAAATTGGTGGATACAGAAGAATTTCATGAAACAACGTATGAGCAAGAGTCTGTGGTGATGAATGAAGTTCAAGCTGCTTTGAAAGAATTGGCACAAAACTAGGCCCCAGGAATTGACAGTATACCAAATGATACATTTCAACAAACAGATGCTTCCCTAGATGTGCTTACCAAGTTGTGCCAAGAAATCTGGAGGACAGCCACTTGGCCAACTGACTGGAAAAGATAGAATTTTTTCCCCTTCCAAAGAAAAGTAATCTGACAGAGTGTGGAAATTATTGAACAATAGCATTAATATCACAAGCAAGCAAGATTCTGGTGAAGATTATCCAAAAACAACTGGAGCAGCACATCAAGGGAGAACTGCCAGAAGTGCAGGCTGGGTTTAGAATAAGCTGTGGACTAGGGATATTGTAACTAATGCTAGATGGATCTTTGATAAAATCACGGAATACCTGAGGAATATTTACCTGTGTTTCATTGACTATGCAAAGGCATTTGACTGTGTAGATCGCAACGAATTGTGGCTGACTCTGAGAAGAATGGGAATTCCAGAACACTTGATCATGCTTATGTGAAACCTATACTTTGACCAGGAGACAGCCATCAGAACAGAGCAAGAGAAAACACTACAGGGTTCAAAATTGGGAAGGGTGTATGCCAGGGCCCGTCCTATTTTCATACCTTTTCCATTTATATGCAGAACAGATTATCTGGGTGACTGGGCTCTATGGGGAGACATGTGGCATCAAGATTAGAGGAAGACTCATCAACAATCTGAGGCAACCCTGCTTGCTGAAACTGAGGAAGACCTGAAGTGCTTGCTGCAGAAGGTCAAAGACTGCAGCCATCAATATGAATTGAAGCTCAATATCAAGAAAACAAACATTCTCACCACTGGGAAAATTTGCAGCATCAAAGAAATTGAGAGTGTAAACAGCTTTAGTTTGCTTGGCTCCACAATCAACCCTCTTATCACCAGCAGCTAGGAAATTAAAAGACATAATGCATTGGGAAAATCTGCTGTCAGCGAACTCTCCAGTGTACTGAAGAGCAATGATGTTAGTCTCAGACAATCAGGTAACTAGGGATGATTGAAGGAGAATTGATGCCTTTGAGTTGTGGTGTTGGAGAAGAGTATCGAATATACCATGGAGTGTTAGAATGAACATGTTTTCTCTTTATTTTGATTTCTTGACAGTTTAGTGCAATTTTCAATCCCTTCTGTCATCCATTTTGGTTTTTTCTGTCTCCTTTGTCTTTAACCTTTTACTGTCTCCTCTGTCTTAATCTTTTACTCTCTTCATGAATGATATCCTTGATGTCGCCCAACTGCTCATCTGGTATACATGCAATCATTGGTGTTCAGTGCTTCAAAACCTGTTCTTAAGATGATTTTGAAATGCAGGTGGAATAGATTCAAGATCATATTTTGGTTCTCCTTGACTTGTTTTTGTTTTATTTGGCCTCTTTTTGAACTTTCACATGACTAATTGATGGTCTGACCCTGTCCTTGGCCTAGTTTTGACTTCTGATATTGAACTTCTCCAATGATTCTTTCCAGAGAATTAATCATCCTGATTCCTGTATAGCCTATCAGATGAAGTCCATGTATAAAGTCTGTGATTTTTTAAAAAGGTCTTTTCAATGAGATGGATTGATTCTGTGAGTGGAGAGTGGTGAGAATGAGTGTGTTTGAGACGGCGAGGTTTGCACAGGGTAGAACAGAGTTTAGGGCTCTTGTACATAGGGTCGCTATGAGTAGCAAGCGACTCAATGGCACATAACAACAACATTTGCAATGAATAAACAATTGAATATATAAAATTCATTCAGTCTATTTCCAGCCTCACTTCTGTCACCAAGTCCATACTTTCCGACTACCCTTCTGTCTTCTTTGATTCCAACTTTTTTTTTCTTCAGTCTTTTTTATTCATCATCCAATTTTCACATTCATGTGAGGCAATAGGAAATGCCATGTTGGGTCAAGCACACTTTAGTCTTTAAACTGACATCCTTGCTTGCTCTTTAACACTTTAAAAGAGGTATTTGTCCGCATATATAATTTTCAGGTTACTATTCAAATTTGAATGCAAATTTAAGTTTATTAATTTTACTTGTCTCAAATATGAAAGTGGCATAAATTTTGTCCCAAAAAAATGAAATGGCAATAACTAACAGAAGCACAAAAATAAAAGTTAGCAGAAGAGAAAAATAAGAGGGTTTGTGGCAATTTTTTAAATCAACTTCTTTAAAGCTGAAGGGTCATCTATGAATCATTCCAATTCAATGGCACAAAACAACAACAGCAACATTTAAAACATAATGGATCAGAAGAGACTAATTTTTTTCTGTTGAACACCTGAGTTTAATAAATGTTAGATTTGTACACTTTTAAACTGAGAAGATACCACATCTAGGTACGGTCTGGTACAAGTGTCTTCGGTTCACCTTTTTTCTTTTTATATTCTAAATAGTTACTGATAATAGATAATAAAATAATTATTAATATATAATATTTATATGGTCATTAATAATTTTATATCTTATCTAGGTATATATTAATATATAAGTATTTCTATATGAATGAATAAATACCTAAATATTTCTTGATAAGCAATTGAATGTTAAGTTACATTGTTGTTGTTAGTATTCCGTCAAGTCTAAACCATCTCATAGCTGACCCTCCCATGAGTTTTATAGGCATTTAATTGCACAGAAGGAGATCACCCATCTTTCTCCCATGGAGCAGCTGGTGGATTTGAACCATATGTCTTTGGTTTGGCAGTTTGTAGGGAGTATTTAATGAGGAGGAAAAAAAGGAGAAATACTATTTGGATTCAAATTATTCAAAATTCTTCCATGTACATGTTTAGCTTTCAAGAGAAACAATATTTATACCGGGTCCACAGAAGACCCTTGAGTACAGAGATCTGGATAACTAGTTAAATTATTATTGTGATTCAGTAGCTAGTTCTGAGGTGCATGACATGCTGAAATTGGCTCCTCCCACCTCTCCCAAGTTGATTGTTGACATCTCTTCTCTAGAGTCATTGAGTTCAGATGTTGGTGGCTGGCAATTAGCACACCACTGAAGATGTGGCCTGCGAGTTTACATTTCAGGTGATGCTGACGTTGCTGATTCCTGGACCACACTTTGAGTAGGACACAGATTGTGGAGTCAGACAGGTTTCCAGAAAGACATTCTGACTCTTTGTCTTAGACAAGTGTGCTGTTAGCGGTCATTGACATGACTCTGACTTGTGTCACATGAGTATATTATAACTATTTTCACTTTTGTGTGAGATTTCAGCCAAACATGCACATTGTAGGGTCACAGTGGTTTGGTTCTTGTTAAAACCTTGAACCTTTCATCTGATTGAAGAACATCATGTCTCTGCAGTCTCGATATCAAGGGCACTTTCAGCATCATCCTCCCGAGTGTAGGGAGGTTTGTTTACATTTATCCTGATTCCAACTTTTTCATTCACCAATTATCATTAACACATCTTGATTACGTGTTTCGCCAATTTTGGACTGCAAGATTTGGTATAAATTTTCAATTTGTTCCTCTTTGGCTCTAGATGTAGGAGTGTACATTATAATAATAGATTTTTCTTGTATGCATATGGATAATATCTTATCACTCAGAAAATTGTACTTCAGGATAGAACTTGAAATTATCTTCTTAACTATGAATGCAACACCATTCTTCTGTTTTTCATTCTGATTCAAAGTGGCCAAAGCTAGTCCATCTCATCTTACTGATGCCCAGTGTTGCTTGTGGATCCAAGTAACTCAGCCCCCTTAGGACAAATATTGCATGGGACCATTGGTTTCTTTCAACTTTCTGTATATGCCATCCCATTGTCTTCTTGCTTGCATTGTTTCTGCTGAAAAATCAGAACTTAATCTAATTACTTTGCTTTTGTAGATAACTCTTTTTTTATCTAGCACTGCTTGTAGTATTTTATTCTTTTATTTTGGAGAATTTGACTATGATACATTTTGATGTTTTTCTTTTGGGGTCTGGTCTTATTTGATGTTCACTGAGCTTCTTGAACGTTTCCTTGTTCTTCATAATACCTGGGAAGTTTTCTTCTAGTACCTCTTCCACAATTTTCTCAGTGATTTCTCAGTCCCTCTTGTATTCTGGAATTCCAATCATATGTATTTTTTTTTTGTGTCATCCCACATGATTTTAATATTTTCTTCATTTTCTGTGTGCCTCATCTCTGATTTTTATTCCAGTATGTTTCCACTGAGGTTCTCATCTTCCAGCTCACTGACTCTCTATTCCATCTCTTTTGTTCTATTTTTGTTGTTGTTGTCATTCCAGCATGTTGGACACTTCTACCATTTTGACCTTAATGTTGTGGATTTCATTTTCATGCATTTCTGTTATTTCCAGTACTTTATTGGTTGTACTCTCTATCCTTTGATGAATTTTTCAGTTTTGTACATCTTTATCTATAGTTTTAAGTCTTTCTCCCATTTTTTGCATATTCGTCCATAGTTGTATAATTTCCTCCTCATCAATATATTTCTTCTGTCTCTGTCTCTTGAGTGACACCTTTCTTAATGGTTTCCATTGTTTCTTCAATTATTTGCACCTTCTTCTGTAGCTCTTCAAAAAACTCCTCATCAATATATTTCTTCTGATTCTCTATCTCTAGGATAGTCCCTATATTTGTGGCTTCCATCGTTTCTTCCATCATTTGTACTTTCTTTCATAGCTGTTTGATTGTCTCTATATCAAGATATATCATATGCCTCCTTGACTCTGGGGTATTCATCGAGTCTGCAGTATTCTCTGCTTTCTAAAAGAATGTCTAGTTTGTTTTTTCACAGAGTTTGAAGGTGCCTGCTGCTTTCTTGACATTATATGAAATTTTGCTTGATAAGTGTTAAGCTGTTTCTATTGTCTGTGCAAATTGTCAGTATTTTTATGATGTTACTGATTAGTTTCCAGCTTAAAATTTTCAATCTATGGGCTGGGCACTCACTCTACTGAAAGTCCTTTCTGAGAAAAATTGCCTTCCCTAAAGTCCTTTGAATTCTCTCAGTCCTGCACTGCCACACTACAGGAACCTCACCAAACTCTGTTGTCCTCCTTTGTCTAAGGAGTGGCTGAGTGGTGCTAGATCAGGTGTCTAACTTGAGCTGTTTCTATCCACGGAGTTTTCAAATCATAACTCTTTCTTGCAGCTCAATGTGCCAATGGAGAAAGCAGAGAAAGTATTTCCCTTGCTTGTAGTTCTTTGTCCTAAACTTTCTTGTTCTTTTTGGTCCTAGGATGGCCCCACAACCACAGAAGCAAGGATCCCCCAATAGAGGGATCTTGCCCCAGGGAAGTTTCAGTCCCCTGTCTCCCCACAAGTACCCAAAACTGCTTTCTCAGGGGAGCAGTGTCTCACCTGATGTACTTTCTTTCCTGAATCTTAATGTCTCAGTTGATAGTAAACAAGTACACAGTTCAATATTCATTCACACATCACATATAGTATCCTCACAAATTCATTTGCACACATGAACACATTGTAATATAACTTAAACAGTCTTACACAATCATTGAAATTAATACATTCTCTTAGTTAAGTGCTGCTGTAATAGAGATACCATACGTGAATGACTTGAACAGTAATATATTGTTTCAAAATTTAATAGGTTAAGAAGTTTTATCTTAGGGTTCTGGCTCTAGGTAACGGTTGAGATCTCTCTCTCTCTCTCTCTCTCTCTCTCTCTCCTTCTTCTGGCTATGGAGGAAACTTCTTGTCTCATTTCAGCATTGGTAGGATTTTAATTTTTTTACTTTTATTATTTTTTTTTTTTTTACATTTCTATGTCTGGTAGCATCAGTCTTTTCCTGAAGATACAAAGTTCACCACTCAAGGTGCTGGATCCAAGGAACACATTCTGCTGCTGGCTCTTCTTTCTTAGTGGTACTGAGGTTCCACCTTCTCTGCTTGCTTCATTTCCTTCCCTCCCGCATTCATTCAGAGTTGCACATTTTCCTTCCTCCCCCTCTCCTAGTCCACTTTGCAGTGCCCCTCTTGTTCCAGATTATTGTCATACACACAATGCCATATCACACATTCCTTTCAGACAGTTCTTTTCCTCATCTGTTCCAATGCAGTGTTGATTATTTATCCAATCTTTTCCTATTTTCCTCCCACTATACCCCCAAATCATTGTCTTCCCACCATACCATCAAATCAGTCTTATTTTTTAACAGCAGAGTTATGCATAATTTATAGTTTTGTGATTGAGACATTTCACTCAACATAATGTTTTCTAGGGTCCCACATGTTGTGTAATGTTTTACAAGTTCATTGATTTTGAGTGCTGCATAATATTCCATTGTGTGAATGTACCATAGTTTTTCTATCCATTCCATTTTTGATGGGCACTTGGGTACCTTCCATCCCTTTGCCATTGTAAATAACACAGCAATAAACAGGGGTGTGCATACAGCTGCTTAAGTCATGACTTTGGTTTCTTTAAGGAATATTTTCAATAGTGCAATTGCTGGGTCAAGTGGTATTTCTATTTCCAACTTTTAAAAATTTTTTTTTATTTCCAACTTTTTGAGAAATCAACAGATCACCTTCCATAGTGGTTGTACCATTTTATATTCCCACCAGCAGTGGGTAAGAGTTCCAATCTCTTCACAACCTCACCAGCATTTGTTGCTTATTGCCCTGTTTAACTTTGCAGTTGTTGCTGGAGTAAGATGGTATTTCATAATTATTTTGATTTGCATTCCTCTGATAGCTAGGGATCTTAAATAGTTCTTTTTATAATTCTAGTACAAATATTACAACTTTACTAGTTTACCAGTTGGGTGTTGGGGTTTTTATTTTGGTTCTTTTTAATTTAATGTTATTATTATACTAGTTTATTTACAAAATTCAAAACATTATTTTCCAAAACAGATTCTTCCAATTTCCCTCAGCACCACCCTACCCATCAAATTGTACAACCCCATGATTAATCCCCCCTCCCACTGCACATCCTCATCCCTGTGCATCTACCCCTCCCCCTTGGATCGTTATACTCATTCTACAATAATGGTTTTATACAATATTTGTACTTGTGGGACTGAGATAGTTTATGCAGCATAATGTTCTCCAGTACCTACTAAGTTAGGTAACAATTTACAAAATCATTGCTCCTGCGTGCTGCGTAGTATATCATTGTGTGGATGTACCATAATTTCTCAATCAGTTTGTTTGTAGTTGGACATCTGGGCTGTTCCCATGTTCTTGCAATGGTGACTAATGCTGCTATGAACATTGATGTACAAGTCTCCATCTGCGCCTCAGTTCTCATTTTTCTCAGGGTATATTCCAAGTAGTGGAGTAAATGAGTCATATGAAATTTCTATGTTCAGCTTTTTGAGGAAGCAACAAACTGCCTTCCAGAATGGTTGTACCATTTTACAATCTCACCAACATAAAGGTTCTTTTCTCATCACATCCTCTTCAACATTTATTACTTGCTGACCTGTTAAATTTTGCCACTGTTACTGGAGTGAGATGGTACCTTATTGTGGTTTTCATTTGCATCTCTCTTATTACCAGTGATTTGGAGCATTTCTTCATGTGTCTGTTTGCCAATTGAATATCTTCATCTGTGCAAATCCTTTCTTTTGCCCATTTTATAATTGGGTTATCAATTTTTTTCTTCTGGAAGCCCAGGAGTATTCTGTAAACTTTCATTATGAGACTCTTGTCTGAGATGGTATTATCAAATATATGTTTCCAGTTGACAGGTTTTCTTTTCACCTTATTAGAAAAAGTTTTTAATACACACATGGATTTAATCTTTAGAAGGACCCATTCATCAGTTTTATCCTCTTCAGATTGTGCATTTCTGGCTGTGTCTGGTGGTCTCTTTATACTGTAGACTATCACTTCTACGCTTGATCCAAGTTTATCTCTTATGAACGTTATTGTTTTGGGCTTTACTTTCAGGTCTCTGATCCAGCTGGAGTTTAATTTTTGTGTATGGTGTGAGATGTGGATCCTATTTCAATATTCTGTAGTTAGCAGTCTAGATTTGCCAGCAACATTTGTTGAAGATGTTGTCATTTCTCCATTTGATAGGTTTGATTTCCTTGTCAAATAATAGTTGACCATAGATAGTTGGTTCTATTTCTGGGATCTCAATCCTATTCCATTGGTCTATGTGCCTGTCATTGTACCAGTACTATGCTGTTTGGTAACTACTGCTGTGTAGCAAGTTTTGAGGTCAGGGAGTGTTATGCCTACCACTTTATTTTTGTTTCTCAAAAGTGTTTTCCTTATTTGAGATCTCTTGCCTCTCCAAATAAATATGACAATTTCTCTTTCAATCACCTTGAAAAATGAATTCGGTATCTGAATTGGTATTGTGTTTAACATGTAGATTGCTTTTGGTAGGGTTGTCATTTTCACGATATTTTCTTCCTATTTATGAGCATGACACATTTTCCATTTCTTTAGATCTTTTATTGTGTTTTGTTGAAATGCTCAGTAGTTTTCTTTGTACAGGGCTTTTGTTTCTCTAGTTTGATTCACTTCCAACTATCTCAATTAGTGGTTGGCTATTGTAAATGGTTTTGCTTTCTTCATTTCCTTTTCTTAGTTCTCTTTGTTACTATATAGAAATCTTACTGGTTTTTGGGTAGTGATTTTTTATCCTGCCAGTCTACTAAATTGGCCTAGTAATTTTAACATTTTTGCTGTTGTTGTTGAGTCTTTGGGGTTTTCTGTGTACACTATCTAATCATCTGCACATAGTGACAGTTTAACTATCTCTTTGACGATCTGGATGCCTTTTAGTTCCTTCTCTTGTTGTTTTGCCCTAGCAAGCACTTCCAATTCAATATTGAATAGAAGCGGTGACAGTGGGTATCCTTGTCTGGTCCCTGTTTGGAAAAAAATGCGTTTAGCCTTTCTCCGTTGAGAATGATGTTGGCTCTGGGTTTTGCATATGTACTTTTAACTATGTTGAGGAAATTCCCTTCTATTCCAATTTTACTGTGTGTCTTTATCAGGAAGGGGTATTGGATTTTGTCAAATGTCTTTTCTACATCAATTACTAAGATCATATGGTTCTTGTTATTTACTTTGTTAATATAGTGAATTACATTTATTGTTTTCCTTATGTTGAACCATCCTTGCATACTTATTATGAAATCCACTTGGTTATGGTGAATTTTATTTTATGTGCTTTTGGATTCTATCTGCTAGGGTTTTGTTAAGGATTTTTGCATCTATGTTCATGAGTGATATTGGTCTGTAGTTTTCTTTCTTGTTAATATTTTTGCTCAGTTTTGGTATTAGGGTTATGCTTTCTTCATAGAATGACTCTGAAAATGCTCCTTCTTTTTCAATTTTTTGAAATAATTTAAGTAGAATTGGTACTAAATCCTCTATAAATCAGCTATAATCGGTAGAAATCAGCTGCGAAGCCTTCTGGTCCAGGACTTTTCTTATGGGGAAGTCTTTTTTAGACCTTTTTAATTTCTTCTCTTGTGATAGGACTGTCCAAATGTTCTATACCTGTCCTTGTCAATCTGGGTAGGGGATGTGTTTCAAGGATTTTGTCCATTTCCTCTAGGTTTTTTAATTTATCAGAGTATAGCTTTTTGTAGTATCCTAATATTATTGATTTAATTTCCTCTGGTTTTGTTGTGATGTTACCTCTATCATTTCTTAATGAAGTTATTTGTTCTCTCTCTCTCTCTCTCTCTCTCTCTCTCTCTCTCTCTTAAATTTGCCAGTGGTTTGTCAATTTTACTGACCCTTTGAAAAAAACAACTTCTAGTCATATTTATGGTTTCAATTGTTTTTCTATTTCCTATCTCATTGATTTCACCTCTTGTACTTAGAATTTCTTTTCTTCTAGAGGTTCTAGATTGTTAGATTGCTAGATTGTTCTTTTTCTATCTCCTGAGGGTGTTGAGTTGTATCATTGATTCTTCTTCTTTCTTCCTTTTTTATGTGTGTGCCTATTGCTATGAACTGTGCACTGAGGGCACTAAGGCCACTGCCTTAGCTGTATCCCAGAGGTTTTGGTAAGTTGTATTTTCATTATCATTTATTTCAAGGAATTTTTAAATTTAATTCTTTATTTCTTTTATAACCCTATTATATTCTAGCAGAGATTTATTTTGTTTCCACATTGGTGATTTTGTAAGCTTTACTCTTCTGTGGTTCTTTTCTTATTTTATGGCATTGTCGTCTGATAAAATTTGTTGAGGCTTGCTTTGTGTCCTAATATATGATCAATTCTGGAGAATGTACCATGTATACTTGAGAAGAAAGTGGATTGAGTTTTAGTTGGGTGCAGTACCCTGAATACATCCACAAGGTCAAGTTGGCTGTGTTGTATAGTTTAGATCTTCTGCATCTTTGTTGAGTTTCTTTTGAGTTGACCTATCCTTTGATGAAAGTGGTGGGTTGAAATCTCCTACCACTACTGTGGTGCTATTTCTCTAATTGTGTTAACCATTGTTTTATGTATTTTGAAGGTCTTTCTTTCTTTTTTTTTTATTTTGAAGGTCTTTCATTTGGTGTATAAATGTTGACCACCTAGGTTATGCTTCTTGTTCTATAGTTCCTTTATCAGTATGTAATACCCTTCCATATCTTTTATGGTTCTTTTCATTCTGAAATCTATTTTATCACAGTATTTATCAGTATTGCCACTCTTGCTTTTTTCAGGTCGTCATTTACTTGGTATATTTTTTTTCGCCAGCCTTTGATTTTGAGTCTTTCTTCCTCTTCCTTTTTTAGATGTATCTCTTATAGGCAACGTTTTGATGGGCTTTGGCTTTGTATCCATTCTGCTACTCTTTTTCTCTTAATTGGTTCATTTAGTTCATTCACATTAAGCATGATTATTGCCAGGCCAGGTTTTATTTTTTCTGTTTTCCCATGTTTCTTTTTCTATTATTTCTGGTTACTATGGTCCATGCACTTTCCTTTGGTGTCTCCATATACAGGACTTCACTTAAAATTTATTCGAGGTTTGGTCTTGTTTTCACAAATTCCTTAAGGTCCTTCTTTTTTGCAAAGAATCTAATTTCCCCTTCATATTTGATGGAGAGCTTTGCTGGATATATGATCCTTGACTGGCAATTTTCATCTTTCCACTTTCTATTTATTGCATCCCAATGCCTTCTAGCTCACGTGGTTTCTGCTGAGAAATCAGAATTTAATATGTTTCCCCTTTGTAGGTAACTCTGTTTTTTTTTTTTTCTGGTGCTGCTTTTAGAGTTCTATCCTTATCTTCTAGTTTGGAGAATTTGACTATTATATGTCTAGATGTTTTTCTTTTTGCATCTAATCTCTTTGGTGTTCTCTGTGTTTTTTTAATTTGGATTTCCTCATTTTTCAAAATACCTGGGAGGTTTTCTTCTAGTACTTCTTCCACAATCTTCTCAGTGATTTTTCTGTCACTCCCTTGTTCTGGAATTCCAATCATATCTATGTTACTCCGTTTGATGTGATCCACATGTTTCTCATGTTTTCTTTATTGTCTTTGTTTCATCTCTGATTTTTCTTCCAGTATGTTTCTAGTGAGGCTCTTGTCTTTCAGCTCACTGACCCTCTGTTTTATCTCTTCAGTTCTACTTTCTTTGTCGTACTAGCATGTTGAACACTTTTGTCATTTTGGTCTTAATATTCTGGATAGCAATTTCTTGCTTTTCTGTTATTTACAGTACTGTGTTTGCTATACCCTCTCAATTTGTGCTGATTTTTTTTAAGTTCTTGTACCTCTTTGTCTTTTCTATCGATTTTTTCTTCCATCTTTTGCATTTTCATCCATACCTGTTCAAGTTTCTCCTCATCCATATATTTCTTCTCAACTGTTGTCCCTGAGGTATTTGCCCTCATACTGACTGCCATTGTTTCTTCCCACATTTGTATGTTTTTCTGTTGCTGATCAAAAAAAACTCTACATCAACATATTTCTTCTAGTTCTATCTAGGGTATTCTTTGTGTCTACATTTTTAGGAGAAAGTTTATTTTGGTTTTGCCCTAACTCACAATAAGTCAATCCTGGAGCAGAAGTTCCAAACTCCTGAACTCAAGAGACACTGCTCTTAGAGGAAGAAACTGGCAGCAGCTTGATGCATTAGGAATCACAGAAGCCCAGAAAGATTGATATATAGGCCATCACATCAAGGGCTGGATAGGGGAGATTGTTGTTGAATGGAGTAGGTTAGAATAGATGGAAATACTGGTGGAGCAGGGCAAGGGGTGGCTCAAAACAGACCTGGCAAGGGTGGGGACAACACAGAGTCTTTTGGGTTTTCCTTACTACTGGGAAATATCTTTAATCTGCTCTTCTCTGTAAAATGCTTGTACGTCCCATAATTTTTTAAATCTGAGCAATCTAATTAAGACAGACTAGGAAGAAGGATTGACTATGCACTTCTGAAATTGCAGGCCTTTGAAAACCCTATGTACAACAGAGCCCACTTAGACTAGTAGATATGGTAACTGAGGCTGAGGCCTGAAGTTTGGAAACAAATAGGAGGAACAGCTGTAAGCAGACACTAGTGATTTGAACATAGAATGTAAGAACCATGAAGGTAGGAAAATTGGATATTGTTAAGAAGGTAATGGAACGCATAAATAATGACATACTAGCTGTTGGTGAGATGAGATGGACTGGCATGGGACATTTTGAGTCAGAGGATGATATGTTCTACTATGTTGTAGATGAAAGGTAAGGAAAATAGGGTTGCTTTTATAGTTAAAAAAGTCATTTCTATACTCAGGTTTCACTCTGGAATTTATCAGTCTTTGGTCCTTTACCAAAGATGTCCGGAGTTGGAGCTATTATGAGTTAAACAGCACCAAAAAGTCATTTCTAGATCTATTTTGAAACACAATGTGAGTGACATGATAATATCCATACACATACAAGAAAGTCTAGAGAATACCACCATCATTCAAATATATATACAAACAACCAGAGCCAAAGAGGAGGAAATAGAAGATTTCTACAAACTTTCGCAGTCAGAGATTAATCGAAGATGCAATCAAGATGCATTAATGATAATATGTGACTGGAATGCAAAAGTTGGGAATAGAGAAGAGGGATCAGCAGTTGGAAAACATGGACTTGGTGACAGAAATGAAGCTAGAGATAGAATGATAGAATTTTGCAAAATCAACGACTTACTCATTGCAAATATATTTTATAAGAAACACAATGTATACATGAATTTCACCTGATGGTATGCAAAAGATTGGATCGATTACATCTGTGGAAAGAATTGCTGGAGAAGCTAAATATCAGCTGTGAAAACTAGGCCAGGTGGTGATTGTAGAACAGACCACCAACTACTCAAATGGAAGTTCAAACTGAAACTGAAATAAATTAAATGAAATTGAACATCAAGAAAACTAAGGTTCTAACCACTGGGCTGATTGGCAGAATCATGATAGATGGTGAAGAGATTGAGATTGTAAATAGCGTTAGTTTGCTTGAGTCCACAATCAGCACTCTTGATACCAGCAGCCAGGAAATTAAAAGGCAAGTTGTATTGGAAACATCTGCTGTCAGAGACCTCTCCAAAGTACTGAAGAGCAGCGATGTCAGTCTAGAGACTAACGTTTGCAATTACTTGCTATGCATCAGAGAGCTGGACAATGACCAAGGATGATAGAAGAAGTGATCCCTTTGAGTGGTGGTGCTGGAGAATTTTATTGAACATATGGACTGCCAAAAGAACTAAGAGGTCTGTCCAAGAGAGGATGAAACCACGCTGCTCTTTGGAGGCAAGGATTTTGAGACTCCCTCTCCCATACTTTGGACATATAGCCAGGAGAAACTAGTCTTTGGAGAAGGATATTATGTTTGGAAGTTTGAGGGACAGCGCACGTAAGACCCCCGGTTGAGAAGAATTGACACACTAACTGTAGTAACAAGGGTAAATGTGTCAGAGATAGTGAGATTGGCTCAGGATAGAGCAGGATTCAGAGCTATTGTGCATACGGTTTCTATGAGTCATGGTTACCTTGACGGCACAAAACAACAAATGCTCATTCTCATACATTTGCAGAGATATAGATTTATACATAAAATATCACACTTCTTTACTGACATACACCCACACACTCAATAATCATTCAGTCAAATGTACATGCCCATACATCACTTCCACACACAAATATATAAAAGTATTAATATTCTTACACACATGCTCACATTTGCTCACAAATATGCATGTCCTAATTTCATGTAGATGGGCACTGTCACAAACACTAGTTTCCATGTCTTCACATTGTTTAGTCGCCATCAAGTTGGCTTCAACTTATGGTGTTTATATAGAAACAGAAAACCTTACTTGTTCCTACTCCATCTTCTTGATCATTGCCTATTTAAGTCTATTATTATAGCTATTGTGTAAATTAACTTGCTTAGGGCTCCTAAGTTTCTATTAGCTGTGAGGGCATGTGAGGACAAAGCTGGATGTAATTCTTTGTGGTGGTGAGGAACACCTCGTGTAACATCCCTGAGAAAAACAAGGAATGCCTTGTAAGCACAGTTGGCTGTCCTTTCCATGAACTGTACATGGCTTTCCTTTTAAGGAAACCTAAATAGTGATCCAAGATGCTCTAGCATGTTGTGAGAACTGTATCAATATTTATCTATCCGATATGGTGCTTTGTTTAAGGCTGCAGTTGTTTCTGAGATTGAGAGGACTATAAGAGTATGTTAAAAAGAATAAAGTAAGTTCTTCTCTCCTGATAAGCAACCCCCCAGTCACTAGGGTTTAACTCTGTCTGCACTTTGTGACTCTGCTCAGTTGGCCTTCTGCTTTACCAAGCAAGATATCCATTTCTGTTGATTGATTTTTGCTAATACATGTCCGAATAAAGCACATCTAAATCTTGCCATTTTTCAAAACTTTGTGGCTTATATGTTGCTGTGATTTTTATCATGCCTTCATTCACTTGCATAATCATGCTTACAGATTCTTTCATATGGTGACACATATCTGCAGATGTTCACATAGTTTTTCACACAGTCATATATCTTTTCCTACTTTCACTCGCTTATTATTACACTCAGGTTATAACAGTCTCACAGTCATATTTCACACATATCTACTATCAAACACACATATGTTATACATTCAATAAAATTCACACATTAACACATGCACAAAAACACTAATATTCAGTCATAAAAAAACACTGTATTGTTCATATACAGGCAAATTTGCCTGTTATCCCACATGCATGTCACACACAATTACACTAACATATTTATGTATACGCATACTCATATCCACAAAAATTTATTTTCTTACACTCTCCAAATTATTCAGGAGCAATGATGTTAGTTTGAGAACTAAGGTACATCTGATTCAGGCTGAACATCCTATAAACTGCCAAAAGAACAAATGAAAATGTCTTACAGAAAGTGCAGCCATAGTGCTTTTTGGAGGCCAAGATGATAAAGCTTCACCTCACATACTTCAAGAAAGTTCCTAGGAAAGGCAAGGCAAAGGGTCGAGGAAAGATAAGAAGACCCTCAATCAGATGAATTGGCATAGTGACTGTAACAGTGGGCTCTAGTGTGTCAGGAAGTTTGAGGATGGCACAGAATAGGACAGGGTTTAGATTGTTTATAGGTTTGGTATAGGTTGTACTCAACTTGATGCACATAAAAACAACTCACAAATTAATTACCTCAGAAAGACAAACATACCTAGTCACTCAGATATTTAAATGTTCTCTTAGATGCCCATACTGAAATTTACTTACACCTATTAGCATACTTGCACCTTCAGCTACGCATATGTGCTCAAAATTTGTTCACTCACATGTGGACAGACTCACCTACATTCTTTCACAGATAAGCAGAATTACACATTTACTCACTCAGGTAAGCACTCTCCATATAAAGGCATCCATGGAACGTCAAACATATACACTCACACATTCACTCAGTTGTATGTATTTACATGATCTCACCTATAAATATGCCCACAAATTCACAAAGAAGCCTATTAAAATTCATGTTCATACATTACAGTGCTCAGATACACAAAATGTTCACATACACATTTACATACCCATATTTTATTATCAAATGCTCATATTGCGTTATCTTCACACTTTCACTTACCCACAAAAATATACTTATTAATGTGTTCACAGACTTAACCCATCATGTATTCATTGACATCTCCAGGTTCACACACTTTCACTGATTTTCTGTCACCCATATGCATTCTGATGGCTTAGAACCTAGTGGAGTTGACATTTAATTGCTAAATAGAAAGATTGGTGGTAGTTCAATAAAAGAGGAGGCAGTCTACTTGGTTTAAAATTTATTGCCACAAAAGTTTGTTTATTATAAGTTGTAATTAACACAATTGCAGTGAGTTTGTAGTTGGTGTTTTAAAAATATTAACTTTTATAAAGAAAGTGAATAAGGAGTGTTGTTATTGATGTTAGGTGCTGTCTTACCTATGTTGATCTTCGGTGCCATCTAACATGTTTACTCACACTATTGATACAAATATGCTACCACAAACATGAGCATGCATTCACAGACACTTAAAAACACTATATATATTAT
>NW_006399833.1:1539458-1565478 GCF_000299155.1 Elephantulus edwardii | reverse complement strand
TACACATTCTGTGAAAAATATTAATATCATTACATATTAATTTATTTGCAATCATACTTTAACTTATCTCTCACAGACTCAGGTTTGCTCACATAGCCACTGCCTCATATGAAACATATCGACAGTCTCAGGTTAATTCAAAAGCACAGAAACTTACACTTTCATGCATATAAAGAAAATGTGACATCAAGATTACAGGAAGACATCAAGACTCAATCAACAACAACCAGCATTTCATTCTGATCCTCATGCCACATTATTCAGCTTCTCAAATTATTTACTCAGGATAGAAATTGAATGTTGTTGTTAGGTACTGTTGACCCTATGAACAACAGGTCTGAACCCTGTTCTATCCTGTGCAATCTCCACACTTCCTGACACATTAGAGCCTATTGCAGCGGTCACCGTGTCAATTGACCTAGTCCTCTACCTGTCCTCTCCAAGGAGTAGTCCCTCTATCAACATGCCTGAGGTATGTGAGGTGAAGTCTCATCATCTTTGCCCCCAAAGAGCAGTCTGGCTGCATCGTCTCTAAGACATATTTGTTTGTTCTTCATTTCTTCAGATCCATGGGACTGAATAGATGTGGAGAATGGATAGAATCTTGACACACACCTTTCTTGATTTGAAACAGTATAGTGTTCCCTTGCTTTGTTCAGACAACAGCCTCTTAGTCTAGGTATAGGTTTCATGTGAGCAGAATTAAAATTGTTCAGTGATTTCTATTCTTTTCCATGTTAGCCATAATTTGTTATGATCCACACAATCAAATGCCTTTGCGTTGTCAGTAACACACCCCCCACACAGATCTCTATTAATCATCTATCTTTATCTATCTATCTATCTATCTATCTATCTATCTATCTATCTATCTATCTATCTATCTAGTATTCTCTGCTTTCTGCAAAGATCCGTTTGACATCAGCAGTGATATTCCTAGTGCCATAGACTCCTAAATCTAGCTTGAATTTCTAGTAGTTCTCTGTCAATGTACTGTTCTAGTCATTTTTGTAGATAACTTTCAGCAAGACTTTACTTACATGTGATATTATAATGATATTGTTCAGTAACTTCCACATTCTTGTGCACCCGTTTATTGCTGCATCATTCACAATACCTAAAAAATAGAAGCTGTCCAGATGCCTATCAACAAACAAATGGATAGAAAAACTATGGTATATTCACACAATGGACTATTATGCAACACTGAAAAATTACAAACTCATAAAGTATTACACACATGGGGAATCCTGGAGGACATTATGCTGTATGAAATATTTCAGTCACAAAAGTACAAATGCTTTCTAACACTTCTGTTATAAAATAAGGCAGATGGGGTTGTTGTGGGCAGAAAATTGGAAAAGAATACATAGATAATGAATGCTGTAGTAGAACAGATAAAGGGAAGAACTGCCCAAAAGGAAGATATAATTAGGTATTTGTATGACAACAATCTGTCTGGAACAAGGGGTGTGCTAGGGAGAGGATGGAGGGAAGAAAATATGCAACAAAAAAAGATAAAAATATAATTTTTAAAAAAAAGTTTACTAGGGAGAAGGTAGAGAGGGGGCAGGAGGAAAATGTGCAACAATGAATGACTGAAAATCCAACTTCTCTGTGAACTTTTGTTAAAATTACAATAAAATAAAGTTTTTTAAAAAACCATATTCTGTTATATCCTTTTTTTGTGAATGAGAACAAATATGAAATTTCTTCCAGTAGTTGGCCAGATTTCTTTCCAATTTCTTGGCATAGGCTAGTAAGCACATCCAGGACTACATCAGTTTGTTGAAATAGTTCAATTTGGTATTCCATCATTTCCTGGGGCTTTGGGTTTTTTCCCAATGTCTTCAGTGTAGCTTAAACTTCTTTCATCATTATCATAAGTTCTTATCATGTGACACTTCCTGAAATAGTTTTTGTCAAGTAATTATTTTTGGTGTAGTGATTCTGTATATTCTTTCTTCTTTTGATGCTTTGTGCCATCAGTCAAGATTTTGCCTATAGAATCCTTCAGAATTGCAACTTTTGGCTTGTACTTCTTCCCCCACCCCCCACCCCCGAGTTCTTACAACTTGAGAAATAACAACTTCAGCTCTTTGCATTTTTAGTTATAATACTTTGTTTTGTTTTCCTGAGTTGCCTTTTGAAATCATCTTCTCAGCTCTTTTATTTTACATTTCTTCTCTTTGTTTTGGCCTCTCTGCATTCTAGTGCCATTTTCAGAGTTTCTTCTGAGAATCCATTTTGGTCTTTTCTTTATCCATCCTCTCTTTTTATTGTGTGTGTGTGTGTGTGTGTGTGTGTGTGTGTGCATGTGCAATGATATCTTACTTTCTTTATGAATTATATCTTTTATGTCATCCTATTATTTATCTGGTCTGCAATTATCAGTGTTCCATGCATCAAATCTTTTCTCAAGATGGTTTTTAAATTCAGTTGAGACACACTCAAGGTCTTATTTTTGCTCCCATAGACTTGTTTTCATTTCTTTCAAGCTCAATATGAACTTACACATGAGTAACTGATGATCTTTCCACAGTCAGCCCCTGGCTTTGTTTTGCTTGCTAATATTAAGCTTCTCCATGGATTCTTTTCATAGAGTGTAGTCAGTATAATTCCTGTGTAGGCAATCTAATTCCTATGTAGTCTTCAAGGTGAGGTCCTTATATATAGTCACTGTTTGTGTTTCTTTTTTAAAAGGTATTTGCAACAAGTAAATCACTGATTGTACAAAATTTAGTAATTTGATCTCCAGCCTCATTTCTGTCACTCAGTCATTATTTTTAAACTACCAGTACTACTTCTTTGTTTGCACTTTTTGCATTCCAGTCATCCAGTTATTATTAATGCATCTTGATTGCATGTTCAAACAATTTCATACTGAAAAAGTTGGTAGAAGTTCTTGATTTTTTCATTTTTGGATTTAGTTCTTAGTGTATATATTTTAATAACAGTTATATTTACAGGTCTTCCTTGTATACATATGGATAGTATCCTAGCACTCACAACAATGTATTTAAGGATAGATATTAAAATGTTCTTTTTCACTATTAATGTAATACCATTCTTCCTCAATTTGGCATTCCTGCCATAATAGTCTGTCAGATTTACTGTGGCCAATATTATTCCATCTCAGCTCACTAATGTTTAAGATGGTCCAGAATAACATATTTCCCCTTTTCCTTCAGTTTCTGTGTAATCAGCCAGCAGCTGCAATTTTCAGTATCAAATGTTGTTCTACATTTAGTCATTAAACTTCTCAACTCAAGCACACACAGACTTGGTCAAACACACATATGCTCACATTTTAACTTTCACAAAAACATGTTCATGAATTCTCATACCATGGATGTACTGGTGTACATTCACTCATGCATGCCCTTAAAATCACACATTAATACCCAATGACTCACACACACATGATCATATTCACTGTAATCACATATAATGTGAAAACCTGTTCAATTTTATTAATTTACCTTCACACATATACACTCATATAAGCCCTCACACACATTCACACAAATAAACTCACATTTTTTTACAAAACCCAAAAATGTGAATACAGTCACTTGTTCATTTACAGAAACACAGTGAAGAAAATCTACTCAGACACATCCATATGTGTCACATTCCTACATACACATATTCATATATTAACAAACTGAAAAAGAAATATTCACACACCCAGTAATGCAGTCATAGGGACTTGCAGATATGTTACATTCAGTCACAGTCATGCACTAATCCATTCACAATCACAACATAATCACACATGTGTTCATTAACTTGAAAATGTTTATACAATTACTCAATTCACTCAAACATACTCTGGCATTACCATACTTACATGCACACACTCACAACATGTCTCATACATTGACATTTTTGCACATGCTCCTCAACAGACTCATTTGTTAACTTAAATGCAGACATTAATATGCATTTAGAGGCATTATCACAGATGTGCTCACACATCTATACAGTTGCAATTATTTATGCAAACATTTCATTCCTTATACATAAAAATTCTCATTAGTTGGATCACATACTTATATGCTCCCTCAGAAATACATTCATATAGTCACTAAAATACTAGCTCTGAACCCTATCCTGAGCTAGTCTTACTGACTTCAACACACCTACTCCCATACTCCAGTTACTGTGTCAATCCATCTCATCTGGGGTCTTCCTCTCCTGTGCTGTCCCTCTATTCTTCCAAGCATGATGTCCTTCTGCAAGGACTGGTCTCTCCTTGCAACATGCACAAAGTATGTCAGAGCTTCAAAATCCTGGCCTCCAAGGAGCAACCTGGATTCACCCTCTCCAGGTGAGAGCTGTTTGTTCTCTTTGCAGTCCATTGTATGTTCAGTACTCTTCTCCAAAGGCCTCGATTCTTTTTCTGTCATCCTTAGTCATTGTCCAGCTCTCTACAATCACACATTAACATACTCATATTATTATTATTATAGAACATACTGATATATTCACTCACATAGTGCTGACACATTCATGTATTTACTTTAATATATTTAAAACTCATATGCCCACACTTTATACTATCATATTATCATAATCAAAACAAGAACATGCTCAAACAATTCTCTCAGACAAGCAGCAATGCTCAGATTCATGCCAATACTCACACATTCACTTACTTGTAAGAATATTTATATATTTATTAACACTTATTGTTTTTAAGTGCCTTCGAGTCGCAGGCGACTCATAACGACCCTGTGAAGGAGAGTCCTCGACGCTTGGGTGCCTTTCATCCTTTCTCCAGGTTCAGAGGTCCGCATTGGGTAGCCAACCATTAACGCATTTGACACATCATTATCACAGTGTTCAGCCTCACAGCAACCAAAAGTGACCGCAGTACGGCAACTTGTACACCAGGGCTATATGACCTAGAGGAATGTCTGAACAAAAACAATGAAAGACAGGCCCGAGGCCTGCGGATTAAAAGTCACCCACCTTTGGCTTGGTAGCATCGCTTTCTGTCCACTGGGCCAAATGATCTCTCTCTATATATTGATATTATTATTGTTAAGTGTCGTCGAGTCTCAGGTGACTCATAGCAACCCTATGGAGGAGAGTCCTCGACGCTTGGGTGCCTTTCATCCTCTCTCCAGGTTCATAGGGTTTCCGGAGGCAAGCTGTTATGGAAGCGGATGCCACTCCTCCTTCCAAGCTTGTTTTAATCACTTATTAGGAAGTTCATATACTTAAACACTTACACACAAAGTATAAATCTGTTCAAGTACATTCACTCCTTTGCTTATGCAGAAAGACACATTAACCATTTTCTATTGTTGTTGCATGCTGTTGAGTCAAAATAAACTAATAGATGACCCTCCAGAAGGTTTTCAGAGACAATGGATCACACAGGAAGAGATTGTCCACTACTCTCCCATTGAGCAGCTGATGGATTTATACCCTGTGCCTTTGGGTTGGCAGTGCAGCTCCTTACCACTAAGCCAAAAATATGTTTACGAGTTGAATCACACATGATCCATATACACTAACATGCATACACTCAAAATTGCACGTTAGAATACTTAAGGAAAAACAGCATACACTTTTACTCACCCTTATTAATACACTAATTAATAAAATTATATTTATGATTGGTGGACGATCTATCAACAATCTGTGTTATGCAGATGACACAACCTTGCTTGCTGAAACTGAGGAGGACCTCATGCACTTACTGCAGAGGGTCAAGGACTGCAGCCTTCAATATGGACTGAGGCTCAATGTCAAGAAGACAAAGATTCTCACCACTGGACCAATTGGCAGCGTCAGGATGGATGGCAAAGAGATTGAGATTGTTCACAACTTCAGTTTGCTCGGCTCCACAGTCAACACTATTGGCACCAGTAGCCAGGAAATAAAAAAAAAACGTATTGTGATGGGAAAGTCTGCGGTTAGGGACCTCTCCAAAATACTCAAGAGCAACAGTGTCTCTCTGGACACTAAGGTCGGCCTGATACAGGCCATGGTTTTTGCAATCACTTGTTATGCATCAGAGAGTTGGACAATGACTAGGGAGGATAGAAGGAGAATTGACGCCTTTGAGCTGTGGTGCTGGAGAAGAGTATTGAATGTACCATGGACTGCCAAGAAAACAAACAGATTCATCGTAGAGAGGATTAAACCAGGCTGCTCCTTGGAGGCAAGGATTCTGGGGCTTCGTCTGACATACTTTGGACATGTTGTAAGGAGAGACAGGTCCTTGGAGAGGGACATCATGCTTGGTAGGTTAGAGGGACAGCGCAGGAGAGGAAGACCCTCTATGAGGTGGATTGATTCAGTGACTGGGGCACTCGGGATGGGTGTGTCAGAGGCAATGAGATTGGCACAGGATAGAGCACGGTTTAGGGCTGTTGTACATAGGGTCGCGATGAGTCGCAAACGACTCGACGGCACATAACAACAACAACAACAACAATTCCCTCACATGTACACATGCTCATATATATACTTAGGTAAGTACATACATACATATTCAATATCCTACATGCATATAGTTACAACAATATGCCGTAAACAAGCACATACATACATACATACATCTACACATTCACTCACTCAACCATACTCAGACATTAACTAAAAAACTTGGTCATATATTCATTCACACTCACTGACATTAGCATCCTCTAATGCACATTACAGATTCATTAATATACTCACTCATTTACAAATGTGCAGACAAGTTCAGTAACACATATAGAAAGCTCACACTAATGCACAGAAGTGGCTCATACATGCATATTACTATGCTAGAAATGAGTATTCTCACTTATTACTTGCAAATGCAAATGATCACACTTTCCCAGAATCTTACTTATATACTCCCACTTGTACATTACCATACTCATTATCTAGAATGTGCTTAATTACAAAAGTGCATATGCATATACAATGCAGCATACTCATTCACTAATACACTTGAATGTGCTCCAATGTTTATTTTCAAATGTAAACACATTAAAATGCCTACTTACTGAGTCTCACATTTGATCACACTCAAAACATCCATGCATTCATTCACATATACAAACCCACATACTCTCACATATTTTTACATACTTATATGAACATTTATGCGTCCTTGTAGTTTCACACTGTCCCATATTAATCTGATATGGCATATTTACATCGACTTATACACAGACATATTCCACATTTCAAAATGTGGCTACATAAACACAGCCACACTCAAACACACTCACAAATTAACATGCATTGTTGTTGTAACGGTTAGGTGCTATTGAGTTAAGTGTAAATCAGAATGATGCTATGAATGACAGTGCTAAACTTTGTTCTATCCTGGGCCACCCTAATCATGTCTGATACACTTGAGCCCATTGCTGCAGGGACTGTGTTACTTTTGTTCATGGTCTTCTTCTCTTTTGCTGACCCTCCACCTTTCTAAGCATGGTGTCCCTTTCCAATTAAGAATCTCCTAACAAAATGTCCAAAGTATGTGAGAAAAAGCTTTTGCTATCCTTGCCTCTAAGGAGCATCCTGGCTGTATCCTCTCAAACAAAAACATATTTGTTTGTTCTGCTGGCAGTTAGTGGGATATTCAGTGTTGTTCTCCAGCACCAGAATTTGTAAAACAGCGACTCTTCTTCTGTCACCTTTCTTGACAATCCAACTCTCAGATGTATAGCAAATAACTGAAAAGACTGTGGTGGTGGAGAAGAGTATTGTATATACTATGGACTGCTAAGAAAATGAACAAGTTTGCCCTGGAGAGGGTGAAACGTGGATACTCCTTGGACGAAAGGATTTTGAAGTTTCGTCATTGGATTCGCTGCAAGGAGAGACCAGTCCTTGGAGAGGGATGTCATGCTTAGGAGGGTGGAGGGACAGTGCAAGAGAGGAAGACCCTCTATGAGGTGGATTGATTCAGTGACTGGAGTAGTGGGGTTGGGTGTGTTGGAGACAGTGAGACAATCACAGGACAGAGGAGGGTTTAGGGCTGTTGTACATAGGGTTGCTATGAGTCACAGGCAACTTGATGGCGCATAACAACAGCAACAAAGGTTGGTTTAGGTGCACCATAGTCTTTATACTGGCGTCTTTGCTTTTCAGCACTTTGAAGATGTCTATGTGTGTTGCTGGGTTTCTAGGAATATAAATTTTGGGCACACTGTGGGGAGCTGCTTGATGACACCATGCACAGGTTGGCAGCTGATTGCTGATGCCATACATCTGCTGGGGAGCTGATGGCTGCCACAGCACACCGGCGCACACTCTGGGGAGCAACACCCCAGGAAGCGACACACCAGGACGAGCAGGAAAGCTAGAATCTGAGTGACTGTGATCCCAGAACTATGGTCCCGGTGCCAACAGCCTGCACCCAGAACGCTGCTCCCAATGAGCATCGGGAGTGACACTGGAACTTGAGTGAAGTACTTTGTGGGAGGTCACTGCTGTTTGGCTGGATCACATGGGACCACTTAAGCTTAATCAGAAGGGAGTTAGACAGCTGGAGCTCATTCTTGAAGGGAAAACCAAGGCTTTCTGGTTTTCAAATCAGGTCTCAGTGCTCTGCCTTGCATATCCTCATGTCCAGTAAATCAACTGTCTTTAGCCCAGAGCACCTTGGGCTGCCCTAGCAGTTGTCTGACAGACAAAGCTTCTTCCACAGGCCTTTATCAAATGAGAGAAACCCAATGCGGGTAGCTGCTCCAGCTTCTTCTGGAGCAGTGACTTCAGATCAAGAACCTGCTATTGCCTCAGACATGAAAAATTCTACCACAGCAATGTTATGTAGGGAGCAGACTACTGAAGCCCCTACACAAGCCCAAAGCAAGATGTCACCAAAAAAGTGACAAAGTATCAATGGATTTCATGAAGCCAGAAAGCCTGATGAAACTTTCTGGCACAGAATTTAAAAGAACAATGATTGAATATTTTCAACAAGTGAAAGACAAAGGATTACAAGACACCACAAGCAAAAACCAGGAGAAGCTTAAAAAAACAATCCAAAACAATTCAGATAAAACAAATTAGATCTTAGAGGCTCTGAAAAAACAAGAAACCACATTCCAAAATATGAGGACCAATGTTTCAGATGCTGTCAACATGATGTAGGGTCACATAAACATGTGTGAATAGATAGAACACAGAACCAGTGAAATAGAAGAAGAAACTGCCACCACTGAACTGCTAAAACAAAAAGCAGAATAAAAAAGGAAAGAAAAAGAAGAAAACCTAAGGTTTATGTGGGACACCATCAAGGGAAAGAACATGCTCATCATCAGAAACCCAAAAGAGGAAGAAGCAACTAAAGGCACTGAAAAAGTTGTGGAAGAATCACTAGAAGAAAATTTCCCTGGCATAATGAAGAATGAGAAAATATATATTCAAGAAGCTGAGAAAACAACATACAGAATAGATCCCAAAAGAAAAACACTAAGCCATATAGTAGTAAAATTAGCCAGAACCAATGATGCGGAGAGAATTCTGAAATCTGTGAGGGAGAAATAAAGAGTAACCTATAAGGGAAAGCAAATAATATTAAATTCTGATTTCTCAACAGAAACCATGTAAGCAAGAAGACAATGGAATGATATGTATTGAACACTCGAAGAACACGACTATCAACCAAGATTATTATACCCAGCAAAATGGTCCATCAAATATGAAAGAGAGATCAAGATATTCCCAGAAAAAACAGAAATGAATGGAGTTCATAAAAACCAAGACCAGCATTATAGAAAACACTGAGAGACGTCATTCTTACAGAGATAAAGCAGGATAGACCAAAGTAACAAGCAGCAACACCAAAAAGAACTGAACAAAATGATAGCAACAAAACCATACCTCTCAATAATCACACTGAATGTAAGTGGTTTAAATAAACCACTGAAGAGAAAAAGAGTAGCAGATCAGATAAAAACCCAAAATCCATCAATATACCATTTACAAGAGGCACATCTGAACAATGAAGATAAAAACTAAAAATAAAAAGGTGGAAAAAAATATGCCAAGCAAATGGCAACCAGAAAAAAGCAGGAGTGGGGATATTAATTTTCAATAAAATAGACTTCAATACGAAAGCCATCATAAAGGACAAGAAAGGTCATTACATAATGATTAAGGTGTCAATAGAACCAGAAGATATGACAATAATAAATAACTATGTATTAAATGAAAGACCTGCAAATTATATATAAAACAAACATCAAGAAAATTAAAAAAGGAAAGAGACAATTCTACTATAGTAGATGGAGACTTCAATACAATAGAAATATATTTTCTCAAGAAAATATAAACCATCCAGAAAGAAACTCAACAAAGATGCTGAAGAATTAAACCACAAAATAAACCAATTTGATATCATAGATATTTATAGGCTATTGCACCCCAAAAAAAGCATAGTATACCTTCTTCTTCAATGGGCATGAAATGTTCTCCAGAATAGATCATATTTTAGGACACAAGGCAAGCATCAATAAATTAAAAAGCATAGAAATAATACAAGGCATCTTCTCAGACCACTATGCTACAAAATTAGAAATTAACAACAAGAGGATAGAGGGAAAAAAAAACCCATACATTTGGAAGCTGAACAACACCTTGCCTGAACGTGAGTGGGCACTAGAAGAAATGAAAAATGGAATTAAAGTTTCTTGAAACAAATGACAATGAAAACACAACTTACCAAAACCTCTGGGAAACAGCCAAAGTAGTAATCATAGGTCAATTTATAGCAACAAACAAACACATTAACAGGCAGAAAAAAAAAATGACCATTAACTCTCTAACCCAACAGCTCAAAAAAATTGAAAAAGAAGAGCAAGAAAAACCAACACCTTCTAAAAAAACCCTGAAATTATAAAAATTAGGGCAGAAATAAACAAAATAAAAAACAGAAAAACAATTGAAACCATCAACAAAACTAGGAGTTGGATCTTTGAAATAGTCAATAAAATTGACATACTAAGAAACTAAGGCAAAACTAAGAAAGGAAAATACACAAATAATCCAACTAAAAGATGAAATGAGCAACATTACAACAGAACCAACAAAAATAAAAAGGCTAACAAATGAATATTATGCTATTCTCAACTACACTCAACTATCAAACTATGTTGTTGTTGTTATGTGCCATCAAGTCTCTTACAATTCATAGCGACCCTATGTACAACAGCCCTAAACCATTCTCTATCCTGTTTTAATCTCACTGCCTCTGACACACCCATCCTGATTACCCCAGTTACTAAATTAATCCACCTCATAGAGGGCCTTCCCCTTCTGCAACACCCCTCTGCCCTCCCAAGCATGATGTCCCTCTCCAAGGACCTCTCCCTCCTTACAACATGTCCAAAGTATGTCAGAAGAAACCTCAGAATCCTTGCCTCCAAGGAACAGCCTGGTTTAACCCTCTCCAGGATGAATCTATTTGTTTTCTTGGCAGTCCAGGGTATATTCAATACTCTTCTCCAGCACCACAGCTCAAAGGCATCAATTCTGCTTTTATCCCCTAGTCGTTGTCCAACTCTCTGATGTGTAACAAGTGATTGCAAAGACCATAGCCTGTATCAGACGCACCTTAGTCTCTAGAGTGACACCATTGCTCTTCAGTACCCTAGAGAGTTCCCTAGAAGCAGACCTTACCATCGTAATAAGTTTTTTTATTTCCTGGCTACTGGTGCCAAGAGTGTTGACCATGGAGCCAAGCCGACTAAAGTTGTTAACAATCTCAATCTCTTCACCATCCATCCTGATGCTGCCAATTGGTCCAGTGGTGAGAATCTTTGTCTTCTTGACATTGAGCCTCAATCCATACTGAAGGCTGCAGTCCTTGACCCTCTGCAGCAAGCATTTCAGGTCCTCCTCAGTTTCAGCAAGCAGGGTTGTGTCATTTGCATAACGCAGATTGTTGATAGATCTTCCACCAATCCTGATGCCACATTTCTGCTCATAGAGCCCAGACTCCTGGATGACCTGTTCTGCATACAGGTTGAAAAGGTATGGAGACAGAACACATCCCTGGTGTACGTCCTTCCCAACTTTGAATCATGCAGTGTTTCCTTTCTCTGTTCTGATGACTGCCTCTTGGTTCAAGTTTCGCATTAGCACGATCAAGTGTTATGGGATTCCCATTCTTCTCAGAGTCAGCCACTGTTTGTTATGGCCAACACAGTCAAACACCTTTGCATAATCAATGAAGCACAGATATATATTCCTCTGGTAATATCTGCTTTAAGCCAATATCCATCTAACATTAGCTACAATATCTCTAGTACCACGACCCATTCTAAACCCAGCCTGGACTTCTGGCAGTTCTCGGCTGATGTGCTGTTCCAGTCATTCTTGCATAATCTTCAGTAGAATCTTGCTTGACTGTGAAATCAATGATATTGTTCTATAGTTTCCACACTCTGTTGGGTCACCCTTCTTCGGAATGGGAACAAATCTAGATCTCTTCCAGTCAGTTGGCCAAGTGGTTGTTCTCCAGAATTCTTGGCACAACTTGGTGAGCACATCGAGGGCAGCATCTGTTAGCTGAAATATATCAATCGGTATACCATCTATTCCTGGGACCTTATTTTTTGCTATTTCCTTCAAAGCAGCTTCAACTTCTTCCTTCACCACCACAGTCAACAAATATGAAAACCTAGAGGAAATGGACAAATACTTAGAAAATCAAAACCTACCTAAACTGACACAAACTGAAAGAGAACACCTGAACAAAAGAAGAAATTGAAAAGATAAAAGACAACTTCTAGCTCAAAAAAGTCCTACACCAGATGGTTTTACAAGTGAATTTTATCAAACATTCATAGAAGAACTGTCACCAATTCTAGATAAACTATTTCAGAAAATAGAAAAAAATGGAATTCTCCCAGACTCATTCTATGAAGTAAACATATCCGAGACTCATTCTATGAAGTAAACATAACCTTAATACCAAAGCCAGGTAAAGACACTACCAAAATAAAAAACTATAGGCCAATATCTCTCATAAACATAGATACAAAAATTGTTAATAAAATCCTGCACAATAGAATCCAACGATGTTGTTGTTGTTGTGTGCCGTCGAGTCGTTTGCGACTCATAGCGACCCTATCTACAACAGCCCTAAACCGTGCTCTATCCTGTGCCAATCTCATTGCCCCTGACAAACCCATCCCGAGTACCCCGGTCACTGAATCAATCCACCTCATAGAGGGTCTTCCCCTCCTGCGCTGTCCCTCCACTCTACCCAGCATAATGTCCCTCTCCAAAGACCTGTCTCTCCTTACAACATGTCCAAAGTATGTCAGACGAAGCCCCAGAATCCTTGCCTCCAAGGAGCAGCCTGGTTTAATCCTCTCTATGATGAATCTGTTTGTTTTCTTGGCAGTCCATGGTACTCTTCTCCAGCACCACAGCTCAAAGGCGTCAATTCTCCTTCTATCCTCCCTAGTCATTGTCCAACTCTCTGATGCACAACAAGTGATTGCAAAAACCATGGCCTGTATCAGGCAGACCTTAGTCTTCTGATACATAAAAAACATGACCAAGTGGAATTCATAACAGGTATGCTAATTTGGTTCAACATAAGAAAAACAATTAGTGTAATTCATCACATTAACAAAGCAAAGAACAAGAACCACATAATCCTATCAATTGATGCAGAAAAAACCTTTAACAAAATCTAATAGCATTTCCTGATTAAAACACTCAACATAATAAGAATAGAGAGAAATTTCCTCAATCTAGTAAAATGTATATACACAAACCAAAGAGCTAGCATTGTTCTCAAGAGAGATTAAAGGCATTCCCTTTGAGAACAGAACCTAGGCAGGGATGCTCACTTTCACCTCCCCTGTTCAATATTGTATTGGAAGTCTTTGCAATAGCAGTAAGAAAAATCCTACTACACTGCCGTGGTGGTCAAAATAGCTTGGTACTGGTACAATGATAGTCATATTCATCAATGGAATGGAATAGAGAATCCGGAAATCAGTCCATCTACCTATGGCCAACTGATTTTTTGACAAGGAGATGAAATCAGTTAAGGGGGGAAATGACAGCTTTTTAAGAAATGGTGCTGGAAAAATTGAAAAACGATCTGCAGAAAACACAAGCAAGATCCACACCTCACTCCATATAGAAAACCCAATTCAAAGTGGATTATGGATCTAGGACTAAAACCAAGGACTATAAACTTCATTACATAAGAGCTAGGAACAACACTCGAAGTCCTAATTCACAAAATAAACAGTCTTTCAAGCATCCTGGAAAATCTACAACCAGGAGAGGATAAAATAGATGAATGGAACCTTCTAAGAATCAAATCCCTATGCACATCCAAAAACTTCTCCAACAGGGTAAAAAGGGAAGACACAGACTAGGAAAAAAGATTTGGTAATCACATGTCAGACAAGGGACCTATATCTAGAATTTATAGATTACTCAAGCACCACAAGATGAAGGTAAAATAACCCAATTGAAATATGGGCACAGGATATGAAGAAGACATCCAGATGGCCAACAAGCACATGAAGAAATGTTCAAAATCCCTAGCTCTAAGAGAGTTGCAAATCAAAACAACTATGACATATCATCTCACCCCAGTAAGAATAGCAAAATTTAACAGAACAGAAAACATCAAGTGCTGGCGAGGTTGTGGGGAAACTGGAACCCTTATTCACTGTTGGTGGGAGTGTAAAATGGTGCAACCACTATGCAAGGCTGTATGGCACTTTCTCAAAAAGTTGCAAATAGAAATACCATTTGACCCAGCAATTCCACTACTGGAAATTTATCCTAAAGAAACCATAACTGTCACCCAAGCAGATATCTGCACACACATGTTTATTATGGCTTTGATCACAGTAGCAAAGAGCTGTAAACAACTCAATTACCCATCAACAAACGAATGGATAGAGAAGCTCTAGTATATTCACACAATGTAATACTACACTGCATTGTAAAACAAGGAACTCATGAAATATTATACAAATTGGGTGACCCTGGAGGACATTATGCTGGTGAAATATCTCAGTCACAAAAGGACAAATATTGCATAGGGGCACTGTTGTAATATGGAACTGACATGGGGGTTGAGGAAAGACAGAGAAGGAGGGCATGGATGATGTATACTGCATTGAAATAGGTGAGAGAGAGAACTGTTTAAAAGCGATATATGATTGGGTATTATTGTCATGACAGGAGTCCAGAATGAAGGCTGCACAATAGAGTGGACTTGGGGGGAGGGATTGCATAACAGTTGAAAGTGTTTATCTTTTACTTTTCAAGGAGAATAGTGAATTGGGGGGAGGAGGGTGACAAGGAGAAAATTGCAACAATGAATGAATGGAAACCCTAAGTTTCTGTAAACTTTCACTAAAATTGTGTTGTTGTTAAGTGTCATCTAGTCTTAGGTGACTCATAGCGACCCTATGAACAAAAGTCCTTGACACCTGAATAACTTTCGTACTTTCGCCAGGTTCTTATGGACCCTGGAGGACATTATGCTAGGTGAAATATCTTAGTCACAAGAGGAAGAGGACAAATACTGCATAATGCCACTGTTGTAAAACACGACTGACATCTGGGTTTGGGAGAACTTAAGAAAAGAGGGAACAAATAATGTATACTGGATCAAAACATGTGAGGGAGAGAACTATTTGAAAAGAATATTTGATGATTAAAAGGCGCATTGCCATGGGAAAGTCTGCTGTTTGGGACCTCTCCAAAGTACTGAAGAGCAATGGTGTCTCTCTGGAGACAAGCGTGCGTCTGATACAGGCCATGATCTTTGCAGTCACTTATTATGCATCAGAGAGTTGGACAATGACCAAGGAGGATAGAAGGAGAATTGATGCCTTTGAGCTGTGGTACTGAAGAAGAGTATTGAGAGTACCATGGACTGCTAGGAAAACAAACAGATTCATTCTGGAAAGGGTTAAACCGAGTGGATCCTTGGAGGCAAGTATTCTGAGGCTCCGTCTAACATACTTTGGACATGTGGTAAGGAAAGACCGGTCCTTGGAGAAGGACATCATACTGGGAGGGTGGAGGGACAGCGCAGGCGGGGAAGGCCCTCTATGAGGTGGATTGATTCAGTGACTGGGGTAATCAGGATGGGAGTGTCAGAGACAGTGCGATTGGCACAGGTCAGAGCAGAGTTTAGGGCTGCTGTACATAGGATCGCTATGAGTTGCAAGTGACTTGATGGCACATAACAACAACAACAGCATATGATGATTAGGTATTATTTTCATGGGCAGAGTCCAGAATAAGAGCTGCATAGTAAAGTGCACTTGGGGGAGGATTTTATAACAATGAAATATTTTTTTTTCTTCAAAGAGAAAAGCAAACTAGGAGGAGGAGTGGAGAGGGAGGAAAGTGTGCAACAATGTATGAATGAAAATCCAACGTCTCTGTAAAGTTTCATGGGGAAAAATATTCTGAACATTAAGAAAAAAGAATGGGCACATGCGCCCTGAGGGAAGATGTCACCTGCCGGCCTCTGCAGCTACTGCTGGGGCGGCGCTGTGCCCGCCGGCGCTGCCCGGCGCCTGCTGCAGCTGCTGCAGCTGCTGGCCGCTGGACTGCAGCTGGGGGTCCTGGCCACGGAGTACTACTCACAGCTGGCCCTGCTTAAGCAGGAGCTGCAGCACCGGCAGGAGGCCGGTGCGGGCGGCGGCTGCAACTTGCAGTCCGGAGCCTGGGGGGATCAGTACTCTGCTGAGTGAGGTGAGTCATCCCTTCTGCACTTCCATGATCCAGACTGCACGCCCAAGGGATCACCATCCTGTGACTCTTTGCTGTCGCTCAACACGGAGAAGATTCTGAGCCAGGCCAAGTCTGTTGCAGAACAGAAGAGATTCCCATTTGTTACTGCCAATGACAGCACGAATGAAGAATTAGCTATCGCCTATGTGTTGATTGGCAGTGGTCTCTATGATGAAGCAATAAGGCATTTTTCAACAATGCTTCAGGAGCTGGGGAGACACTGAATAGCTCTACCTAGGGAAGTGACATGACTTCATGCATGTGGATCTAAGGAAAAAATTATTATGCTGTATGCTTTCTAATTGGAACTGATCCATAACTCAGAAATCGTAAAGACAAGGAACGGAAAACAGAAAAACAACTTTAACCTTCAAAATGACCAGGAGCTGTTTCTTTGGAAGGGTCAATAAAATGACAAAATGTGACAAATTTAAGAAAAAAAGAATGATGATACTTCACCTCACATACTTTGGACATTTTGCTAGGAAGTATTGTGCCTTGGACAGGGACATGATTTTGGGAAGAGTGGACATTTGACGAGGGTGAGGAAGACCCTAAACCAGATGAATTGGCATGGTGACAGGTGCAATGGGCCCTTGTGTGTCAGGAAGTGTGAGGATGGTCCAGGACAGGACTAGGTTCAGATCTTTGTTCATAGGGTCGCTAAAAACAACAACTAAAAGCAACCTATATGTTCTATGCAATCCCAATACAGATACGAAATTCATTTTTGAAGGAGAATGAAAGGGAAATTGTCAAGTTTATTTTGAGAGGAAAGAGACCTCGAATAAGCAAAGCACTACTAAAAAACAAAAAAGAAGTTGAAGATATATGACTCCTTGACCTCAAATTGACTACACCATAGTAATAACCAAAACACCATGGTACTGGTACAATGACAGGGACATAGACCTACGGAACAGAATTGAGAACCCAAAAATGGACCCAGCTATCAATGCTCAACTAATATTCAACAAAGAAATAAATCCTATCAAATTGGGAAATGACAATATCTTCAACAAATGGTACTGGTCAAACTGGAATGCTACCTGCAGAAAGCTGAAATAGGATGTACATCTCACACCATACATAAAAATCACCTCAAGGTGGATTAGAGACCTGGGAGTAAAGCCCTAAACCATAAACTTTATAAGAGACAAACTGGAATCAAGCTTAGTCACCCTAGTCTATGGTATAAAGAGACTATCAAAAGCAGCCAGGAATGCACAGTCTGGAGAGGATAAAATTGATGAATGTAACTTTCTAAATATTAAATCCCTGTGAGCATCAAAAACATTTCAAAAGAGTGAAAAGAAAACCTAATGAGTGGGATAAAACATTTGGTAATACCATTTCAGACAAGGGTCTCATCTCAAAAATTTAGAGAATTCTACAGGGCCTCCACAAGGAAAAGACCGATATCACAACTACAAAATGGGGGAAAGCCATGGAAAGAATTTTCACAGAGCAAGACATTGGATAGCCAACAGACACATGAAGAAATGTTCCAAATCAATGACAATAAAAGAAATGAAAATCAAAACCCCCATGAGATACCTTCTCACCCCAGTACCAGTAGCAAAGTTTAACAGAATAACAAGCAATAATTGTTGGAGAGGATGTGGAGAGATCAGAATTCTCATACACTGTTGGTGGCATTGTAAAATAGTACAACCACTCTGGAAGGCAGTTTGAGATTTCCTCAAAAAAACTGAACATAGAAATTCCATATGACCCATCTATTCCACTACTTGGGATATATCCTGAAAAAAAAATTAAGAACTGAGGCACAAACGGAGACTTATACACTAATGTTCATAGTAGGGTTGTTCACAATTGCAAGAACGTAGAAACAGTCCAAATATCCAACCACAATTAAATGGACTGAGAAATTATAGTACATTTACACAACGCAATACTACACAGTATGTAGGAGCAATGGTTTTGAATATCAGTACCTAACTTAGAAGAGACTAGAGAGCATTTTGCCAAGTGAACTAACTCAGTACCATAAGGACAAATGCTGTATAAGACCATAATTGTAGAAATAGAAAGATAACTAATGAGACATGCATAAGAATCCAAGGGGGAAGGATAGGAGCACAGGAGTGAGAATGGGCAGGGGGGTAATCATAGGGTTGCATAATTTGATGGTTAAAGGGAGGGGTGGGAAAAGGAAATGGCAAAGATCTGATGTGGAAAAACAATGTATAAAAACTTTGAAGTAGGGGAGCTCTGGTGGCCTAGTGGCAAGGAGCTGCAACTACAATCCCAGGGGCGCACGGTTTGAATCCACCAGATGCTCTGCCGGTGAAGGAGGGGCAGTCTCCTGTACCAGTCAGATGTGATTTGACGGTACACTCACACAAAAATAATAAAATAAAAAAAATTTTAAAAATAGAACTTTGAAGTAAACCAGTATAAAATAAGAATTTTACTTAAAAAAGTTTCTTGTAGTTTTGATCTTGTTTGAATAAATTTTTTAACGTCATTTGTTCTGCAAATGCCTTAATTTCTTCCCCATATTTGATAGACGGCATTTCTGAGTATGGAATTCTCAGATGGCAATTGTTTCCTTTCAACTTTCTGTACAAGCCATCCCATTTTCTTTTTATTCTCAGTATGTGCTGTTTATTTTTTATTCACTTTTGCACATTTTCTCCTTCCTTCCTTCCTTGCCCCTCCTGAACCCACCCAGCAATGCACTCCTTGTTCCAGATTGTTCTTACACATGTAATGCATTATCATATATTCCTTTTGGATATTTCATCTCCATGTCTGTTCTAACGCAATATTAATTATATATCCACACTTTATCCATTCTCTCCCAAACCCTTCCTTGTCTGTTCTACTTTATAACAGCAGTGTTATCCAGCATTTGTCCTTTTGTAACTGAGATATTTCATTCAACAAAATGTCTTCAATGCTTCCCTACGTTGCATTTTACTATTTCATTGTTTTTCAATGCTGCGTAATGCTCCATTGTGTGGATGTATCATAGTTTTTCTATTTAATTTTTAATGGGAGTTTGTGTTCTTTATATCTCTTTGCTACTGTGAATAAACATTAATATTGTCAATAAACATGGGTATGCGTACTTCTGTTTGAGTTGCAGCCTTCATTTCTTTAGGAATATTCCTAGCAGTGGAATTGGTGGGTCAAATGGTATTTGAATATCCAACTTTTTTTTTTCCTTGTGATTATAAATTTTATTCGGCTTAGGTGAGAGGATATCCAACTTTTTTATAAAGTTCCCGACTGCCTTTCATAGTAGTTATACCATTTTACATTCCCACCATCGGTGAGTAAGATTTCTAGTCTCTCCACAATCTCATTAGCATTTGTTGAACTTTGCTACTGTTGCTGACATGAAATGATACCTTATAGCTGTTTTGCTTTGCGTCTCTCTGATGACTAGAGATTTTTAACATTTCTTCATGTGTTTGTTTGTCATCTGAATATCTTCTTTGATAAATTGTTTATTCATACCCTGGGCCCATTTTGTGATTGGACTGTTTGCCTTTTTCTTGCTGAGATGCTGAAATATCCTATAAATTTTATATATAAGTCTTTTACCAGATTTGTCATTGCCAAATATTTTTTCCCAGTCTGTGAGTATTCTTCTTATACTGTTGGAGAAGTTTTTTCTGTTTGTCTTATCAGTTTGCTTACAAAGTTCATATATATTGTGTTTCACACTATATTGTTTTTCATACAATCTTTCTCATGGATTAGGTTTTAAAAATATAATCACCATTGGACCTTGCCCATCATTACCCTGTCTTTTTGCCTGGATCGTTCCCTTTTCCTTGCCCCCATTCCTTCCCCCATCAAACTCTGCAACCTTGTGGTTTTGTCCCTACCTATCCTCATCTCTTTGCTCTTACCCTCTCTTGACTAACCCCAGAAAGATATCTTCTGTGACTAGAAGTAGGAAGTAGAGTTGTTTCCTAGTCAGCTTATATCTCTATGTATTACAGAAACTGCTAATGCTTCCAGTGGCAAGTCAGCATGATCACCATCACACGTACCTACATTTTATTGTTTCATCGCCTCAACATCTATGTAAAATGACTACAAAAGCTCAAAACAAAGAAAAATGCTGATAGACATAATGAACTTGGAGAGAGAAATGAATTTGAGAGGAAATGATTGAATTTTCTACAATCAATAATTTATTCATTTCAATAATTGTTGTTGTTGTTGTTATGTTTCATCAAGTCTCCTGTGACTCATAGTAGCCCTATGTACAACAGCTCTGAAACCTGCCCTGTCCTGAGCCAGCCTCACTGCGTCCAACACACCTATCCCCTATGACCCCAGTTACTGTGTCAATTCATCTTATCTGGGGTCTTCCTCTCCTGAGTTGTCCCTTAACCCTTCTGAGCATGATGGCCTTCTCATTTCAATCATAGGGTTGCACAAAGTGGTGGGTGGAGGGAGGAGGGCTAAGGGAAATGGGATCTGGAAAGAGAGAGTAATGGTGGGCATAGTTCAATGGTGACTAATTTTAGAAAACTTATTGAACAGGAATGATTGTATGAAACACAATGTGAATGAAAGATAGCATTAAACACAATGTATGTAAACTTAGTATGAAATCTAATATTATATATAGTTTTAATAAATCCCCATAAATGATGATATCTAATGCAGATATTAGATTGACTACATCTGTGGAAAAAAATCATTGGAGAAGCTCAATATCTGCAGCCAAAACCAGGCCAGATTCTGGGTGTGGCACAGATCATTAATTACTCATGTTCAGGTTACAATTCAGCTGAAGAAAATAAAAAGAAGTCCCCAAGAAACAAAATATAATCTCAAGCCTATCGGATACCACCTGAATTTAAAAATCGTCTCAAGAACAGATTAGAGACACTGAATATTAATGATTCAAGAGTAGATGAACTGTGAGTTGATATCAAAGATATGTTCCTGGAAGAAAGCAAAAGGTCATTGTAAAGACAGAGGAGAAAGAAAAGGCCAAAATTTATGCCAGAAGAGACTTATAAAATTGCATTAAAATGATGCGAAGTCAAGTCAAAGGGGGGAAATGTTGAAGTAAAACCGTTGAATATAATATTTCAAAGGGAATCACAATAAGAAAAAACAAAGAATTATAATAAAATGTGCAAAGAGCTGGAATAAGAAAATATAAAGGGAAGAAGTAGCCCAGAATTTCTGAAGTGGGAAGAATGGAAAAACAAATTCAAAGCTTGAGTTGCAACACTGAAAGAACCTATGAGCAATATCTTAAATGATCCAGAAAGAATCATATGAAGATGGAGAGCATACAGAATCACCATATAAAAAACTGATGATGAGGAATGAGTTCAGGAAGCAGGACATAATCAAGAACCAATGGTAATGAAGGAACAATTTCAAGCTCCTCTGAAGGTGCTGGGACAGTACATGAACAGAGAATTGCCAGAAATTCAAGTAGTATTTAGAAAAGGCTGTGGCATTAGGTATATTATTGGTGATATCTTTGTAAAGAAAGAAATGGAACACATAAATATTGATATTGGGTATTAGCAAAATGAGATGGATAGGCCTGGGACGTTTTGAAACTCCAATCATATGGTCTACTGTGCTGGAGAAGAAAAAATGAGGAAAAAACGGGGTCACTTTCATAATTAAAAAGAACATTTCCAGATCCATCTTGAAATACAATATTGTGAGTAACAGGATAATAATATCCATACACATACAAGGAAGACCTGTTAATACCACTGTCATTCAAATTTATGAGCCTACAATGAGAGCCAAAGAGGAGGAAATAGATGATTTCTATGAACTTTTGCAGTCAGAAATCAATCAAACATGTAACCAAGATGCATTAATACTAATGGGTGACTGGAATGCAAAAATTGGTAACAAGGAGGAAGGATTCGTAGTTGGAAAATATGAACTTGGTGACAGAAATGAGGCTTGGGATAGAATGATAGAGTTCTTCTGTACAATCAGTTATTTACTCATAGCAAATACCTTTTATAAGAAACACAAACCCAGACTATACACTTGGATTTCACCTGATGAAATGCATAGGAATCAGATTGATTACATGTATGCAAGGAATCATTGAAGAAGCTCAATATCATCAGTGAAAACTAGGTCAGGTGTTGATTTTGGATCAAACCATCAACTGCTCATATGCAAGTTCAAATTAAACCTAAAGAAGGTTAAATCATATTCACAGGAATCAAAATATAACCTTGAGTCTATTCCAAATGAATTCAAGAACCAACTCAGGAATAGGTCTGAGGCCTTGAACACTAATGAACGAAGATCAGATAAGCTGTTGGAAGATATCAAGAATAGCGTTCATGAAGAATGCAAAAAGTAATTACAAAGAAGGAAGAAGAAGACAAGACAGAAATGGGTGTCAGAAAAGATTCTGAATATTGCACTAGAGTGCCAACAATCCAAAGCAAAGGGAAGAAATCAAGAAGCAAAGGAGCTGAATAGAAGATTTCAAATGTGCAAGGAGCTATAGTAGGAAAATCAAAAGGACCAAACTCGCTTAGCATTTCTTAAGCTGAAGGAACTAAAGAACAAATTCAAGCCACAAGTTGCAAAACTTAAGGATGCTATGGGCAGAATATTGAATGATCTAGGAAAAATTAAAAGAAGATGGAAGGAGTATACCGAGTCATTGTACCAAAAAGAACTGTCTGACACAGAAGAATTTCAAGAAACAACATATGATCAAGAGGCAATGGTGATGAAGGAGGAAGTTCAGGGTGCTCTGAAGAACTTGAACAAAAATAAAGTCCCAGGAATTGATGGAATAGCAATTAACATATTTCAACAAACAGATGCTGCCTTGGATGTGCTCACCAAGTTGTGCCAAGAAATCTGGAGTACAACTACTTGGACATCTGAATGGAAGTGATCCGTATTTGTTCCCAATCCACAAAAGGTGACCCAACAGACTGTGGAAATTATTGAACAAGTTCACTAATATCACACACTAGCAAAATTCTGCTGATTATGCAGAAATGACTGTAACAGTACATTGACCAAGAACTTCCAGAAATACAAGCTGGGCTTAGAAGAAGTCGTGGCACTAGAGACATTATTGCCAATGTTAGATGGATCTTGGCAGAAAGCAGAGAGTACCAGAGAAATGATGATCTGTGTTTCATTGACCATGTAAAGGCATTTGCATGGATCACGTAAAATTGTGGCTAACCTTGAGGAAACTGGGAATCCCAGAACACTTGACTGTGCTTTTGTGAAACCTATACTTGGACCAGGAAGCAGTCCTCAGAACAGAGCAAGGAAACACTGCATGGTTAAAAACCAGGAAAGGAGTGCATCAGGGATGCATCTTGTTCCCATACCTTTTCAATCTGTATGCAGAACAGATCATTCAGGAAGGAGGACATTTTGAGGAGGAATGTGGCATCAAGATTGGAGGAAGACTCATCAACAACATACGATATGCAGATGACACAATCTTGCTTGCTGAAAATGAAGAAGGCCTGAAGTGCAGAAAATCAAGAACTGTAATCTTCAATATGGATTGAAGTGCAACATCAAGAAGACAAAGATTCTCACCACTGGGTCAATTGTCAGCACCATGATAGATGGAGAAGTGATTGAGGTTGTTAGCAATTACAGCTTGCTCAGCTCCATAATCAACACAAGCAGTCAGGAAATCAAAAGACAAATTGCTTTGGGAAAATCTGCTGTCAGGGACAGAGTGTTGAAAAGCAACAATGCCAGTCTAGAGACAAAGGTGTTCCTAATCAAAGCCATGGTCTTTACAATTATTTGTTATGCTTCAGAGAGCTGTACAATGACTAAAGATGACAGGAGAAGAATTGATGCCTTTGAGTTGTGGTGCTGGAGTAGAGTCTTGAACATACGATGGACTGCTAAGAAAACAGATATGTCTGTCTTGGAGAAGGTGAAATCAAGTTTCTCCTTGGAGGCTAGGATTTTGAATCTTGGTCTCGCATACTTTGGGCACATGGCCAGGAGAGACAGGTCCTTGCAGAAGGACATCATGCTTGGAAAGGTAAAAGAGCAGCACAGGAGAGGAAAACCCCAGGTAAGATGGATTGATACATATCTGGGGCACTGGGGGTTGATGTGTCAGAAGTGGTGAGACTAGCTCAGGACAGGGAGGGGTCCAGTGCTCCTATACATATGGTGACTCAATTGTACATAACAACAATTACATACTATATTGATTTTTTTTTTAATTTAAGCACCTTACTTACAGTCAATAAGAGCTCAGGGAGAGCCTTTGTATTTAAAAGTCAGTTATAATATTTTGGAGGAACATTCTTCTACATAGTACAGCACTCTTCTTTCTATTTGCTGTACTGAGGTATCCTGGGGTTGCTGTGATGCTGAATCTTGTGGCATTGGAATGTCAAAGACCATAGTGGGTACCCATGGTGGACAGAGTTTGGTGGAGATCCCAGTTTAAGACAAGTTTGGAAGCGGGAGTGGCATCCACTTCCTAAACTACATGCCTCTGAAAACTATATGAACTTTGAAAAATGATGATAATTATAGAAAGGCTTCAGGTCTTTTCTTCATAGGGTCGCTATGAATCATGCGCTACTTGATGGGACAGCAATCAACAACAACATCTGATAGATCTTGACTGAAAGCAGTGATTATGCAAAAGCATTTGGCGATTTGAACCATAAAAAATTATTACTAACATTGAGAAGAATGGGAAACTCAGAACACTTGATTGTGTCATGTGAAACCTATACTTAGACCGAGAACCTAGTCTGAACAAACCAAGAGAGTATTGTATGATTTAAAATGAAGAGAGGTCTTTGGCAGGACTGTATCCTTTCTCTATATCTATTTAGTCTGTATGCTGAGCAAATAATTCTAGAGGTTGGACTTTATGTAGAAGAGTGTGGCATCAGGATGGGAGGAAGGCAACCTGAGTTATGCAGGTGACACAACCTTTTTTTACTGACAGCAAAGAGGCCTTGAAACAGTTGCTGCAGAAGATCAAAGGCCTTCAGTATGGATTACATCTCAACATCAAGAAGACAAAAATCCTCACCACTGAGTCAAGAGATGTATTGCTGGTACGTCATGTTGTTGTTGTTATGTGCCGTCGAGTTGTCTGCAACTTATAGCGACCCTATGTACAACAGCCCTAAATCCTGCACTATACTGTGTCAATCGCATTGCCTTTGACACACCCATCCCGATTAACCCAGTCACTCAATCAATCCACCTCGTAGAGAGTCTTCCCCTCCTGCACTGTTCCTCCACC
>NW_006399833.1:1532778-1538233 GCF_000299155.1 Elephantulus edwardii | reverse complement strand
CTGTTAGCTGAAATATGTCAATTGGTATACCATCTATTCCTGGGGCCTTGGTTTTTGCTATTTCCTTCAAAGCACCTTGAACTTCTTCCTTCACTACCATAGGCTCTTGGTCATATGTTGTTCCATTAAATTCTTCTGTGTCTGCCAATTCTTTTCGATACAGTGATTCAGTATATTCTTTTCATCTTCTTTTAATACTTCCTGGATCATTTAATATTCTGTTTAAAGACTCCTAGATTATAGCAACTCGAGGCTTGAATTTGTTCTTCAGTTCCTTGAGCTTAAGTAATGCTGAACGAGTTTGGCCTTTTTGATTTTCTGACTCCAGCTCTTTGCACATTTCATTGTAATATTTTGCTTTGTCATCCCATGCTCCCTTTTGGAAATATTGGAGTTGTCAATTATTTCATCTTGCTTGGATCCACCAATATCCTTGGCAGCAATCGTCAAGAAATCTAAAGACATATTTCATTTGGGAAATATGTTGTCAAAGACCTTTCTAACATATTATGGAGCAATGCCATCAATTAAAATACTAAGGTGTATCTGATTCAAGCCATGGCAATTATTTTCTATGCGACTGAAATTTGCAAAATCACTGAAAATGACAGAACAATAATCAATACCTTTTAATTGTGGTGTTGGAGGAGAGTGCTGAATATTCTATGGACTACCAAAATTACAAACAGATATGTTTTGGGCAATCGGCAATCATGGTGCTCTTTGGAGGTAAGGATGGTAAAGCTTAACCTCACATATTATTGGCATGTAGTTAGGAGGGCCTGATTCTTGAAAAAGGACATCATGTTTGGTAAGGTGGAGTCAGTGAATAAGAAGAAGACTCTCAGTGATGTTAATTGACACAGTGACTGTAGCAGTGGGTTCAAGCATAATAGATATAGCGAAGATGTCACAGAATAAAAGGGTACAGATTTGTAGTTCATAGGGTCTCTATGAGTCATAGTCAACTCTATAGCACCTAACAACAACAACGTGAGTATTTTACCTAAGGACATCTGTAAGTTCATCACTTGAAAAAGCTAATTCCCAAAAGTGAGATGCCAAAATACATACTTTAGACACTTGTGCAAAATCACACAAGAATAGTTTATCTATTTTCATCCAAGGTGTTTTTATGTTTTTTAGTATAAAGGGTAGGATTTTTTTAATTTTATATAAGACTCTTGTTTTTAAAACTTTTGCTCCTATGAAAAATCAGCCCTCTCTAGCCCTAGAGACTGTACAGAGTAGTCCTCCACATTAAGTTTTGTTGGCTAACCCTTTCTTGGTCTTATGGACAGTTTCTTATTTACTTTTATTTTCTTCTACACCTGGTAGAGTTTCCAGGTTATAGGCTTCTCTAGAGCCTAGTCCTGGCTATACAGGAGATAGAAAACCAATGAATCGGAAAGATTTGTCCTTCTTCAAAACCTGAGTTCCCTCTGCTTTCTTTCATTTTCAGAGTGTTTTTCTGGTTACTGGTTGAATCATTTCTGGGTCATTTAGTTCATTCTGTCGATACAGTGAGGAGGATAAAAGGACAAGTCAGTTTAAGCCATCATGCAAAATTTCAGTTTAACCTTTCAGAAATAATTTCCTTCATACTACTATTTTAATAAATAGGTCTCAGAAACCTTAGTCCAGGTAGATTCTCAAAAAAGTTGTGTTCTGTATCTGCATCTGGAAGATTTATATTCTCTAAGTTTTCTTTTTCTCATTTATTCTACCTTGAATATTCTACCTCAACAAAAATGCATGGCTGCCTCCTACTCCTGCAGCTGTTTCATTGAACCATCTTTGTTATCAATCACATAGCATCATGGTTGAAGGAAAGTCTAACTTTTAACATTTTTTGTAGGTTCCTCATGCTCATTCCACTACTCGTCTATCAATTTGCCATACTGAGCAAACAATCCAATAAGCTAGATTACATCAAAAGAATGTGGCATTAAAAAAAGTATAATGTAATATTTTTAAAAAAGAAGAAGAATGTGACATTTTAAAAAAAGAATATGACATCAGAACTGGAGGAAGCTCATGGAAGGTCTGCATATGCACCTTTCTTGCTTAAAGAAAATAGAACTTGAAGAACTTACTTAAGAAGATCAAAGACTGTATAGCCTTCAGTATGGATTACACTTTAATAGCAAGACACCAGAATTTCTCACAACTGGACCAATTGGAAATGACTTGATAAATGTAGAAAAAATTAACATTGTTGGTAATTTCATATTACTTTGGTTTCCAGCCAGCACCCCATAGAAGCAGCAAGTAAAAAATCAAGACATGTGTTGTACTGGGCAAATCTGTTGTCAGGGATGTTTTTAAAGTGTTAAAAATCAAGGACTTCATTTTGAACACTGAAGTGAGTCTGAGTCAAGCCATAATATTTTCAATTGCTTCATGTGCATGTGAAAGTTGGACAATGAGTAAGGAAGACTGAAGAAGAGTTGATGCCTTTGAATTGTGATGTGGGCAAAAAGTATTAAATATTTAATAAGCTACCAAAAGAACAAAATTTGCTGTGGAAGAAGTTTGTCCAGAGTACTCCTTAGAGGCAAAGATTGTGATACTTTACCTCACATAATTGGGGCATGTTTGTCAGAAAAGGCTAGTCCTTGGAAAAGGAAGGACATCATGCTTTGAAGTGGGGGGGGGGTCAGTTAAAGAATCAATACGCAGTGAGATGGATTAGCACAGTTAGTGTAACAATAGGCTTAAACCCAACAGAGATTGGCATAGGGTACAATAAAGTTTCAATATATTGTCCATTGAGCCATATTGTTGTTGTTGTTGTTGTTGTTGTTAGGTGCCATCAAGTTGAGTACAACTCACCGTGACTCTGTAAACAGATCTGAACTTTGTTCTGTCATGCAACATCCTTATCATTCTTCACACATTTTAGTTCATTGTCACAGACACTGTTTCAGTCCATCTTGTTGAGGGTCTCTCTCCTTAGTTGATCCTCCACCTTTCCAAGCATGATTTCCCTTTTTAAGGAATAAGGTCTCATAACAAAATGTCTAAAATATGTTAAATGAAGTTTCACCATCTTTGCCTCCAAAGAACCCTCTGGTTGCACTTTCTCCAAGATATATCTGTTTGTTCTTTTAGCAGTTCATGGGATATTCAGCAAAATGAGTTAGATGCTTGCTTAGTCAGCACTATTCAGACCACAGGTCACCATGAGTCAGAGTCAATTCAGTGGCACTTAACAACACAAATAACTTCCTCATTAGAGTAATGTTTTTGTCTAAATTGTACCATTTTTGTTCTACCTATTTTGTTCCGTTTGTTTTAACATTGAGTCATATGTGAGTCACAGGTCTATTGTGCCAGGCTGACTCTGAAAATAGATTTAAACAGTCACAGGGAGAATGTGATAATCTTGTAATTTATGTCACCCAAAGGTATTGAGTATTTTCACTGGGCTTGGAGGGCTTTATGGCTTGGAGAGCTCTTTCATCACAAGCACTTGGTGATTTCTAATTCTTAGGTTATCTTGACCCGTGACTGCCTCCAGTGTTACTTACAGTATCTCACAGGAAATCCAGAAGAATCAACCATATCCTTCTTACACTTTATTTGGTACATCTTTCTAATATTAACTTTACTTTTCTATTTACTGAATTAATTCTGAAGGTAGAAGTGCTTCTGCATTTCAGTAGATAGCTCATATAAAATTGTTATGCTGATATCTCGTTTCTATGGCAACTGGGACAATGCTATTAAAGGCTAGAGGTAGAAACTGCTTAACAGGGATGTTTACCAGCTGGGAGGTTGACACATCTGCCTTTGCAGCAGACCTGTGGGGGATCTCCCATTCCTGTAGCCATGTTTGTGTGTGTGCTCATGTCTGGCTGTGCTTGGAGGAGTAAGTTACTTTATTACAGAGGCGAGGTCTCATCGTCTCTGTTACTTGGAAGAGACTGTCAACCCCTCCTGAGTTGAAGTAGAGGCAGCTCACTCACCAGTCAGTTATTTAGTTTTCTTGTTTCTGTGAACAAAAATAGAGTGATTCCTGTGCCTTGTTCTTCTTTGATAATTCCAACTGGATTCTCTTGATGAATGTAGAGTTAGGAGTTCCAAAAGGAGGCTAATCATTGAATCAATGAATCTGTTGAACAACTCAGCTGCTAGAAACCATGAAAAATGTTTTGAATTGCCCTTAAAATATGGAAAATATTTCCTGAATGCTTTATATTCTTTCTCCTGTAAATGAAAAGTGAAGAAAAGCTCCCTATCAAGAAAAAAAGAATGAAGGCTAAATGCTTCCATTCCTATAAAACTTCTGAGGTTGATTTTAGAGCTTTATAAATCACTTCCATGTGATTTATTAAACATTTTTCTGCCAAAATGAATATTGATTTTTTTGAAAAATCAATTGAGACTTGATGAACAGATCTTTCAGAATTGTACTACATATTCAATAATACAACAATTAATTGTAAAATTTTCTTTAATTACAAGCTTGGAAGCTTCCAAAATAGCTTGCCTCCGGAAACCCTATGAACCTGGAGAAAGGATGAAAGTTATAAAAGTGTTCAGGTCTTTTGTTCATAGGGTTGCTATGAGTCACCTATGACACTTAACAACAGCATAGAGAGAGCTCAGTTGGTTTAGACGACAGAAAGTGATGCTACCAAGCCAAAAGTAGTTGACTTTATTCTGCAGCCCTCAGGCCTGTTTTTAATTGTTTTGGGTCAAACATTCTTCTGGGTCATAAAGCCCTGGCCTGTCCACTTGCTGTACAGAGGTAATTCGTGGTTGCTGTGAAACTGAACACTGTGACACTGATGTGTCAAATGTGATAATGGTTACCCATAGTGGACAGTGTTTGGTGGAGCTCCCCGATTAAAACAAGCTTGGAAGCAGGAGTGGCATCCACTTATGAAATAACTTGCTTCCAGAAATCCTATGAACCTGGAGAAAGGATGAAAGTTATAAAAGTGTTCGTGTCTTTCATTTTTAGGGTCACTATGAGTCACCTATGACTCCACAGCACTTAACAACAACAACAATCCTAAAATAGTCTAGTGGGCAGCAGGGGGCCGGCTCCGCTGGGGGCGGCGAGCTGGAATTTGAACCACGCACAGGACAACTGAGTCCCAGCCAAAAGACACCAGCCAAGCCACTGTGGAGCCCACTCACTAGAAGCAAGTAGGGAGCAACCACCCACCACTGTGTGACTACGGAGGAGCAACCAACTTCCCCAGCCACCACGAGACCCCGCAGGAACAACCACCTACCGGCTGCCACGTAACCCCAAGGAGCGACTGCCACCAGCCTCCACATGATCTCGAAGAGCAATCACCCCCGGCAACCATGTGACCCCAGCAGAGTGTCGGCCCACCACCCCGTGACCCCCCTTGTGGCCCGCTGCTGAGTGACCCCACTGCATGGTCTGCTGCAGCTAAAACCCCCCAATGGCGCCCAAGTGCTGTCCCCTGCCTCC
>NW_006399833.1:1521102-1532649 GCF_000299155.1 Elephantulus edwardii | reverse complement strand
CCCCGCCACAGCCCCATGCTTCCTCCCCATTCTCCCCTCCCTGTGGGAGCTCCACAACCATGCGCCTCCACCCCCACCACAGCACTGCGACCCCAGTGGCACCCAAGGGCCACTAGAGAGTCCTTCAGACACATATAAACCAACCAACACGACGAGCCATAGACAGTAGGATTTGAATGAGAACTTTTGTTGCAGAAGTTCCTTTTGGAGCCACAGAAACACAAAGCCATGCTGCCGATCCAGCCATCACCTGGAGCCACCAGCCGAGCTGCTGTGGGACTAATCTGGCAGCAGAAAGGTTGGTAGGATCCTGACTGGGGTTCTAGGGCACTGTTGATTACCAGGGAGACCACCCAAGGGCATGCCTAATTGTGGGGAATTTGGCTGAGCTCTCTTGGGCCACACCGACTACCCAGGAATGAGCCAGCCAGTGGTAAACTGTCTAAACTTTTAGGGACTCTGCAGACCAGCCAGAGCCTAGTGGTTCACTGGGAATTTGACTTTGACATTTTGGGTCCTGCTGGACCCAGGACCCTGCTTGAGCACCTGTGGCACCTGTGTAAGTGCCACTGGGCAGGGGCCATTGAATGAAAACCACTGGGTAGAAAACAGACAGCGAGAATTTGAGCAGAGACCCCAATCGTTAGCACACCCAGACAGCAGAGGTCCGAGTGAGGTCTTCCAAGTGTTTGACCTGCCCTTGCAATCACCCCCAACCCTATGCATGCCTCACCTCATTTGACTCCACACTGGTGCCTACACATCCAGCCAATCAACTTGCCTTTGATCAGGAGCACCTTGACCTGTCTTACCAACAAGAGGTTGCTCTCATAGGCTCTGAACTGACATTTCCCTGAAGTCAGAAGTTCAGAGAAAAACAAAAATGGGGTAGCTGCCCAACTGATCTCTAGAGCATTTTCTTCACAATAAGAACATATCAATGTCTTGAAGAAAGCAAGCTATCCCACACAATATACAAGAGCAAAGAAAGATGTCACTCGCAAAGGGTGACACAGTATCAGTGGATTTCCTGAAGCCAGAAAGTCTGATGAAACTTTCTGACACAGAATTTAAAAGAACAATGATTGAATATATTCAATGGATAAAAGACAAACTTGAAGAGTTATAGGATACTACAAGCAAAAACCATGAGGAGCTAAAAAAAAAAATCCAGAACAATGCAGAGGAAAAAACCCTGAGGCATTAGAGGCACTGGAAAGACAAGAAGCCACTATCCAAAATATGAGGTCCAATGTTTCATATACTGTCAACATGATGGAGGGACACGAGCAGAGTTGAAGAGATGGAAAACAACCAGTGAAATAGAAGACAGAATTGCCACAACGGATCTGCTAGAGAAAAATGCAGACTCAACAAAGAAGGAAAAATAAGAAAAGACCATCAAGAAAAATAACATGTGCATCATTGGAATCCCAGAACAGGAAGAAGCAAGTAAAGGCACTGAAAAAGTTGTTCAAGAATTACTAGAGGAAAAATTCCTAGGCATAATGAAGAATGAGAGAATGTATATTCAAGAAGCTCAGGGAATACCATACAGATTAGACCGAAAAAGAAAAACATCAAGGCATATCATTGTTAAATTTGCCAGAACCAAAGATAAGGAGAGGATCCTGAAAGCAGCAAGGGAGAAACAAAGAGTAACCTACAAGGGAGAGCGGATAAAATTAAGTGCCAATTTCTCAGCAGAAACCACGTAAGCAAGAAGAGAGTGGAAGGACATATATCAAACACTCAAAGAATACAACTGTCAACCAAGAATACTGTACCCAGAAAAATTATCCATTATGAGGGAGAGATCAAGATATTCCCAGAAAAGCAGAACCTAAGAGAGTTTGTAAAAACACGACTAGCATTGCAGGAAAGACTCAGAGATGCCTTTTTTACAGACATACCACAGAAAGCTGCATGGTCCAAAGTAACTAGCAATAACGCCAAAAAGAATTCAACACAAGGATAGCAATAAAACCTAGCCTCTCAATAGTCACACTGAATGTGAATGGTTTAAATGCACCACTGAAGAGAAAAAGAGTAGCAGATTGGATAAAAAACCCAAAATCCATCAATATGTTGTCTACAAGAGGCACACCTGAAAAATGAAGATAAATAAAGACTAAAAAATAAAAGGGGGGAGAAAAAGATACCAAGCAAATGGCAACCAGAAAAAAGCAGGAGTAGAGATATTAATCTCTGACAAAATAAATGTCAATGTAAAAACCATCACAAAGGACAAGGAAGGTCACTACATAATGCTGAAAGGGTCAATAGAACAAGAGGACATAAGAATAATAAACATCTATGCACCAAATGAAAGACCTGCAAAATACATAAAACAAACATAAAAAAAACACTGAAAAAGGAAATAGACAAAACTACTATAGCACTTGGAGACTTCAATACACACCTCTCAAGAAAAGATAGAACTACCAGAAAAAACTCAACAGAGACACTGAAGAATTAAACCACACAATAAACCAACTTGACCTCATAGATATTTATAGGCTAATGCACCCCAAAAAAACACAATATACCTTCGTCTCCATTGTGCATGGAACATGCTTCAGAATAGATCACATTCAAGGTCACAAGGCAAGCATCAATAAATTCAAAGACATAGAAATAATTCAAAGTTTCTTTTCAGACCATAATGCTACAAAATTAGAAATTAATAAGAAGAAGATAAAGGAGAAAAAAACCCCATACATTTGGAAGATGAACTACCCCTTGCTTGAACATGACAGGGAACTAGAGGAAATAAAAAAATGAAATGAAAAAGTTTCTTGAAATAAATGACAATGAAAAACCACTTACAAAACCTCTGGCAAACATCCAAAGCAGTAATCAGAGGTTAATTTATAGCAGTAAGCAAACACATCAAAAGGCAGGAAAAACTGACCATTGACTCTCTAACCCAAAATCTCTAGAAAATGGAAAAGGAACAGCAAGAAAACCCTGCACCCTCTAAAAAACTGAAATTATAAAAAAAAGACCAGACATAAATAAAAGAGAAAACTGAAAAACAATTGAAACTATCAACAAAACTAGGAGTTGGTTCTTTGAAAAGGTCAATAAAATCGACAAACCACTAGCAAAACTCAGTAAAGGAAAGAAGGAGAAGACCCAAGTAATCCGAATACGAGATGAATCAGGCAACATCACAACAGATCCAAATAAAATAGAAAGGCTAAAATAAGAGTCTTATGAAAAAACTATACTCAAACAAATATGAAAACCTAGAAGAAATGGACAAATACTTAGAAAAACACAACCTACCTAAACTGACACAAACCGAAACTGAACATCTGAACAGACCCATTACAATAGAAGAAATTGAAAAGGTAATACTACAACGTCCAACCAAAAAAAGCCCTGGACCATATGTTTTTAAAAGTGAATTTTATCAAACATTCAGAGAAGAACTGTTACCAATTCTACATAAATTATTTTAGAAAATAGAAAAAGATGGAATTCTCCCAGAATCATTCTATGAATGAAACATATCCTTAGTACCAAAGCCAGGAAAGGACACCACCAAAATAGAAAACTAATTGCCAACATCTATCATGAACATAGATGCAAAAATCCTGGATAGAATACTGGCCAATAGAATCCAATGATACATCAAAGAAATGATTCACCATGATCAAGTGGGATTCATAACAGGTATGCAAGGATGGTTCAACATAAGGAAGACAATTAATGTAATTCATCACATTAACAAAAGAAAGAACAAGAACTACATGACCCTATCAATTGATGGAAAAAAAGGCCTTTGACAAACTCCAACACCCTTTCCTGATTAAAACACTCAACAAAATAGGATTAGAGGGCAATTTCTCCAACATAGTAAAAAGTATTTATGCTCAATGGAGAGAGGTTAAAGACATTCCCTTTAAGAACAGGAACGAGGCATGGATTCCCACTACCACATCTCTTATTCAATATTGTCATGGAAGTCTTAGTCATACCAATAAGACAAGAGAAGGGAATAAAAAGTATTCAAATTGGCAAAGAGGAAGTAAAATTATCTCTCTATGCAGATGGTATGATAGTATACTTAGAAAATCCTAAAGACTCAGCAAGAAAACTATTGGACACAGTGGACCAATTCAGCAAAGTAGTACAAGAACAACATAAAAAAATCAGTTGGATTTCTCTACAGTGACGAAGAGAATACAGAGCCAGAACTAAGGAAAACAATACCATTCACAATAGCTAATCACCAGATTAAATATTGGGAGTATATTTAGCCAGAAGCACAAAGGATCTATTAAAAGAAAATTACAAAGCATTACTACAAGACACAAAAAGACACCTGGAGCAGTGGAAGAATATCCCTTGCTCATGGATAGAAAGACTCAATATTGTGAAAATGGCAATACTACCAAAGGCAATTTACACGTTTAATGCAATCCCAATACAAATACCAATCCCTTCTTCAAGGAGATGGAAAAGGCAATCTCCAGTTTCATTTGGAAAGGAAAGAAGCCCCGAATAAGCAAAGCACTCCTTAAAAATAGAAGAAAGGTAGGAGGTATCTCACTCTCTGATTTCAAATCCTACTACACTGCCGTGGTGGTTAAGACAGCATGGTACTGGTACAATGACAGACACATGGATCAATGGAATAGATTTGAGAACCCGGAGATCAGGCCATCTATCTCTGGTCAACTGATTTTTGACAAGGAGATGAAATCAGTTAAATGGGGAAACGACAGCCTTTTTAACAAATTGTGTTGGCAAAATTGGAAAAGTATCTGCAAAAGACTCAAGCAAGATCTACACCTCACTCCATATATGAAAACCAACTCAAGGAGGATCATTGACCTAGGACTAAAACCTAGAGCTATAAGCTTCATTAAAGAAAAGCTTGGAAGAGAACTCGAAATCCTAATCCACAACATAAACAGTCTTTCAAGTATCCTGAAAAACCTACAAGCAGGAGTGGATAAAATAGATTAATGCGAACTTTTAAGAATCAAATCCCTATACACATCCAAAACCTTCTCCAACAGGGTAAAAAGGGAAGCCACAGACTGGGAAAGTATTTGATAATGACATATCAGATAAGGGACTTATATCCAGAATTTATAAAATACTTGAGCACCACAACAAGATAAAGGTAAATAATCCAATAGGGAAAATGGGCACAGGATATGAACAGACACTTCACCAAAGAAGATATTCAGATGGCCCACAAGCACATGAAGAAATGTTCAAAATCCCTACCTCTAAGAGAGGTGCAAATCAAAACAGCTATGAGATATCATCTCACCCCAGTAAGAATGGCAAAATTTAACAGAACAGCCAACAACAAATGCTAACGAGGTTATGGAGAAACTGGAACCCTTATTCACTGTTGGTGGGAGTGTAAATGGTGCAACCACTGTGGAAGGTGGTGTGGCGCTTTCTCAAAAAGTTGCAAATAGAAATACCATTTGACCTAGGAATTCCACTACTGGGTGTATACTCCAAAGAGACCTTAACTGACATCCAAGCAGATATATGCACACCCATGTTTATCGCGCCTTTGTTTACAATAGCAAGGAGTTGGAAACAACCTAAGTGCCATGTACAAACGAATGAATAGAGAAACTGTGGTATATTCACACAATTGAATACTAAGCTGCATTGGAAAACAAGGAACTCATGCAATATTATTCAAAATGGTTGACCCTGGAGGACATTATGTTGAGTGAAGTATCTCAGTCACAAAAGGACAAATACTGCATGGTGCCACTGCTGTAAAACAGGACTGACCTCGGGGTTGGTGGGAGATTGAGAAAGATGGGATAAATTATGTATACTGCATTGAAACAGATGAGGGAGAAAACTGTTTAAAAGGGATATATGATTAGGTATTTTTGTCATGACAGGACTCCAGTGCGAAGGCTGCATAGCGGATTGGACCTGAGGGGGAGGGATTTTAAAACAATGAAAGAATTTTTCTTTCACTTTTCCAAGAGGGTAGTGTACTATGGGGGAGGGTTGGAAGGGGAGAAAAGTGCAATAATGAATAAATTGAAATCCAAAATCTGTGTAAATTTCCGTTGAAATTAATATTTTTTTTTAAAAAATTACCAAAAAAGTAAAATAGTCTAGTGTTGGTAAGTCCAAATAGTCATAGTAGTTTTACTGTAGATGATTGCTATGCAGTGTAATTTCTTATTAATAAAAATGTCTTACTCTTTATCTTTAGTATATATTCGGGGTGTTGTTTTGTACCATTGAGTCAGTACCAACCCATAACTGATTCTCGGTGAATTTTGAGAGACGGTAAATAAATTGAATGGGAGCAGATTGCCTATCTTTCTCCCACTGAACAGCTGTCTGGTTTGAATACCACATACCTTTGTGTTACCAGTACTATTTCCTACCAATAAATATTCTGTATAGATGGTCTTAAATTTATCTCACGTACTTGGGACATGATGTCAGGAGAGACCAGTTGCTGGAAAAGAACATCATGCTTAGAAAGTAGAGAGATGGTGAAGAAGACAGGCTTTAATTAAATGGATTGACACTGTGATAGCAACAATAGGCTTAAGTAAACCTAGAAGAGACTGTGAGAGTAACAGAGGCTAGGGCAGAGTTTGGAGCCAAATAACATCAACATATGAGACAGTTCACCTAAAGTAATGTCTTCAGATTTGCTGGGATGGTAGAAGAGAGGTCGTTGTTGTTAGGGTCAGATGGCATTTTTTTGTTGTTGTGATTTGCATCTCTCTAATAGCTAGTGATTTTGAGAATTTATTTATGTTAATTTTTCACCCATTTTCACTCTAGAATTTATCAATCTTTGGTCCTTTACCAAGGATTTCTGGAGTTGGAGCTATTATAATTCAGTTACTGCAGTAATGAGGATAGGTGTGTTGGAGACAAAAAGATTGGCAGTATTTTTTTTCTTTTTCTTTTCTGAGGGGGAGCGAGCTGGTGGGGAGGGTTGGGCAGGGAGAAAAGTGCGGCAATGAATGAATGGAAATCCAAAACCTCTGTAAATGTCTATTAAAATTAATAATAATAATAATAATAATAATATAAAGATTGGCATGGGACAGTACAGGGTTTAAGGTTATTGTGCATAGGGTCTCTATGAGTTGCAGGCGACTCAACGGCACATAACAACAACAATAACTCCTTCTTTTGTGAAGCTTCTATTTATCCTTAACAAAATACTAGCCAATGAAATCCAACAACATACTAAAAGACTAAAATCTGAGATTCATAACAGGCATGCAAAACTGGTGTAACAGAGTAAAAGCAATAAGCATAATCCATAACATAAATAAAACAAAAGACAGCATGATCACCTCTATTAATGTGGAAAAGGCTTTTGACAAAATACAACACCCTTTCCTGATAAAAACACTCAACAAAATAAGAATAGAAGGGAATTTCTTTAACATGATTAATAGCTTATACTCGAAACCAATTGCCAACATAATTAACAACAAATAAAATGCCAAAATAAGGAAATTAATTTTAATATCCTTATCTTTACAGGGGGAAAAGGAGGGAACTCTTTTTACACTATGCTTTTAGACAGAGGACAGAAATTATCGAACAATATCATTAATATCACATGCAAGCAAGATTCTACTGAAAATGATACAAAACAGCTAGAACAGCACATCAACAGAAACCTGCCAAAAATGCAGGCTGGATTTAGAAGAGGCAATGGTACTAGGGATATTATAGCTAATGCTAGCTGGATCTTGGCAGAAAACAGAGATTACAAGAGGAATGTCTGTGTTTCATTCTCCATGCAAATGTATTTCACTGTGTGAATCACAACAAACTGTCACTAAGTCTCAGAAGAATGGGAATCCCAGAACACTTTATCATACTAATAAGAAGCTTATACTTGGACCAGGAGGCAGTCATCAAGGGAACACTGCGTGGTTCCAAATTGGAAAGGTTGTATGCAAGGGATGTGTCCTATCTCTATACCTTTTCAATCTATATGCAGAACCGATCACCCAGGAGGCTGGGCTCTATGAGGAGAAATGTGGCATTAGGATTAGAGGAAGACTCATCAACAATCTGTGTTATACAGATGACACAACCTTGTTTGCTGAAACTGAGGAGGACCTGAAGTGCTTGCTGCAGGATGTCAATGACTGCAGCTTTCAATATGGATTGAAGCTCAACATCAAGAAAGCAAAAGAGTCTCACCACTGGGCTGATTGACAGTATCATAATAGATGGTGAAGAGATTGAGATTGTGAACAGCTTTAGTTTGCTTGGCACTAGTAGCCAGAAAATTAAAAGATGTATTGTGATCTGAAAGCCTGCTGTCAGACCTCTCTAAAGTACTAAAGAGCAACAAAGTCAGTCTAGAGACTAAGGTACACCTTATTCAGGCCATGGTCTTTGCAATTATTTTGCAATTACTATGCTTCAGAGATGAGAGAAGGAGAGTTGATGCCTTTGACCTGTGGTGCTGGAGGAGAGTATTAAATAAACCATGGACTGCTAGGCGAACAAAGTTCATCATGGAAAGGGTAAAAGCAGTCTATTCCTTGGAGGCAAGGATTCTGAAGCTTTGTCTGACTTATTTTGACATACATTTTGCAAAGCGGGATCAGTCCTTGGAGAGGAACATCATAGTTGGGAGGGTAGGGGAACAGCTCAGGAGAGGAAGACTCGACAGTCCAGGGGATATTCAGTATGCTTCTCCAACACCACAGTTCAAGGGCATTGACAGTATTTGCATTAATTTAAGTGTGATATAGGATGTGAAAGACATGCATTTAGTGCCCCTTGTCTAACTATATGGCTGACTAAGGTGGTTTCTAACAGGAACCAGAATATGAATATGACTTTGAAAGGTGGAGGCTGGCAGAAGAGAAGACCCTCTCTGGATGAGATGGATTTACTTGTGACTAGGGAAATGGGGGTAGGTGTATTGGAGACAATGAAATTGGCTCCAGATAGAACAGGGTTTAGAGCTGTTGTACATAGGGTCTCTATGAGTTGCAAGTGACTCAACGGCACATAGCAACAACAACTGTGTGTTTCATAAGGCAATAATTTACCCGATGCTATGCTTCCTCCATTATCCACCATGTGTAAAGACCATGTTCCATGGAGTACTTTGAGTATACCTCTAATATTTCAAACATTTGTTCTCTGTATCTGATGAGGGCAAAGTGACCGAGTAAAGAATTAAGGCTTTATCTCTGAGAATAGAAAATAGAAAGCTAATGTCAAGAAGAATGTTTTGATGACATGCTGGTTTCCATGACAACTGGGACAGACTGTTCCATCCTGAACAGAAGCTTTTAAGAAAAATAAGGGGAATGGATGACATAAACAGAAAAACATTAGGCCCACTATCAGCATTTATATGTGTGTGTATATATGCTTTGAAGTGGTGGGATATTTAAATGGGAATTATGATTGTAATATAACCTGTTTTATTTAAAAAGCTTGTTAAAGGAGCCTACTTGGAGGCAACTGGGTCACTTGCTATTCCTCTTGTGTTCCCATATCCTGAGAGGATGGATGCCTGTTGTGTGACAGGTCTGAATTCTTGAAAACAGAAGGCTCAAAATATCTCTGCACTCATACTTCTGTATACAAAAGATTTCTGTTTGTTCACTTAAAGATGTGGCTTTATTAATTTTACGTGTGCCTCCAGTAACAAATCACTGTGATTGAAATAGTTTTAAGTCAACAGATGTGACCTAGCATGAGTGGCACTAGAAGCTCTAATGTACTTTGTGGGCTCTTTGTGGACTCGTTGTGGGCTCCTTGTGGACTTTGGAGGATGATATATTTCTTTTCCTCAGTAACCAACACTCGCAGGAAGAAACACTTCCTCTAAAGGACAAATTTCTAGTCATTATGCTACTAATTAAAATCTGCAATCATTCCTTTATATTATATAGATGTCATTAACAAAAGATTAGGGCTTTGTTTTTACTTTTTTGGAAATGGATGCTACTAATAGTCTTATAATTTTTGTTTGTATCATGTTACATAAAGGGAAGCATGGCATCTGAAGGATTTTTATGATGTTTGTCTGGATATGGGTTTTAGGAAAAAGCAAATGCTAGGCAAAGAATGACTTATTTTAAAAGCACCAAATCCTATCATCCTGTTTTACGATGCTGAGCATCTCATAATACTGTGAACACTTGCCAGATATTATTTACCTAAGTAATTAATAAAGGAAGTCATCTAATGGTATTAAAACTTCTTCAAACTACAATGGAGGTTATGGATGCTATTTTCTACCAGACAACATGATCATGTATTGCTAAGAATAAGAGTAATTTTTACTGCTCTGAGCAGAACAAGGCTATTGCCTTCAGCTCAAGTACCGTAAATGAAAATCACAACTGGATCAGTAGACAACATGATAAATGCAGGGAAAGTTGAAGTTGTCAAACGTTTTGTCTTTGTAGAATCCCCTATTCCTACTGAAATAATATGGCTCTGGTTATGTGAAGGACCATTACTGAGGTAGTAGCATAAGAACAGTAACAGAAAAGAGTTCACATTTGGCTTCTTCTTCCTCTAGATTTGATATGTCCCTCTGGTAATACTGACAAGGAGCATTTTGTCCAATAGAAAATAGTATTTACAAATCAACAAACAGCATCTGCATCATGACAAATGCAGAAAAATTTGAAATAGTCAGGCATTCAATTTATCTTGACAAGAATCAAGAAATCAAACTCGGCATTAGGCAAATTGGCTGCAAAAGATCTCTTTTTCACTAAAGTACTAAAATGCAGGGATATCACTTTGAGGACTAAGGTGAACCCAACCATAGCCACAGTTGATTTCTAAGGCAGAGTGTAGAAGAAATTATGTTTTTGAACTGGAGTGTTGATGAGAAAGATTGCATACACCATGGATTGCCAGAAGAATGGACAAATTTGTCTTGGAAGAAGTACTGATAGAATGTTCCATAGAAGCAAGAACCAGAAGAGTTCATCTTGTATACTTTGGACATGCCATTTTGAGGGAGCAGTCCATAGAGGAGGACATCATGCTTGGTCAAATAGTCAGCAAAAATGAAAAACTTTTAGTTTCCCCTCAACCCCCATGTCAGTCCTGTTCTATAGCACTGGCATTATGCGGTATTTGTCTTAGGAGAAATTATCCTTTTAAAGATTTCTTCCAAAACTACATTACATTAGTTTAATATTAATATTAGACATTATAATACTTATTTATAATATACACATGATCAATGTTACTAATTTTTCATTTTTTCCATTTTCCAGTTCCAACATGGCTTCTTTTTTTTCCTATAAATTTTTAAAAAGCATTTTAATGAACATTTACAGAGATTTTGGATTTCCATTCATTCATTGCTGCACTTCTCTCCCCGGCCAGCCCATCCTCCCCCCTCCCCATTCTCTCCTCTCTATGAAAAGTAAAAGAAAAACTCCCTCCCTGGTACAAAATACACCCGCACCCCTCCCACCACCCCAAGTACATTCCACTATGCAACCTTAATTGTGGACTCTTGTGATAACCATAATACCCTATCATACATCGCTTTTAAATTAT
>NW_006399833.1:1515161-1518147 GCF_000299155.1 Elephantulus edwardii | reverse complement strand
TTTCTTTAATGAAGTTTATAGTCCTTGGTTTTAGTCCTAGGTCCATGATCCACCCTGAGTTGTTTTTTTATATGGAGTGAGGTGTGGATCTTACTTGAGTCTTTTGCAGATATTTGTTCAATTTTGCCAGCACCATTTGTTAAAAAGGCTGTCGTTTCCCCACTTAACTGATTTCATCTTCTTGTCAAAATTCGGTTGACCAAAGGTAGATGGGCTCATTTCTGGGTTCTCAATTCTATTCCATTGATCTATGTGTCTCTCATTGTACCAGTACCATGCTATCTTAAGCACCACGGCAGTGTAGTAGGATTTGAAATCAGGGAGTGAGATGCCTCCTACCTTTTTTCTATTTTCAGGGAGTGCTTTGCTTATTCGGGGCTTCTTTCCATTCCAAATGAAACTGGAGATTACCTTTTCCATCTCCTTGAAGAATGGGATTGTTAACATTAGATTTTAATGAAAGTTCATAAAGAACTTGGATTTCCATTCATTCATTGTTGCACATTTTCCTCCCTGCCCGACCTACCCCCCAGTTAGCTTTTTTCTTTGAAAAAAAGTTCTTTCATTGCTATACACTTTTCCCTGACCCCGAACCACTTTACTATGCATCTCTTATTCTGGACTCTTGTCATGCCAATAATACCTACTTATGTATTCCTTTTATACAGTTCTTTCCCTCGACTTTCAATGCTATGTACATTACTTATCCCCTCTTTTCTTAGTTTCCCCTCAACCTCTACTGACACTATATCCAATTTTTGAGAAATAAAAACATAACCAAAATATCCCACACTATTTGAGAAAGTGCATTACTTTGGCAAGAGTACATTTAAATTGCTGTACATCGTGGTTTTGATTTGCATCTCTCTTCTTGCCAGTGTTGCGGAGCATTTCTTCATGTGTCTGTTTGCCTTTTGAATATCTTGCTGTGTGAAAATTCTTTCCATGTCTTTTGCCCATTTTGTAATTGGGTTATCAGTCTTTTTCTTATAGAAGCCCAGGACTATTCTGTAAACTTTTGTTATAAGACTCTTGTCTGAGATGGTATTACCAAATGCTTGTTCCCAGTCTATAAGTTTTCTTTTCACCCTACTGGAAAAAGGTTTAATCTTAAAGAAATTTAATCTTTAGAGGTCCCATGCATCAACTTTATCCTCTTTAGATTATGCATTTCTGGTTGTATTTGGCAGTCTTGTGACAAAGTTTAACAGGTCAGCAAGTAATAGATGTTGGAGAGGATGTGGCGAGAAAGGAACTCTTGTACATTGTTGGTGGGATTGTAAAATGGTGCAACCATTCTGGAAGGCAGTTTGGAGCTTCCTCAAAAAGCTGAACATAGAAATTCCATATGACCCAGCTATTCCACTGCTTGGAATATATCCTGAGAATATTAGAACTAAGGCACAAACTGAGATTTGTACACCAATGTTCATAACAACATTATTCATAACCATCACAAGAACATGGAAACAGCCACAATGTCCAACCACAAACAAATGGATTGAGAAATTATGGTACCTTCACACAATGGAATACCAGGCAGCATGCAGGAGCAATAACTTCAATAACTTTGTAAATTATTACCTAACTTGAGAGGGACTGGAGAGCATTATGCTGAGTGAACTAAGTCCTTCCGGATAAATAATGTATAAGACCATTATTGTAGAAGGAGTATAAGGATCCAGGAGGTATGGGAGAGGCTGGAAGCATAAGGATGTGGGTGTACAGGGGGAATAGGGGATTAATCATTGGGTTGTACAATTTGATGGGTGGAGGGGTGAGGAAAATGGAAAAAATTTATTTGAATTCGTATTAGGATTTTGTAAATAAACTAGTGATCAAAAGTAAACTGATGTCAACTACAAAAAATTAAAAAACCGTGCTAGATAATGAAAAAAAAATCTGTACATATTTACTCTACAAAGTATACATCTTCATCAATTTGGGGGACATCTGTGTACAATAAAGACACATTTAATTTAAAAAAAATAAAAACTAGCAAACATTGTCAGGATAGTATTTTTCATAGGCTTATTATGTGTGGGAATCAGCTTGACACCTAATGACAATAATAGAACTGAAAACTGTGGCCTACTATCACTTTCCTACACGTTAACTCCTATTACATACAAAGAGATTAAGTTTCCCAACCAATCAAAGACTATTAAAGGAACAGAGTTCTATAGAATGTGACAATTCTTTTATGAATCATCAGAGAATGCCAGGGGTTCCTCTGAAAGGATCTTCATTTCCAGAGCTTTAACATATCTTCCAAGTGTAGCCTTTTTAAGAGAACTACCAATTTTTAAGGAAAATTTCTCCTCTAGAAGGTTTTAAAATAAAATAAAATTAAAAAGTCCTTATGCTGAACAGTAGGTGGCAGGATATGACGTTTAACCTTTAAGTGATACATGAATTAAAAGATATATTCCATAGTATTCAATAAAGGACAAATATTCAGTCAGTACAGAATTAATACAAATCTATGAACTGTTCCCCATGTCTTACCTAAATACTAGGTACAAGCTCCATTGCTTTAAAAAATTTTTTTAAATTTTATTTTAGCAGTCTAAGCAGATACTTAGGGAGCTCTAGTGGCCTAATGGTAAGAAACTGAGCTGCTATATGGAATCTAGCAGTTGCTCTGCAGGAGAAGGATGGGCAACCTTCTCTGTGAATTACTAAGTCTGAAAAACCCCTGGATGTTCAGCTATCTGTCAGTTCCAATTCAACGGCACACAACAACAACAATCAAATACTTACTTGTTGCTGTTATAGTTATTAGTTTTCCTTATGTTGCAGGAGTAAAATATGGTACCTGAAAGATTTATTCATATTTTCTTTTCCTAATACTCTGCTGATTTGCTGTTCTAGTCTTTTTTGGATAATCTTCAGTAGAATCTTGCTTGCATGTGAAATCAATGACACTGTCCTGTACTTTCCACACTCAGTTGGGTCACCCTTCTTTGGGATGGGAACAAATATA
>NW_006399833.1:1495325-1513954 GCF_000299155.1 Elephantulus edwardii | reverse complement strand
GTAATCGGGATGGGTGTGTCAGAGGCAGTGTGATTGGCACAGGATAGAGCAGGGTTTAGGGCTGTTGTACATAGGGTCGCTATGAGTCGCAAACGACTTGACGGCACATAACAACAACAACCACAACAACAACAACAATACTTGCTTTAGAAACAAGCAAGTTCTGAGGAAAGAGTGTGTATCTGCATGCTGCTCTATAGTGTTGGAACTGTTACTCTGCAAAACCCATTTTTTAAATAAAATTTGTTATTTTAATAGTGATTTAAACAAAAGTTTACAGAAAAGTTATATTTTATTCTTTCATTGTGGCATATTTTACAATCTTTCGCTCCCTTCTCCCTCCACCAGTTCACTTTTATTTTTTAAATGTTCATTCACTGTTACACAATTACCTCCCTCCCCTCCTCTCTGCCCAGTCCTATTTGCAATGTACCTCTTATTCTGGGCTGTTGTCGTACATATAATGCCTAATCATATATGTCTTTTAAATGGTTCTTCCTTTCATCTGTTCCAATGCAATGTTCCTTATCTATCCACTCTTACTCTATTCTTCTCTGAAACCTCCGTTTAAGACCTACTTTATAACAGTAATGCCATGTAATATCTGTTATTTTGTGACTGAAATATTTCATTTAGTATGATGTGCTCCAAGTTCACCCAGTTGTGTAACATTTTACAAGTTCATTGTTTTTCAGTGCTGTATAATATCCATTCCATTAATATACCATAGTTTTTCTATCCATTCATTTGTTGATGGGCACTTGAAATGCCTGAATCTCTTTGTTATTGTAAATAATTCAGCAATAAACATGGATGTGCACATATCTGTTTGAATGGTGGTTATGATTTCTTTAGGGTATATTCTCAGTAATTAAATTGCTGAGTCAAATGGTATTTCTATTTCCAACTTTTTGAGAAAGCGTCATACAGCCTTCCATAGTGGTTTTTTACACTCCACTATTTTACATTCCCATCAGCAGTGAATAAGGTTTCCAATATCTCCACAATCTTGTCAGTACTTATTGTTTGCTACTCTTTCGAACTTTGCTATTGTTGCTGGGATGAGATGATACCTCATATTTGTTTTTATTTGCATCTCTCTTATAGTTAGTAATTTTGAACATTTCTTTATGTGTTTGTTTGTCATCTGAATGTCTTCTTTGGTAGAGTGTCTGTTCATACCCTGTGTCCATTTTGAAATTAGGTTGTTTACTTTTTCTTGTTGAGGTGCTGGAATAGTCTATAAATTTCAGATATGAGTCCCTTACTATGTCAATACCAAATATTTTTTCCCCAATCTGAAGCTTTGTTTACCCTGTTGGAAAAGTTTTTTGATATCCATAAGGATTTGATTCTTAGAAGGTCCCATTCATCTATGTTGTTCACTCCTGGTTGTCGGTTTTACATTATTCTTGGAAGACTGTTCATACTGTGGATTAGGGCATCTAGAGTTTTTCTAAGCTTTTTTTCTAATGAAGTTAATTATCTTTGGCTTTACTCTGAAGTTCTTAATCCACATTGAGTTGGTTTTTGTGTATGCTGTGAGGTTTGGGTCTTGCTTGAGTTTTCTACATATGGTTTTTCAATTATGCCAACACCATTCATTCATTAAAAAGACAGTCATTTCCCCACTTAACTGATTTCATCTCCTTGTCAAAAATCAGTTTACTATAGGTATATGCGCTGATTCCTGTGTTCTCAATTCTATTCCACTAATCTATGTGTCTGTCACTGTATCAGGACCATGCTGTTTTGACCACCACAGTTGTGTAGTATAATTTGAAATCATACCTCCTACCTTATTTCTCTTTTACAGAAGTGGTTTACTTATTTTGAGTATCTTTTCATTCCAAATAAAATTTGAAATTGCCTTTACATCTAGTTGGAGAATGGAATTGGTATCTGTATTGGGAAGCTTCCTATCCATGAGCGTGTTATATTTCACCAGGTCTCTTTTTATTTTTTGTGGTAAAGTTTGTATTTTTCTTTGTACAGATCTTTTGTTTCTCTAGTTAGATTTGCTCCCAAATATTTAATCTTGTAATTAACTACTGTGATAGGTTTTGTTTTTCTTTTTCTATTGTTCTTTTCTTACTAATTTTAGTGAACATTTACAGAGATTTTGGATTTCCATTCATTCATTGCTGCATTTTTCTCCCTGCCCACCTCTTCCCCACCCCAACCCCCCTGATTGCTCTTCTCTTTGAAAAGTAAAATTCTTTCATTGGTATACAATTCCCCCCCTCCCCAAGTATACTCCACTATGCAACCTTCATTCTGGACTCTTGTCATAACCATTATACCCAATCATATATCGCTTTTAAACTGTTCTCTCTCTCATCTGTTTCAATGCAGTATACTTAATTTATGCTGTTTTTTTCCAGTCTCACCCCAACCCTGATGTCAGTCCCATTCTACAACAGTGGCCCTAAGTATTTGTCCTTTTTTGACTGAGATATTTCACTCAGCATAATATACTCCAGGGTACCCATTTAGAATAATATTGCATGAGTTTCTTATTTTTCAATGCAGCGTAGTATTTCATTGTGTGAATATACCAGAGCTTCTCTATCCATTCGTTTGTAGATGGGCACTTAGGTTGTTTCCAACTCTTTGCTATTGTGAACAAAGCTGCAATAAATATGGGTGTGCATGTATCTTCCTGGGTGGCAGCTATGGTTTCTTTAGGGTGTATTTCCAGTAGTGGAATTGCTGGGTCAAATGGTATTTCTCTTTGCAGCTTTTTGAGAAAGCGCCACACTGCCTTCCATAGTGGTTGCACCATTTTACACTCCCACTAACAGTGAATAAGGGTCCCAGTTTCTCCTCATTTGCTGTTTGCTGCTCTGTTAAATTTTGCCATTCTCACTGCGGTGAAATGATATCTCAAAATTGTTTTGATTTGCATCTCTCTTAGTGCTCGGGATTTTGAACATTTCTTCATGTATTTGTTGGCCATCTGAATGTCTTCTTTCATGAAGTGTCTGTTCATATTCTTTGTCCATTTTTCAATTGGGTTATTTACCTTTATTTTCTTGTGGTGCTCTATTATTTTATAATTTCTAGATATAAGTCCCTTATCTAACATGTCATTACCAAATATTTTTTCCCAATCTGTAGCTTCCATTTTTACTCTGTTGGAGAAGTTTTAGGACGTGTGTAGGGATTTGGTTCTTAGAAGGTCCCATTCATCTATTTTATCTTCTCCTGGTTGTAGAATTTTCAGGATGCTTGGAAGACTGTTCTTCCAAGCTTTTCTTTAATGAAATGTATAGTCCTTGGTTTTAGTTCTATGTCCATGGTCCATTTTGAGTTGGTTTTTTTTTTTTTGTTTGTTTGTTTGTTTTTGGAGTGAGGTGTGGATCTTGCTTGAGTTTTCTACAGGTAGTTTTCCAATTTTGCCAGCACCATTTGTTAAAAAGGTTTTCATTTCCCCACCTAACTGATTTCATCTCTTTGTAAAAAATCAGTTGACCATAGGTAGATGGACTGATTTCTGGGTTTTCTATTCTATGCCACTGATCTATGTGTCTGTCATTATACCAGTGTGATAGGTATTGTTTTCTGTATTCTTTTTTGGCACTGTAGAGAAATCCAACTGATTTTTGTGTGTTGATTTTGTATCCTGCTTCTTTGCTGACTTGGTCAACTATTTCCAGTAGTTTTCTCACTGAGTCTTTAGGATTTTCTAAGTATACAATCATATCGTCTGCATGGAGATCTAGTTTTACCTCCTCTGCCAATCTGGATACCTCCTATTTTCTTCTCTTGCATTATTACTATTGCTAAGACTTCCAAAACAATATTGAATAAGTGAGATGATAATGGGCATCCTTGTCTAGTTCCTTTTCTTAAGGGGAATGCCTTTAATCTCTCTCCATTAAAAATTATGTTGGCTCTTGGTTTTGCATGTAGCCTTTTCACTATGTTGAAGAAAGTCTCCTCTATTCCCATTTTGCTGAGTGCTTTAATCAGGAAAAGTTATTGGATATGGCAAAGACTTTTTCTGCATCAAATGATAGCATAATGTGGTTCTTTTTATGTGCTTTCTTAATGTGATGAGTTACATTGATTGTTTGTCTTATGTTGAACCATCTTGGTATACCTGTCGTAAATCTCACTTGGTCAAAATGGGTTTGGGCTTTTAAAAAATATATTGTTGAATTCTATTGGCTAGGATTTTATTGAGGATTTTTGCATCTATGCTCATAAGAGATGTTGCTCTATAGTTTTCTATTTTGGTGGTATTTTTACCTGAGTTTGGTATCAAGGATATGTTTGCTTCATAAAATGAGTGTAGGAGAATTCCATCTTTTTCTAATTTCTTAGATACTTTATTTAGAATTGGTGGTAGTTCTTTTCTGAATGTTTAATACAATTCATTAGTAAAACAATCTGGTTCTGGGAACTTTTTTGTTGTTGCAAGTTGTTTTATTACCTGTTCCATTTCTTCTTTTTTGATGGGTCTGTTCAGTTGTTCTGCTTCAGTCTGTGTCAGTTTGGTAGATTGTGAGTTTCTAAGTAACAGTCCATTTCCTCTAGGTTTTCATATTTGTGCAAAACCCACTGTGTTTTTACCAACTTGCTCCCAGTCAATGCGAACAGACTGAGATAGGAAGTCTCAATAAAGGAGAAGCAGAATGTAGTGTCTTCTCTGTTAATGTTCTTTTAAGTGATAACTCAGTAAAGACCTTTCACATAATCAAAGCTATCTTATTTAAGTTGGGACAGGGAGTCCATAGCTTTCCTCCAAGCTCTAAGAACCTTATTTTTCAGGTCCTCTCAGACCAGCACCAGCAGTTTGATGGATTTTTTTCTCATCAGAGTTCTGAGTCTCAGCTTCAAAAGTGATCTCTTTCACATCTTGATGATTCTATGTGAACTGAGGTCACTTGATCTTCATCAATTTGTAATTTTCTCAGGTTTCAGAGGCCTCTTCTTTGATATCCTTAAAAATTATATCTAGATGAGGAGGCTTCTTCATTAGCTCTTCCAAGCTTGTTTTCAGAATCACCATATCTTCTTTTTTAAAAAATCTTTTCCCAGACCTTACATTATTTATTTCTTCCTTCAATTTAGCTTTTTCTGTTATCTCTTTTTTGTTTCTTATCAGCTTCCAGAGAAGTATCTCAAGTTGTCTCAGATCAGAGGGAAAGAGAATATATTTATGACTGGAAAAAAGAGCCAGAACTCTGCCTGTTGAATTGTTTATTTTTCTCTTGTCTTTAAACTTTGAATCTAGTTTCTAAGGATTTTCGCTATCATAAATCTTGGAATGTGTATGTAATCCTTGTGATATTCTTCCATTTTTTACAAAAATTTCTTAGTTATTCTTCCTTCAAATATTCTAATTCATCAGGTTTTCTTCTTGGATTTAGCTTCATAACACTTATGTAGTTAAGTATATACATTTTAATAGTGAAATTTCCTTTGATTGACAGAAAATATCTAAGAAATATTGAAAATATTCTCTGTAATTTTGCTGCGTATGATTAGTTTTGATTTACTTACATCTAACTCTTACCCATGATTTCTCTACTAATATACAAATTTTGTGTCACATACTTTGGGCATGTTGTTTGGAGAGGAGCCAGTCCTTGGGAAAAGACACCATGCTAGGAAAGGTGAATGAGAGGAAGACCCACAACAAGATGGATTAACAGTGATTGTAGCAATAGGCTCAAGTATATCAAGGAAGATGAGGATGGCACAGGATAGGGCAAAGTTCAGATTCATTGTACATTGCTTTGCTAGAAGTTGTAGTTGACTCGATGGCACCTAACCACAATAATATTTTATTTACTATTCTGTGTTGTTATTGTTATGTGCTGTCAGATTGATTAAAATAATATTTAATCACTTGTTTTCAGGTGTGACATGACTGTGTTTTCCAGGTAATATTTTACAATGTTCTCATTGTTGTCTATCATTGAGTTGGAACCGACCCATAGCTGACACTCCAGTGGGTTTTCAGAGGAAATTAGTGACACAGGAGGAGATATGATACAAAAAAAGTAAATGATCATATATCCATTTGGATGTACATGTAACTATGAATAAACTTTCATTTCATTTATGTGACTTTCTATTTCAGGTTAGATTTTCCAAGATTAACATTCAAAGTATATAGGACCTGGGTATCTACATTTTGCTCTTAGAAGAGCAGCAGAAAGTAGGGTAAAGCATTTGGTAGGCATTCATTTGGAATGAGAGCGAAGAAATCTGGCTCACAGAACTAGATTGGTCATGATCTGCACATTTGTAAGACTGTTACCTTTTCCTAAAATTATTTAAAATTTTTAAAAATGTAAAAGTAAATTGGAGAAACCATGGAAGTTATACAAATGTTCAGGTCTTTTGTTCATAATCACTATAAGTCACCTACAACTCGAAGGTACTTAACAAAAACAGCAAAAGTAAATTATAAAAAATTTCCTAAAATCATTTGTAATGTGATTTTGTGGCATAATTTATTTTCTCCTTGCTCTACATCAACTTTTCATTAAAATTAGAATGGTGTTTGAACAAAAAAATAAAACACAAAAAAAACCCCGAAACCATTTCAAGGCACTGTTATACCTCAAGCGTTCTTTATGAATTACTATATCCAGTTGTTTTTGTTGCTGTTGATTGCCTTCGAGTCTAACACAATTCATAGTGACACTTTGAACAAAAGTCCTGAAGCCCCTCTGCAACTATTGACATTCATCAAAGTTCATAGAGCTTCCATGTTGTTTAGGAAGTGGATGCCACTCCTGCTTCCAAACTATAACCAGTAAGTCACTGTAATTATCTTACAGAGTCAAAGTCTTAGCTCGTATTAGAAGCAGGAGTGGCATCCTCTTCCTAAACAACATAACTCTAGAAACTCTATGAACTTTGATAAATGTCAATAGTTGTAGAGGGGCTTCAGGCCTTTTGTTCACAGGGTCGCTATGAGTCATGCTCGATAGAAGGCAATCAACAACAGCAGCAATCCTGGATATGAGTGCCAGAGATTAATAAAAATTCTGCCATTGTTTGGTCAACAAGGAAGCACCAATCACCTAGAGAAGAAAAAAAGGGAACATTCCTACAGGTTAAGATCCAAGGAGACTACCATAACACAAGTACCACAAGTTGATAGCTTTGAAAGCAAGATATTTATTTTCTCACAATTTTGGAGACTAGTGGTGTCACAGGCTATCTATGCTTCTAGAGTAAGTTTGTCTTGTCTTATTCAACTCTTTCCTTCTAGTTAGGCTTCTTTAGCTGCAGGAATTTCTTAGCATTCTTTTTGTTATGAACAGACCTTCATATGGGGTCTTCCCACTCTGTCCTTCACTTTATGATATCATTCAGAAGATACTAAAGATTAGGATCCACGTTACTCTGCATGTCCTCATTAGCATAACAAGATAAAACCCTATTTCCAAAGGAGATTACATACACAGATTACTGAGGTTAGGATTTTAACATACCTTTTGGGGGACATAATTAAAAACAAGCCAAAAAGGCACAGAATATTTGATAACATAGATAGGATCTCCAATGGCCTACTCTACCACAAGCATATGAATACCCTTGAATATGTAATATACCTACTGGCTCTGGTTGCCTAGTGGGTAGGGAGTCGCACTGCCAATCCAGAAGCATCTGTTTGAATCTGTTAGTTGTTTCACAGAATGAACAATAGTCTCTTGTGCAGTTTATAGCCTCTGAAAACCCACTGAAGGGTCAGCTAGGAGTGAGTTCCAACTTGAAAGCAATAAGAGTGTTGCGGGCCTGGAAGGGATGCTTGACGCTTCAGTGCAGTCTTTAGAATCTCTTCTGACATTCAGTTTTTTGTTTCTTCTCCATTTTTGTAATGAACTTTTACTTTCTTCATGAATGATATCCTTGATATAATCTCATAACTCATCTTGTCTGGTTTGATAGGGACAAGCAAATTAGAAATTGGCTGTTTAAAATGTGGAATATTAAGACATTATAAAAAAAAGTAGTTTACTTACGTGCTTTCATGAATGTAATTACTAGTAATATGATTGTAAGAAGAAAGTTAATCCTTCAAATATGAAGGTTAATGGCTAGAAAAATTAGGGAGTGGCCTACAGTGTCAAGGGTTTATTGTTCAAAATGGCTTTCTTAGCCATGAATTTTGGCTTTCACCATATGAATGAGGAAATAGAGTGTGTCTAAAGTAATCATTATGGTATCTGTCCGTTTCTCCCATCCCACCAAGTTAAATTGAGCAAATTTAATAGGGAAAATGGGAATCTTAATATCAGCAAGTAAGAGAAAAGAGAATGTAGCACACATCCTTTAGTGTCAGAGAATCTTGTGCCAGTCAGACTAAGATCTACAGAAGAACAACAGCAGTCTCAGCAGAGGACAAGAGACCAACATGAGACAGAGCTGACTTGGGACTTCTGTCCCATGAAGCCAGAGCCAAACCCAGAGCCAGAGGCCTTCACTCAAGCTTGTTGGAATACTGAAGGAAGATTCCATAACTGGCAAGACTAAGGGAATTTTATAACATTAAATTAAGTCATAAGACTGAAGGTCAAAGGGCCTATGAGCAAACTTTAGAAGCTGTATAGCCTGAGGAATTGTATCCAGCTGCCAAACTGAATTGTAACATGCCAACTTTCCTACTAAACCCCACAATTATGAGTATAGTTCATTGAGATCTAAATGGTCATTTCAATGGATTTTTGAGCCCACTAGAGCAGTGAGATTGATGTTGGAATTAGTAGAAGCAGGTGCCTGAGTGTGGGAGACCATGTTCGACCTCATAGGAACTGATGTTGTGCTGTGGATGTTGTTGTTGGTAACAGTTTCCCTTTGTGGAGTTATTAGAGGTCACATACAACCATCTTCAAGCTGTCTACAGTCTTTTATTAATTTTATATTGGTTTGCATACAAAATTCATATGCATTGTAAATCATTCATGTACATGGTGTCTCACACATTCATTCATTCATTCATTCACATTGTGTTTCAAATGATCACTCATATACATTGGATCTTATAAAATTAATCACCATTGATCTATGTCTACTATTATACTTTCTTTTCAAGTCCCTATTGGATCATTCCTAATTCCTTAATCTTCCCCTTCCCTCCACCAAACTGTGTTAGCTAGTGATTCCCCCCTTCCCTTCCAGTTTTGGATTTTTATACACATCTCACTAGCTATCCTTCTGATTTTACAATAATGGTCTTCTGTATTGTTTGTCCTTATTAGACTGAGTTAGTTCACTCATCATAATTCTTTCCAGTCTCTCCCAAGTTATGTAATAATTTACAAAATCGTTGCTCCTGAGTGCTGGATCTGTAATCACAGAAAAACTTCTTCCCCAAGTGCCAAGGAAAGAATGTCCTCCTTGAGCATTGTGTTATTTTAAGAACTGCCAGTACAGAATCAATTTGATAATAACAACTGGAAACATTAGATACAAAATTCAAGAGGTTGTGGATTTATGTTACTAGAAGAAGAATTCTGAAAATGGGGGTGAGAATGAACAACTTGAAGAATATATATATATATATATATAATATAATTTCACATGCGAATTGATATATATATGTTCTATGACTTTTCAGAGACAATGACAAATAATGCAGCCTCTGAAAATTGCCTGTTTCTTGTTATATGCCATCAAGTTACTTGTAACCCTATATGCAATAGCTCTCAATTCTGCTATAAACTGAGCCAATCTCTCTGACACACTCATCCACATTATCTCGGTTACTGTTGTAAGCCATCTCATCCAGGGTCTTCCTCTCTTGTGCTGTTCCTTCACTTTTCCAAGGATGATATCTTTCTCTAAGGACTGGTTTCTCATTGTCATATGCCCAAAGCATGTGAGATGGAGCTTTAATATTCTTGCCTGCAAGGAGCAGCCTGGTTTCACCCTCCCCAGGTTAAATCTGTACTTGAACTCAAATCTAAACCATAATTGATGCCAAGGGTGATCTTTGAAATTGGAAAGATCACTTCATTGCTAGAAAAGGTTTTATACAAGTTAGATGATTTCTGTATTTTAAAAAAAATAAGAAAAACAACATTTTCCAAGAAGTTAAAATAGTCTCATTAGATGAGAATCTGAAAATGGAAGCACACAAATGAAGACACTAATTAAAGCACTCTATCAAAAGACTATAATCAAAGGCACTGCCTCCTCACTTGGTGGCACAAAGGCCACTTCTGTCCATAGAGAAGAAATGACCTACAGATGATCACTTAAACTGGCACTACATCTTTTGAAGAAGAAAAAAAATTATTCAATCAAGGACTTTCAAGTGACAAAGAGAATGTTATAATGTCTCAGTGTCTATTCGCATCAGAAGCACGAAGAGCACTTGAGAAAAGTGATAATGCAGCAGCCCTGTTGGTACTTTTAGAGACTAAATGATTCCCTGTGTGATGAAAAAATCACAAAAGCACACACAAACATTGCCACTATTCCAAGAGAAAGGAAAAAGAGTCATCATACAACTTCAACTATGGCAAAATTTCCTATCACTTTCAGTAGATGATGAGAAAAAGGAATAAAATCATCAAGGAAGGCATAGGTGCTAAAGAGAAGGAAGGCGTGTTTTCATTTTCCTTATCAGACATTTTCACTGTGCCCAAGACTCTGGCTACTTCCTCTGAATGCTCTACCCTTTCAGAGAGTATTGGGGTACCCTGAAGGGGTCACTTTATAAGATGCAGCAATGTCTTTCAGTGTCTCTAATCTTTCTCTGTGCTACTTGAATCATCTTGCAAAGAAGAAAAAGAGTCTCTGAACTTTTTAGAGCTCAGAATTTGGCATTGTACTGTTTAAGATATTTTTTGCAATAAGGGTTTTACTAGATATGCAAAGTGTTAGACATTGAAAATCACGTACTGTACTGCTATCTATTTTTTCAGATCTGGCTCTAAAAAGATTATAATATTTTATTTTACATTTTAAAATCCTTTTTGATCAATTATAGTCAGAAAACTCAGCTTCATGTTTTCTATTTTTGTTTTGGTATTATCACATATTCCAGTTCACAAAGAATATGACCTTTTACTGATATAAGATGTCAGTTCCATAGGAAAAATGGAAAAGCTTACCTCTTTGGTCTTATACAGTGATTTTATTTGCAAGATGTCATTTTCATGTTGCTTATGAACTCCTGAAATAAATATATAATTCATACGGGTCAGCAATTGTTTAGGCGGTACTCTGCATTGCCTGAGGCTGACAATGACAGTTCCAGAACCTTACCTCTGTAATACCATTGTATCTACCTTCAGTAAACTCTCATGCAACCACAACCATCAGTGAACTAGCAAAAAAAAAAAAAAGAGTTTGAAATGCCAGATTTTAGAATCTACTGAATAACTGCTATAGGCTTAGAGGCTGTTAAATACTATTGAAACTATTAAAATGGGTGTTGTAATGAAGAGTGGCAGCCCACATGTATTTCTTTATAATAGAAGCTATGTTGAATTCAAGAAAGAAAGATAATCTGCTTAAGATTTCACAATTATTCATTCTGGCTACTGATTTTAAAGAGTCAGTAAAACTGAGGGCATGGCAAAAGTGTGTTTTATTAATTCTATTTTATCTGTTGCAACAGCAAACTACATTATGCAGATGACACAACCTTGCATGCTGAAACTGAGGAAGACCTGAAGCACTTGCTGCAGAAGGTCAAGGACTATAATCTGCAATATGGAATGAAGCTTAACATCAAGAAAACAAAGATTCTCACCACTGAGCCAATTGCCAGCACCATGATAGATGTAGAAGAGATTGAAGTTGTTAACAATTACAGCTTTCTCAACCGGAAAATCAACACTCTTAACACCATCAGTCAGAAAATCAAAAGATGAATTACATTGGAAAAATCTGTTGTCAGGGCCCTCTCCAGAGTACTGCAAAGCAATATTGACAGTCTAGAGACTAAGGTGTACCTGATCCAGGCCATGGTCTTCACAATTACTTGTTCTGCATCAGAGATTGGAACAATGACTAAGGATGTCAGAAGAAGAATTGATACCTTCAAATTGTAGTGCTGGAGAAGAGTCTTGAACATGCCATTGACTGCCAAGTTTCTCTTTGGGGTCTAGGATTTTGAATCTCTGTCTCACATACTTTGGGCAGAGAGACCAGTCCTTGGAGAAGGACCTCATTCTTGGAAGGGTGGATGGATAACACAGGAGAGGAAAACCCTGGATGAGATGGACTGATACAGTTACTGGGGCAATGAATGGGTTCAGGACAGGAAAGGGTTCAGAGTTGTTGTACATAGGGACGCTATGGGTCACAAGTGACTCGACAGCACAAAACAACAACAACACAACTGGTGAAATGATGTCCTTTTCCAAGTATTGGTCCCCCCTGGCCACATGCCCAAAGTATGTGAGATGGAGCTTCAAAATATTAACCTCCAAGGAGAAACTTGGTTTCACCCTCTCCAACACACATCAATTTCTTTTCTTGGTGGTCCATGTTATATTCAAGACTCTTGTCCAACACCACAACTCAAAGACATCAATTCTTCTTCTGCCATCCTTAGTCATCATCATGCTGAGAAGGGTGGAGGGACAGCACAGGAAAGGAAGATTCCAGATGAGAAGAATTGATACAGTAACTAGGGCAATGGGATTAGGTGTATCAGAGTCAGTGATATTGGCTCAGGACAGGGTGAGCTTCAGAGATGTTGTACATAGGGTCACTATGAGTGATAGGCGACCCAAAAGCACATAACAACAACTGAAATTATAGCAAAATGTACATCAGTTCAGCATATTTTAAGTGTGCAATTCAACCAACGGCACTAAGAAATTTTTTTTTAAAATTTTATATTAGTTTGCTCACAAAGTTTGTACACATTGTGTTTCATACTAGTCTTCATTCATATTGTGTTTCATACAATAATTTCCATTAATTATGTTTTATTAAATCAATCACCCTTGGACCTTGCACATTATTACCCAATCTTTTCAGGTTCCCACCAGACCTTTCCCATTCCCATTACCCCATCCCTTCACCCAGAAAATTGTGCAACCCTGTAGCTTCTCCCCTGTTCATCCTCATCCCTCTGCTTTCATTACTTTTCTCCTTGGGTCCTCAAATGTTTTACTAGTTATTTTCTATTTTTTACAATAATAGTCCTCTGCAGTACTTGTCCTTATGAAACTGACTTAGTTTGCTCAGCAAAATGCTCTCCAGTCTCTCCCAAGTTATGTAGTATTTTGGGGGAATTTTTGCTCCCGAGTGCTGTACAGGGTTCCATTGTGTGAATGTACCACAATTTCTCACTTAATTCAATTGTAGTTGGACATTTGAGCTGTTTCCATGATGTTGTTGTAGTGAATAACACTGGTATGAACATTGGTGTACAGACCTCGGTTTGTGCCTCAGTTCTAATTTCTTTGGAGTATATTCCTGCTAATGAAATAGCTGGGTCATACAGAGTTTCTATGTTCAACTTTTTGAAGGAACACCAATCTGTCCTTCAGAGTGGTTGTACAATTACAGTGAATGAGAGTTCCCAGCACTCCACATGCTCTCCAACATTTATTGCTTGCTGCCCTGCTAAACTTTGCCACTGTTACTGGGCTAATATGGTGTCTCATTGTAGATTTTTTCCCATTTTTTTTCATTGTAGATTTTATTTGCATCTCTCTTATTGCCAGTGATCTTGAACATTTCTTTCTTTTTTTTTCTTTTGCAGGATTACAGACTTTAATTAGTTGCCAGTTTATCACTGTTGGCCATCTGAATGTCTTCCTCTGTGAAATATCTTTCCGAGTCCTTGCCCATTTTATAATTGTGTCTTTGATCAATTTGTTTTTTCATTACTATTAACTTCTCCCTTTCCCTTCCTTTTTGCCACTGGCAATCATTAAAATACTTCAGTCTTTGCAGACTTACTTTTTCTTATATACCTATTTTTTTTAACTATAAGGAGGGTCGTGATAGTTTTGTTTTAATTCATTTGTTTGTCTTCATGTTCTATCCATATTGTAATATGTATTAAGTCATCCTTTCTTCAATTAAGTTCTATTCCATTATATGTATGTGCTACATTTTATTAATCTATTGATCTACTGATGAGTATTTATGTTGGATTCATTTTTCAGTTGTTAGAGTTGCAATGAAAACTGAAGTACTAAGTATATACTTAAGAATGCTAGGTTATGTTGTAGTTCTCTTTTTAGTGTGTGAAAAAAGTGCCAAAGATGAAGGAAAAAACTGTTTAAAAGAAATATGTGATTAGGTATTATATGTATGACAATAGCTCAGAATAAGAGGTACATTGCAAAGAGGACTGGACAGGGGAGAAGAATATTTTTTAAAAAACCCAAAAAAGTGAACTGGGGGAGTGAGTGAGAGGGGTTAAAATGTGCAATAATGAATGAATAAAAGTATAACTTTTCTGTAAGCTTTCATTAAAATAATGATTAAAATAAAAAATTATTAAAACAAAGTTCATAAAACAAAAATGCCATACTGTTCTACGTAACACAAATTGACTGCAATTGCACTAATTAACATGCCATCCTGCATTCCCACCAGCATATAACTATGAACTTTGTGAAACGATGGTATTTATAGAAAGACTTCAGGTCTTTTGATCATAAGATCTCTATGAGTCATGCTCGACTCTGTGGCAGTCATCAACAACAACAACATTTCTTTCTTAACAATGTGCAATTTTCCTGCATTCATGTTTCTCACATTCCACGTAGAACCATTCTGGTAGGAGTGAAATAGTATCTCATAATGTGTTTGATAAACATTGGAATGACTTGGATAAATGTTCTTTCAAATCCCATGCCCATTTATGATTAGGTAACTTGTCTTTTTTGTTGTAAATTTGGCTAAGTTTATATTTTTGTTATTAGATTCATAATAGACATATCATTTCCAAAGATATTTCCTCAATTGTAATTTGTCTTTTTACCTTTTTCCTAAAGTCTTTATTATAGTTTTATATTTTTATGAGATTCCATTTATTTATGTTGCCTTTTGTGGCTTGTCTTTTTATTATTATATTATTAAATTTTTAAAATCTAGAATCAGCAGCATTGCTACTGCATTTTCTTCAAATAAATTTATGGTCTTAGTTTTAACATTTGCAAATTAAACCCTGTAGTCTTCAATGCATTGCACCTTAACATCAAGAAAACAGAAGTCCTCGCCACTGGACTCATAAGAAAAATCATGATGGATGGAAAAAATATTGAGACTGTCAATGACTTCATCTTACTTGGATCCACAGTCAATACACTTGCTACCAGCAGTAAAGAGATCAGCAGATTTGCACTGGGAAATTCCGTAGTCAGAGACATCTCCAAATTATTGAAAAGTAATGATGACAATTTGAGGACTAAGGCATGCCTGCTTCAGGATGTGGTTTTTTTCAGTCACTTGCTATGCATATGAGAGCTGGACAATGCCTAAGGATGACAGAAGAAGAATTAATGCCATTGAATTGTGATGTTGGAGAAGAGTACTGAATACAAAAGAACAAATAGGTATGTCTTAGAAAAAGTGCAACCAGAATGCTCCTTCGAGGCATGAATGATACTTTGGATATATAGCTAGGAGAAATTATTCCTTGCAGAGGGGCATCATATTTGGGAAGGAGAAGGGGCAATGAAAGAAAGAAATATCCTTGTTCAGGTGACTATGGCAATGGGCTTGAGTGTGTCAGAGATTGTGAGGATAACATGGGATAGGACAGGGTTCAGATCCATTGTTTATAGGATCACTATGAGTCTTACTAGTCTGGACAGCACCTAACAATAACAACAACATTATTAACATTTAGGTCATTATTCTGTTTTATATTTATTTTGGTGTTTGATGTAAGAAATGGATCCTATTTCATTTTTTAACATGAGAAAATTCAATTTTTTAAGCATCAGATGAGCTTAACACCCTTATTAACAATTCAGTTGATTATAGACGTGTGGCTTTACTTCCGGGTTCTCAATTATCTTTCATTTATCTTTGTATTTTTTATTATACTCTAATCAGGCTATTTTGCTCAATTTGCTGTGTAATGTGTTTTAAAACCAGAAAATGTGACCCTCCTGCCTCTTTCCTTCTTGATATTCAGGGCCTTTTATTATTCAAAATAATGTTGGAAATTTGTTCTCTATAAAGAAAGACATTGAAATTCTGATCAGAATTGTGCTGTATTTGCTTTGGGTAGAATTTACATCTTAGGAATATTAAATCTATCAATTCATGAGCATAGAACTTTTTCATTTATTAATCTTTTTTAACCCAGTCTAGCAATATATCTTATAATTTTCATTGTATGAGTCCTTCACATTCCTGCTTAAATTTATTCACACCAAGAAAACCCTCCCAAATTGGGGGTCTTGAGCAAGACTAATTCCCTGAACTTTCATTTACAATCATATCTAATCTCCAAAGCCTGAGGCTTTCCATAACCACAGAATTCTGAGTATCATCATAGTTGACAATGACCAGATTAATATTAACATAGCTGTCTATCTCCATTGGTAGGCATTTACAGCCATGTTACTCAAGACTTTGCTAGTCTAGATTTGACGTGAACTGACTACTTTGGAGCTCATCTAGTTTTTATTCATATTGCTGTTAAATCTATTTTGGTTCGTAAACTGCAGGAAAAGTTATTACTTTATTCTGAGTCTTATATCTCAAAAAATGTAGTCATTTGTCTCAAACCAAGCAAGCTTTATCCTTCATTTCATTTATAAAGTAGGTCCAATATGTTTCAACAATATAAATGTAGAGTGGTATGCTATTATAGATTGCCAAAAAGAGTAGAAAAATTAAAGGTTATTATCGCAAACCAAGAAATGTTTATCTTAACCTGAAATAATACATTTTAAAAGAATAAATATTATGTCAAATTTTAAAAATAAATGCTCAATTTGATGGGTGGAAGGAGAGGCGGGTAAAGGAAATGGGAAAGGTCTGGTGTGGAATACAATGTATACAAACTTTGTAAGTAAATCAACACAAAATGAAAATTTTATTTAAAAAATAAGTGCTAAAAATTAGTGTAACTCTCACAGCATTTTTATTCCTTAGAATTTGTCTACTACTCATGGGCCCTTGTTATGTACTCATATGGCCAACTCTTGTAAAATTGGTAAAAATTAGTTGTTTCAATTCACGGTGAAACCCCAGGAACGTTTACCTAAGGGTCTCTGGGTGGAACAAATGGTTTGGCAATTTGAATCCTCAAGAGTCAACTCTGAAAAACCATAGCCATTGAAGACCCTAAGGAACTCACTTCTAATCTGGATTACATCCGATTACCAAGCACCAGAAGTTTAAAAAGTGCTCCATCAAAACTTTTCTTTTTTTAATATTTCACCTTGGACTTTCATTCTTTCATACTTCAGATTGTGTAGCTTCATATAAGTGGTTGTTGTTGTTGATTGTCATCAAGTCGTGCATGACTCTTAGTGACCGTATGAACAGAAGGCCTGAAGCCTTTCTATAACTATCAACATTTATCAAAGTTCATAGAGTTTTCAGAGGTTTGTTGTTTAGGAAGTGGATGCCACTCCTGCTTCAAACCTGTCTTAAAGTTGGAGCTCCACAAAACACTGTCCCCCATGGCTAACCATTAGGACATTTGAAACCCCAGTGTCACAAGGTACAGCATCACACCAACCCCAGGTTACCTCAGTACAGAAGATTGACAGAAGAGTGCTGTACCACATAGAAGTATGTTCCTCCAAAATATAATAACAACCAACTTTAAATACAAAGGCCCTTCCTGACATCTTGTTGACTCTAAACAAAAGGCTTAAATAATAATTTAAAAAAATCACAACCAATAGATCTATAATTATTCCCATTCCAAAGAAAGGTGATGTGACAGAGTGTGAAAATTATCAAACAGTATCAATATCACATGCAAGCAAGATTCTGCTGAAGATCATCCAAAAACAACTGGAACAGCACATCGACAGAGAATTGCCTGAAGTGCAAGCTGGGTTTAGAAGAGGCAATGGCACTAGGGATATTATAACTAATGTCAGATGGATCTTGGGTGAAAGCAGAGAGTTCCAGAGATATGTCTATCTGTGTTTCATTGACTATGCAAAGGTGTTTGACCTCGTGGATCACAACAAACTGTGGCTGACTCTGAGAAGAATGGGAATCCCAGAACACTTGATCATGCTAATGCGAAACCTATACTTGGACCAAGAGGCAATCATCAGAACAGAACACGGAAATACTGCATGGTTCAAAATTGGGAAGGGTGTGCATCAAGGATATGTCCTATCTCCGTATCTTTTCAATCTGTACATAGAACAGATGAGGGAGACTCATCAACAATCTGTGTTATGCAGATGACACAAGCCTGCTGGCTAAAGCTGAGGAGGACCTAAAGCGCTTCCTGCAGATTGAAGCTCAACAAGAAAACAAAAGATTCTTACCATTGGGTCTATTTGCAGCATCATGATAGGTGGTGAAAAGATTGACATGATTGAGATTGTTGACAGCTTCAGTTTGTTTGGCTCTACAATCGACACTCTTGGTACCAGCAGCCAGGAAATTAAAACATGAACTGCATTGGGGAAATCCGCTGTCAGAGACCTTTCCAAAGTACTGAAGAGCAATGATGTCATTATGGAGACTAA